>NC_053039.3:515205992-515514920 GCF_002575655.3 Aegilops tauschii subsp. strangulata
CAAACATTGTTCCATCTTTTAGACTTGGAGAATTATTGTAATAGAGTAGGTGCAACAGTTTATCTCTGCCGTGCCATCGTGCACGTTTTGAATGCGAAAGCCCTTTGAATTTTCTTCTTTGATGTTTCTCCGGGTCATAATCATCCCTTTGTTTTTCTCAACCTCAAAAGGTGCCTTTAAGTATCTGCATATAAAAGGCAAATCACAAGTCTCGAGGCGGCTTACCGCCCTGAGAATCAGGTGTTTGAGATAAATAACCCGGAATATGAATTAAAAAAGACTGGTCCTTAATTATACTCTGAACATAGCCAAAATAACACACTTAACAGCCTGTAAGCATCTTCCGGCTTAAATAACCCGGGTAGCAAGGTTGACACCTTAACTCCGATTTACTTGCCTTGATGACACCCATGACGTGCAACTAACACTGCAAACCAAAGTTAAGCCGGCAAGTGAGACCCGGCCATGCACCCCTCAGAGTAAACTTTTTGAAAAAGCAGAAGAACTTAGGGGCTTCCGGTTCGAATACGACCAGAGACCCGGCCCAAAGGGGTTAAGCCAAGATTCGGATACGATCATATAGCCCCCAGTGGGTGCGGCGATGCCAATCAAGAGGGTACCGACAGCTATGTTCTCTTTGGTTCGAATACGACCCATGTTTGAACAGGTCATATCTGTTGGGTCGACATTGTCTTTGTAAAACTTCAACTCCTCTGTAGCACAAACAGACTCTGCATAAGCCGCGTCGCCTTCCTCACACTCTAGAGCCACTTTTCGGCTGCCGTGAACCGTAATAGTCCTGTTGTGACCCGGCATTTTGAGCTGTAAGTACACATAACACGGCCGTGCCATGAACTTGGCGTAAGCCGGCCGTCCAAATATGGCATGGTATGGACTTCGTATCTTGACCACCTCAAAGGTCAACTTTTCCACCCTGTAGTTGTTCTCATCACCAAAAGCCACTTCCAATTCGATCTTGCCGACTGGATAAGCTGACTTACCAGGTACCACACCATGAAAGATAGTGTTGGACTGGCTGAGATTCTTATCAACCAACCCCATACGACGGAAAGTCTCATAATAGAGGATGTTGATGCTGCTGCCTCCATCCATGAGCACCTTTGTGAACTTGTATCCTCCCACTTGAGGAGCCACCACTAAGGCCAAGTGGCCCGGGTTATCCACCCGAGGAGGGTGATCCTCCCTACTCCACACTATGGGCTGCTCAGACCATCGTAAGTAGCGTGGGACTGCCGGCTCAACAGCATTCACCGCCCTCTTCTGAAGTTTCTGATCTCGCTTGCACAGACTAGTGGTAAACACATGATACTGTCCACCGCTTAGCTGCTTTGGATTGGTCTGATAACCCCCTGCTGCTGTTGATGACCCTGGCCAGCCTGTTGATGAAAGCCCCCTTGACCATTCTGAGGACCGGAATTTGAGCCGCCGCCCGGGCCATGAAAGCCGCCAGCACCTGAGCCGCCGCCCGGGCCATTGTAACTCTTAAAGGCCTTCATGATCGCGCAATCCTTCCACAGATGAGTCGCTGGCTTCTCTCTAGAGCCATGCCTTGGACAAGGTTCATTCAACAGCTGCTCCAGCGTTGGACCTGACCCGCCGCCTCGGGGAGGGGGCCTCCCCTTGCGTCGCTGGTTATTACCTTGGGAGTTGGCGTTGGCTACAAACTCTAGGCTGCCATCGGCCTTACGCTTGCCTCCTCCTTGGTTCCCCGGGTTAAACTGAGGACCCTTGCCATTGCCATTCTTCTTTCCCTTCCCTGTCCTTTCATCATCTGAAGGGGGATCCTTGGTACCATCGGAATCGGCGTACTTGACAAGAGCCGCCATTAGTGTACCCATATCGGTGCAGTCGCGTTTAAGCCGCCCTAGTTTCATCTTAAGGGGCACAAAGCGACAGTTCTGTTCCAGCATTAAGACTGGAGAGCCGGCATCCATCTTATCTGATGAATGTATGATCTCCTTGACCCGGCGAACCCAATGGGTCGTGGATTCACCCTCCTGCTGCTTACAGTTAGTCAAATCCACAATTGACATAGACTGCCTACAGGTATCTTTGAAGTTTTGGATGAACCGGGCTTTCAGCTCAGCCCAAGACCCAATGGAATTCGGTGGTAGCCCTTTCAACCACGTGCGGGCAGTTCCATCTAACATCATGGTGAAGTACTTGGCCATGGCCGCCTCACTGACCTCCAGCAGTTCCATAGCCATCTCATAACTCTCAATCCAGGCCGCGGGTTGTAAGTCAGCTGTATAGTTAGGCACCTTCCTAGGGCCCTTGAAGTCCTTAGGTAGACGTTCATTACGGATAGCTGGCACCAAGCAAAGACACCCCCGGTCCTGGTAGGGATACCTACATCAACGGAAGTCGTCGGATAAGCCGGGGGGGTCTGGTAAGCCGTTAATTGAGGCACTTGCTCCGCCTCTTGGCGCGCTCGGTCCTGGCCTGCTGCGTAAAGGGCTCCATCATGAGCCGGGCCATGGCCAGGGGGCGGGTCATGGCGTCGGACATTGCTTGAGCCGGTTGCTGAGACCACGTGCCGGCTGTAAGTCGGGCTCTGACCCGGACGAGGGGTCGAGTGGATCCTATCCCGGCTGTAGGAGTACGCCTCTTGCTGTGCCAGTGCCGTCTGCAGGAGTTCCCTGACCCGGCGGGTCTCGATGGCCGTCGGAGAGTCGCCGTCAACGGGGAGAGTCGCCAGCCGTGCTGCCGCAGCTACCATGTTCTCCAGCGGGTTATTATAATGTCCCGGAGGTATTGGCACATACTGAGGCGGGGCAGGGGGCACCTGGGGAGGCCCCATCACTTGCGGCTGAGTAAGGGGTCCAGACCCGGGCGCTATGCCCCCTGGCGGGTTACTAAACCCTGCACCTGGCTGTTGAAGAGGTTGCGTGGATCGTAAACCGGTGGGAGTCGAGACTGGGCCTTTTGATGCCTCCTTCTCATGACCTCATTGGCCGCGTTCTGATCCATCGTGAGTTGGAAGGACTGCGCCTGAATCAGCTGAGTCCGGGCATCGAGAGCCGCCCGCTCTGCAGCCCGCCTGATTCCTTCCGCTGCGAGATCCTCTTTAGCCTTTATCAGATCCAATTTCAACTGTGCCACCTCCGCATCATGCTAGGCTTGATCCGCCGGGTCAACCGTGGCGGTTAACAGGGCCGTCATCTTGTCCGTGAGATCCATCAGCACCTGAGCCGGCGAAGGCACCGGGTTTCCCGACCCAGCAGCGGGGTTCTGAACAGGCTGTGCCCCAGCCATAAAGACTCCAACCTGACTTGGCGGCTCAAAAAGGTCCGGAATACTGTCGCCATCGGAACAACCCATGAGCCTGCCATCTTGAAGTTGGTACAACGAGTTTGACTCATCGGTGGCCGACTCGCCGTCAGAGCCGGCGGCCGCCTCATCACCAGACCCAGATGGATCAGAGGGTCCTCCATGGATGCATGCCACAAACGCGCGCTTTAGGGCAGGCCGGGCCCAGGCGGGTTGTGCGCGCCGAGCCGTTTCGATGAGATCGGCGCAGAGATCCGGCTCAAGGCCCGGCTCACCAATCTTGCCGATGAAGACGTGAATTCCGCCGAAGGGGACCCAGTACCCGTACTCAACTGAGCCGGCGTCGGGGCCCCAGTCTGCATCGTCGATGTAGAGCTTGCCGCGACGACTCTTGGTCATCCGGCCCACAGCGTATCCCTTGAGCCCTTCGAAGCTGCCCTTCAAGAACTCAAATCCAGCGTGCGCTGGCCCCACGGTGGGCGCCAACTGTCATGGAATTGTCACGGCAGATGTCCTCGAGCTAGGACTTAGTCGTGGAGCCATCGCAGCTAGGAAGCTTGAAGGGGTTATGCGGAACAAGGGACGCGAGGGTTTATACTGGTTCGGCCCCTTACGGTGAAGGTAAAAGCCTACGTCCAGTTTGAGGTGGTATTGATTAGGGTTACGATCACCAGGGAGCTAAACAGATATGCCCGGCTCTCGATGAGATTGTTGTCCTTAAACCGCTGCCGGGTCGTCCCTTTATATAGGGAGGCTGACGCCCAGCAGCCCTTAGAGTCCCGGCCGGCTCATAAGAGTGTCCGGCTCGGACTCTCAACTATACTTGCCTTACACTACAAGTTCTACAATAATAAAGATTGTAACTACAGGCCTTTAGCCATATCCGGGTCTCAGCCCATCTCCGGCCCATCGTCTTGAAACTTGGCTCCGGGCTTCTGGTCCCGACCGTACGAGTAACCCGGCCCCTCCTGGCGGGTGACTCTAAGGTCTATATCCTTAACAATGTGCGTCAATGTGACCAAATCAAGAATCATCATATGGGGAGAAGCTACTTGGCTCATGTCAATATGACCAAATCAAAAGCAAAGATTGAGTAAGCATAGGGAAGAGCACCAGTCAGAGAAGCAAAAGGATTAGGAGAGAACCATGAATCTCACCTTCTTATTGAACTCCACCAAATCTCCCTCTCCACACGTATGTGTGTGTGGGATTTTCTTGTAGCAGTATATGTGTAACAGCAGCAGAATAGCAGATGAAATGAGCAGACCAACCAGCCTCTGTACGCTAGGTTGTATTTATAGGAGGAGAAGCGCAGGCTCTCGCGCGCCTGCCCACGTCCTCCAGATCGTGGGAGTGCTCGTGGGATCGTGGAGCGGCAGGGTCCTTTTTTAATTTGTTTATTTCTTAATCACAAGTTGACTGAGCTTTGAACCGGCCACAGGCTTATTTAGCCCATGAGCTTTGGATATTTTAATGGACGTGTGGGCCTTGGTGCCACTATTCACATGCATGCACCAACAGACTTGTCAGAATTACATGCACGTATATGCGGCCATATTTTTTAATGGGCTAAACTTGATTAGCTACTAACGACGCATTAAGGCTTATGGTGAGGGTGTGCGCGTTTAATTATTTCCTCGGCAATTCGAAGTCTAATGTCATATATGATATGAGATGAGCATGTTGACCGAATATTTTCTAACCGAATATATATGGGTCGATACCCCACTAGAAACATCATTTATTTATTTTTATATACCGCGTGTATATTTTGTTAGCGTGATATATATTTTTAAGTGTCGCATCGATATTTCTCATCGACGATGGAACAACGACTCCATCTACATACTGTCGATATTTCGGAAATATTGTGATTTTATGTTGGTATCTGGCACCCGCCGTAGGTGGCGGCGTACATGGGTGACGGTACATATGATTTTTGTCGGGACACATTTTCCATGGAGATTTTTATTCACTTCGCAAAATTTTCAAATATCATCTTTTTATTAATTTATTTTGTGTGCCTGTTATTTAAAGCGATGGAAATTTACCATATTCGTTTCCACTTAATGGTGTATTTTGTCATTTTCATCATTTAAAATAATTTATTTGTTTTAATCGCACTATATTTTCTTCGGCCAAAATCGGTGTCAACAGCAGCAACATCTGCCTCGGGGATAGCAACTGGCGAGAGCGGCACAGCAGTTGTCCGTTCCACAGCAGCGGCCTTAGTCCCGATGGAGGCCGCCCACAACCATGTCGAGCCCGCCTACGCCCAGCTCGTGGCGGTCACCGCACAAATCGAATGAAGCTTCTCCAACAACGGTCGGCAACCCACGGCCGAAGAGTTGGCAATCGCCGAGAGCGTTTGAGCAGCCGCCCTTCCTCCGCCGCATACCTTGCGACGACGGAGCCCGTCCAAGCCCAGATTGCGGCCGCCCATGCCCAACTCGTGGCGGCCTTTTCCAAAGAGATGGCGAACGCGGATGGCGAGATGCTTGCCGAGTATGGTGCGATGGATGCCATGGAGCCCCTTCCCCAGGAGACCGTCCGGCGCGAGCTGGACATGAAGGCGGCGGCGGAGATCGACGAGCACCAGCCGTAGTACTACTCTTTATTTTGTTTAATTTGTTAGAGTAATGTTTAGGTCAGCTAGCTCTGTATAATTGCTGAACTTGCTCGATTAAGAAGTGTGGGTGTGCTGTAGTCTCCTTTGTGTACCCAAATTATGCAATGACGTGGATGACCACTGTAACCAGGGAAATTCGAACCAAAAATTTTTACGTTCAAACTCATCACACACGGGTTAAGCTATCTGAATCGTTTGTGATATTCACATATCGTACATAGTTCTGAATATGGGACCGTGTCTGATGACACTTTGCGCGCCGGTTTTTTCGCTGAAGCGATTCCAAATTTTCGGCTTCCGCGGAAATATCTACCTCCCCGCCCCCTCCCCCTTACCAAAAGCCACATTTTCCATGTTTCTGCCTTCCTTTCCAAGTTGAAACTTTCACTCCTTGCTTGCAGCGCCGCCTCCTCGCCGGCGACCCTCCGCACACTGCTCGGCCTCGTCTATTCAGGCAGGTAATCCACACGCGACCCCCATCCTCCTCCTCCTTCCACATCCCACATGCCCCGACCGCCAGCGCGACACCTTCCACCCAAATCACCGACCCCTCCACCAAATAAGCGCCGCCCTAAGCCATGGTGCGCGCAGTATAGCCAGGATCTCAAGGAGCATTTGGCAGCGGAGAAGCAAATCGCGTCCGCACGCGCGGATGAGGTCGCGATGGCTGCCATTCATGTCGACCCCCAGATCTTGGAGGAGCACCTTGCCATTTGCTAGCTACGCCGGTTAAGCATGCTCGGTTTACCCGTTGTGTGTGTTGCTCCTACCTTTCCTTCACAAATTCTAGTGACTTGTGCTATCTAATTTTACCATGCAATCTGTTGCTCTAATGTGTATGTTCTATATATCGTACAGTGTGGTGCTCACTTATTAACTGTTTTGTTAATTACTTGTCGTCTTCAGTTAACTGTTTGGTTCAATTCTGCAAATGTGATGTTCAGTTCTTCAGGCTATAACTTTGTATTGTCTTCCATGTGAGCAATAAATCGAATTTATCTTTACAAAATACATGAGAAACGAATACAATTGCTATATTTCCAAGTTGTCAAGCATGCTTGGTTTGGTTATACATTGTGCAATGTGGTGCTCAGTTAACGTTTGGTTCATTTGTGCTGTGATGTTTAGTTAACTGTTTGGTTCAATTTTGCAATGCGATGTTCAATAGTTGTGGGTGCATTCTGTTATTGTATACCATGTGAGGAATAAATTAAATTTGGCTGTAGTAAATACATGAGAAACAAATACAGCTGCTATATTTCCAAGTTGTTAAGCATGCTTGGTTTGGTTAACTGTCTGATCTTTTATTAGGAGTATGTTATATTGTGCAATGCGGTGCTCAGTTAATGTTTGGTTCATTTGTTGTGGTGTTTAGTTAACTGCTTGGTTCAATTCTACAATGCGATGTCCAACTGTCATGGGTAGAATTTTGTATTGTTGTGCATGTGAGGAATAAATCGAATTTGGCTGCACTTAATACATGAGAAACATATACAAGTGATATATTTCCTAGTTCTTAATCATGCTTGGTTTGGATAAATGGGTTTTCCATGTGGCTTGAATTAATCTGATGAATCTGTAATGTGCTTATTTTTCATCAACATATTTTAGTGATAGCATGCGAACCCTTACTTAACCTGAGGACTAAATACATTATATGTGTTGCAAGGAAACAATGGGAAGCACTGAGGTTTACAATCGAGGTTAGCACATGCATGATCCGTTGTCTAATAGCACATTATTGTGCAATTGCAGGAATCATTCTAATATTTAGGTTTTTAACAATTTGGTCTTGCACATGTAGGTCCTGTTGTCAGTGGTTTTGACCCACTGTTCGACCCTTTTTGCATATGGGGAAATGAGTTGTCCATGAATATCAAACAAGTCAAGAAACTCAGAAAGATTATTAGGATAAAGAAATTAGCGACAATAAACAACAAGATCTTTGTCTGGACAATGAAGAAGACATCGGTTCACTACAAGATGGTACTAAGATTATACCTTGCCTTTTTTATTCATTTGCCCCATTTCCAATATAGACAAGATATTTATGCATATCCTTGTTTTCAGGCCTTTCCAAAGCAGTTCACTGATGATTACCTCTCAAACCACCCCTATGGTCAGGAGGCGAGGAATGTTTTCATACAACACCCACGGTTCAATATTGAAGTGTTCCTGAAGAGGAGGAAGGACGGACGGTCAATCATTCACAGGCGCTGGATTAAAGTTGCAAAGACCTTCAACATGAATGAAGGCTCAATATTCGCCTTCCGCTTCAGCAGTTTTCCAGATAAGATGCATCTGTCTATATACCGTCTATGATGCTAATTTCGAAAGGTTCTACCTGTTGCATGTGGAACTTGGTGCTGATGCAGTTGTGTAATGGGGTAGTTGAATGCTGAAACCATATATTTCAATTATGAAATCATGCTTCCTTAATATGGAAATGAAATATATTATGTGCTTAATATGAATGTCAATTAGATTATTAAATGGATTATTAATAATAGGGGCAATTAGCCTGCTAATGATGAATTAGCCTGCTAATTGGGTTTTGCTATTGCAAACGATTATTCAGAAAATATCGTGGGCGATGACCTCAGGCAACGCACACAGTTTTTAGGAATAAACCATGTTGGATCAATGAACAATCACACACGACCTTCTCTTGAAAACTGTTTGCATTAGGCCACCTTGCGCAAACGTTTACCACATAAAAACTGTGTGTGATGGACAGCCTTTGCCACACAGTTTTTTCTACGCACCGTGTGTGATGCATTCAATAACGCAAACGATAAAATTGTTAATATCGTGTGCAATGGCAACGCTATCACAAACGATTTAACGGGGAAAACTGTGGGTGACGTATCTGTGAACGGAAACGTTTTCTTTGGAGCGACTGTGTGGGATGTACATACGAACGGAAAAGTTTAGCGGGGACTGACTGTGTGGGATGTACTTGTGACCGGAAACAATTTCGCATGTATAATTGTATTTTTTTTAGCTCTACTGTACGTATTTTCGTATTTAAGCACTTGTCGGTCGCACACGAAGTCATTTTGCCGAGCGTGTGTGCCAGGAGGGTATATCCCCGACGGTTTCTGGGTCGTGTGGAAGGACCCCCCTATCGCCGCCACTCACTAGGCGACGGTTCCAAATGCCGTCGCGGAAAGGGGTTAAAAACCGTTTGTATAGCACCGACGCGTACTAGTAAATTAGTTAGATTCCGTGGTAGGGCGGTTCGATTTGGTACATCAGTTCAATTTCATTGTAGATCAGTGTCGTCTTCATTGTTGTGTAGTCTCTATTAGGGTGATGGTTGGTACAAGGGTTGGTTCTACACATTACAGTGGACACCAATCAAGTTTCGCTCGGGCTGCAAGTCAGATGAGTGTCTTCTGGGATGTGCTATCAGTGTGTAAACTCAGTGACTTAGTATTCTCTAGTCTTCCTTACACATACAATAATGTCCCGTGCCACACTTGTAACATGTGCGTATGCCTAGATCAGTCCTGTGTTGATGAAGCCTGGTGCTCGTGATTTCCATCATCATGTGTCCTGTATCTTGTGCCCTCTCGGTCGTATCACTGCCCACTCATATTCATTGCGGCCGAGGCTATTGCGAACATGATCTGACACTCGCCGAGAATGTTGCCAATACGTGGGACATGAGGTAACCAGCAAATGGCCTAGGCTTGGTTGCTACCTCACTCAAAGAAGTCATGAAAGTGTTGAAACGGTGGAGTAACTTGAAGTATGACAATGTTCTAAAGCACATTGAAGGGATACGTAAAGATCTCGAGGAACTTTAGTGGAACGATGCTATGACGCAAGACAAAATGTTTAACCTTGATGAATTACTTTACGGGGAGGATATGCTTTAGCTCCAAAGGTCTCGAATCACATGCTTTAGCAATTTTCAATATCCTATTTGCAGATGATTCCATTTTATTCTTCGCATGAGTGAGGTGCAAAGTGAGCATTGTCAAGGATGTTTTGAACACTTGTGCTGCTACGACGGAACAGCTCATTAATCCATCCAAGAGCTCAACCTATTTTTTGACAATTGTTAGTTGAATGTCTCGCAAGAGGTGAAGAATATTTGGCAGTGAGAAAATAGATTTTTGAACCATGATATTTTGGCCTACCAGTTCGATCGGGTAAAATGCATAAGGGGAAGTCCAACATTGCAATCCAGTCTTAGTAAGAGTTTGGTCGACCAAAGTGAATCCCTCTATAAAGAAATAGAAGATCGTTTAGATCACTAAACAAACTTCTATTTCTTCACAGAGGGTGTACATGTCATCGTCAAGTAAAACGTTCTCATAGAAATTGTCGCCCAGGTGATTCCTAGCTATGTAATGAGCATGTTTAAACTTCCCTATTCAGCTTGTGATGACCTAACACGCGTGGTTCAGCAGTATTTGTGGCGTTGCGAAGAAGGGCCTCACATTTTCATTTAGAATACCAGGCATACAAGATATAAGAGCATCTCCAATAGATGATGCAAATTTGAAGATGTAAAAGTGGGTGTTGTATAATTTACATCACCAAAAAGTGCTTGTTACATCTCCGAAAAAGTCCTAACTCCAACGGATGATGTATATTTGGTGATGTAAAAGTCCTACTCCAACACATGACGTATTTGAAGATATAAAATTAGTTCAACTACTACATCATTTCAAACATAGCAAGTTCAACTACTATATCATTTCAAACATAACTAAACATAGTTTTAACTAAAACATAATTAAACATAGTTCTTATTAAAACATAGATTAAACATACTTCAAACTACTACATCCATCAAACTACTACTACTCCAATGACTGCTACTAGTTCAAACAACTACATGAACTACATCGAAGACAAAACTACTCCTCATCGGAACTACTCCCAGAACTCCTCCTTGCTCGGGTCGTCACATCCCTCGTCGTCCTCCTCCAAGTCACCCCAATCCTCCGAGTCAGACTCGACATGGATCAATGTCGAGGGCCCGGCCTCGTCCTCCATCTTCACGCTCTTCTTCTTGTGCTTCTAGTAGAACTCGCGCTCGGCCTAGAGACACCCAGAATGCTCCCACGTGAACCTCGCCATCGTCGCGTCTCCGTTATCGCCGGGAGCAACTCGAATGGCTTCTCCTCCATCCAGAAATTCTCCAGCGCGAGGAACTCCGCACCAGTCCGGGTCTCAATCTCCGGGAAGTCAAGCTCTGTCCTCGGTATCCTACCATGCCACGCTACCACATCGTACGCACACGCGGGCTCGTCGGCGGTGGGGTACGTGTCGAGCCAGAAGCAAGGGCGGTCATCGGAGAACTCGACGCTGAAGTTGTTGGACGGCTTCGCCCGCACTCCGAAGAACCTTGTCTTGCTCTTCGAGAGCTTCTTCGCCGACATGGTAGCGGTGGGGTGATGGCGGCTGCGCGGCGTTCAAATTGGGCGGTCATCAGACGCGTGGCTGGCTGTGGATGGGCATCGGTCGGGTTGTTGTCGTAGTGGCGGGCGGGGCGGGTGGAGGATGGGCGGCGGAGGGGCTCGAATCGGACGGATGGCATGGCAGCGGGGGCGAGAAGAAAAACCAGCCGATTCAGCCGATTTGGAAGCGGGTGGCGGTGGAGAGGTGGCGGAACTGGCGGTGGGGCGGCCGGATCCAGCAGCGGATAGTGCGGCATGGTGCGGTGGGTGGGCGGCACGGCGGCGGTTGCGGGGCTGAAGGAGGGGTCACGGTCACGCGGTAGGTTGGGATGAAATGAAGCGGCAGTTGGTCGTTCGTCGCACGACTGCACTTTTACATCACTTGGGAGGTGGAGATGCAAAGTTGCATCTCCAAATATTGTATTTTACATCATTTGGAGGAGATGATGTAATTTTTTTTTTTGCATCTACATCATCTGTTGAAGCTGCGCTTTTACGCTTTCGTGATGTAATTATTTGTCCTCAACGTTCGCTTTTTTCGAAGGAGATATATCTGACCGCACATATTGCATACCGTAAAGAACTCTGTACAGCAAATTGACTGACATGAACCATAATCCGGAGTTGTTCTTTAAAAAACTGACAAAAGAAATAGCATCTGCTTGCGATATGTAGGTTGATATCAACGACTGAAGATTAACTGGAGCACAGAAGGCAACAACGATAATGTCAACAAACAGAGACAAATCTAACTTTCTCCTCTAGAGCACAGCCTAAATCAATGTTGCCAGTAGAGCAATGGAAGATCTCCTTATTGAGGAATTCCTCGGATATGCACTTTTGGAAAACTGATAAAGGTATAAAATCAATGTTTGAAGCACAACAATGGAAGAACCAATTGAGATTTGCTAACCACTTAAAAGGCTGAACCACACAGAAATGCGAGAAGATGAATAAAAAAATGGTTGCTCTTTTCCGAACATAGATGACTATTGGCTTTGCAGCCTCAAATATCCTAAACCATTTTTTAGGGAAATAATGTACTATGTTACAAAAAAGGATTATATTGTAAAACTATTTTTCATGACAAATCCTATGGTGAAATCTTCCACTAACCAGCCTAAATAATTTTGGAATGGAGGTACTAATTATTTATGAATCTAGTGAAGGTAAGTTGGTGTATATATATATATATATATATATATATATATATATATATATATATATATATATATATATATTAGTTTGGTTGATTTAAAAAATAGTTATCCCTAGTTAAAACACAGCCCTAGCGAATAATCTTTCAGTACAGTCAGGTGGGCACCTTATCGTCTCCTGTTTTTTATGACTAGTAATACTAATACGAATAATGTCCAGAGTATTTCAACAACTAGATAACTCCCCGCGCGTTGCTGCGGGAATGTATGTTTACAAAAAATACTCACGTTTTGATAATTGCAGTAGCAAAATATTTAAAGATAAGTTTACTCTTCCGCTGTCATGAGAAGTTGTGAGTTTGGGAGAAAGCTCGTAATTAATAATAAAAATGCTTGCGGTTATGTCATATACAAAATAAATATGGATTACTGTTCCCTAAAAAAGAGTGGACCATATGATGCCATGACATGGGAAAATAATAAGACAGATGCATCACCTAGCATGACGGGGCAAGAATTCAGCCCACTTTTGTTTTTTACATTTATCAGCATAGATGAATGTATAATTGGCAGATAAAATGTTGTACATAAATGATTCAGCTAGACCACAGTGAAAGAGATAAATAAAATGTCATTAATATGACTAATAAAAAAACATACATGGTCATAGAGTTTGATGTCACTGGTCTCATGGCAATGGAGAATGCCATCGGTGTCGCATTTCTCTATGGTATTTCATTAAGATATGTCCCTTGCCGCGGGAAGTAGAAAATAAACAAAACTTGAAGATGTCAGACCATTCTTAAGCAAAGAAATCAGGAAGGTTAGACCGCCCACTTCACTTGGTCCAATATTGGGTCGTTCCCACAAGAACATGAATAGTTCCATGAGTCTGTACCATCAGAAAATTGAAAATTGAGTACATTAGATAGAAATTTACATATGGATATAGCAAATAGAAGTTAATGAATTTGTATATTGAACCCATTACAGTTGGTGATGCACAAATATAGAACCATACATACCAGATGATTATTTGCTAGAATTAGGTGGCAATGGTCACCATGGAGGTGACAACAATAGGGCAATGAACAGGTCACCCATAATGTAAAATGAAAAATATGTTTGGAGTGCCATAAATTTAAAAGAGAACTCTTCAATGTAAAAGGTAATGCATCATTGAAGTATTACATATTGGTAGCAACTTAAATCTCGTTGGCCTACTATAGTTTTAGAAGTGTCAGATTATCAAATATTATATGCATGATCTCTTGGAGGAAATCGAGCGGCTAAGTAAATGGTGAAATAGATTTACAAACCTGATCAAATGTTGCAATGAATTATGAATGACCTACAGAAACCACTGAGAAACAATGTTGAAAGAGGCATTGATGATAAAAATATTTTTAGCAGATGATCCAAAGCAACATTATGTTGAGTAACAAAGCATAAGAAACATGAGGTCCTAGCATAATGTTGACGATGAGACTGTAATTTTTCGGAAAACAAAACAGAATTTTGTAGCTAAGGGGATACCTTGTCCTTTTTCATATCTGTGTGATGATTAGCAGGTAGATGCCAATTAATCGGCGAGAACTTCATGGGTCATAAATTGAGAAGAGAATGAGAAGAGAAAATTTTGCACACCAGTGTCACTGAGACTTCACCTTGAACAAATAATTAGCTAATTCGAAATATATCAAATTGACCACTCATCGAAATGCATTTGCCTGGAACATCGAACAAAACAGGGAGACATTAGGTTAATTTTATATTGGTTCAATGTATGATTCAATCAGCTTGCATGTGAACAACCAAGCCATGGTTCTCACCTCAGTGAGCTCATCCTCCTTGTGAAGGTACTCGGCTGGTGTAGCACCACCATGGCGTTGATGCAGCCACCATACAATCATTTGCCGATGCAGGAATTGGACACGGTATTCCCACATAGGAAGTAGCCGCTTGGTGCCCAGCAACAGCTAGAAGTGATTAGTGACTGGTTGGCCTTGTTTGCCGCTGGTGGGCGAATCGGTAGGCGCCGGAGGCAGTGCGGCCGGTTGGGACAGGGAGTCGTCGTACATGGAGGTGGCCGAGGTTGGTGTGTCTAGTCTGCAGAGTAGCGGCACGGCTCCGATTCATGTGTTGCTTCTGTGATTGGCAGATCTGGCCTACACGCCCGACAACCACTAGTAGAAAACTGGGCTTTGGTCACAGGGCAATATTCACATTAGTCCCGGTTCAGTCACGAACCGGGACTAATGCGAGCATTGGTCCCGGTTCGTGCGGCCAGGGGCCTGCCGGGCCTCGTGGGGGCATTGGTCCCGGTTCGTCCGGCCCCTTTGGTCCCGGTTGGTGGGACAAACCGGGATCAATGGGCCACGCTCCTGGCCCACCATCCTTTAGTCCCGGTTCATACCACAAACCGGGACTAAAGGGCTGGTCCTAGTTGCGGCCAGTGTTTAGTCCCACCTCGCCAACCGAAGGGCGCTCACACCAGTTTATAAGCCCGTCCCTCTCTGCCTTGTTGAGCTCCTCTCAAAGTGAAAATAGATGCCCTTATACAGGGAATTTAACCTAAATTCACAGTAAATTTCTTTGAATTTCATATAAATTTATTATGAATTTAGGTTGAATTTTCTCTATAGGCGCATTTATGTTCAGTTTTTTATAGTAAATAAAATAAATAAACCTTAATAAAATAAATAAACCTTAATAAAATAAAATAAAATAAACTATAGTAACTAAAATAAATAAACCTTAATAAATTAAATAAAAATAACAACAGTAAAATAAATAAAAATAGCAGCAGTAAAATAAATAAAAATAAAATAATTAAAGTAAAATACATAAGTAATTAGAAATAAAATAAATAAGTTTTTTGTTGTAAGTAGAAACAAAACAAAACAAATAAAGCAAAAGAGAAAACAAAAAACAGAGAAAAAATTATGCCACCTACTGGGCCACCACGGCCTGAATACGACTTGAAACCCATTCGTGGGCCAGGATTTAGGCCCGCAGAAGGCCCAGTAGGCCCACAGGAAAAGAGAACGGTTAGGCCCGAAAGCCTGCAATTGAGAGGAGCTCGAGAGGGTGGGCGCAGCAGCGCTTATAAACCACTCTCGAGCCCTCTCAACTAGCGAGGTGGGACTAAACTTTTGACGCGGGGCAGCACAAGGCCTTTGGTCCCGGTTGGTGCCACCAACCGGGACTAAAGGGGGCATTGGTCCCGGTTCGTGGCACCAACCGGGACCAAAGGCCTTTAGTCCCGGTTCGTGGCACCAACCGGGACCAAAGGCCTTTAGTACCGGTTGGTGCCACGAACCGGGACCAATGAGTTCCCTATATATACCCCATCGCCACAGCAGAGCACTCCACAGTGCTTTGTTTTTTTGGCCGGCGAGGGGAGGGCATTTGGGTGCTCTAGCTCACCTCCTATGCACATGAGGTGTTCGATGAAATGTCTGAGCCACACTAGTTAATATTTCTCCTCTCGAAACTCGACCTCCGAGCTCCATTTTCCCCGAGTTTGTCTAGGTTTAGCGGTCCGTCACGTCCCGTCCCCGTCTTCACCGCCGTCGATCGCCCGCGCCGATCTCGTCGCCAACACCACCGTGGTGAGCCTCTTGTTCTTATCTTCTTTCTGAAAGAAAAAAATCTTACTTTAGATAGATACTTGTCTAATTTTGTTACTTTTATTATTCCTTCTTATTACATAGTACGATGGTTTTGGTATCCGCCCCCGTCGGCCCTCGTCCTGTCTATGATTCGGATGTGGTATATATTATCTTTTTATAACTATTTGGTTCATTTATTGTTTATGACAAATATGCCGACCAACGTGACATAGATTTTATTTATCTAGGAGGTGGTTGAACCGGAAATTCTAACCGACCCTATTGTCGAGAGGTTAAATTTAGTTGAAGAAGAAAACAATTACTTGAAGGAAAAAATAAAAAAATTGAGGAGGAGAAGATGATATTGGAGTTGCATGTTGCGGATGTCGTCGATGATCACAAAATCAAGATGGATGCAATGCGCTTGAAGATTAGAAAGATTAGAAAATATGCCATTCATACCGAGGCTTGGTATCATTATGCCGTTGGATCAATTGTTACCTTGGTTGCGATTATGATCGCATTTGTTTTCGCATTGAAATGTTTTACATAGTTTCAATGTATGGTTTAATTAATTAGATGCTCTGGAGAGCTATATATATATGTTGTTAGATGAGAACTATGTATGTACTTTGGTTTTAATGTAATGATGAACTTCTATTAATTTGGTCACTTAATTATCTATTCATGATGTTCTGTAATGGTTTTTGACACACTTAATTATATATAATGCACGCAGATGAATCGGCAATGGATGTACGGTGACAGACACACCTCTGAGTACATTAAGGGCGTGCATGAGGCAAACAAGCAGAATGGTTTTATGTGTTGTCCATGCCCTATATGTGAGAATACGAAGTCTTACTCTGACCGGAAAATCCTTCACACCCACCTGCTTTACAAGGGTTTCATGCCACACTATAATGTTTGGACGAGGCACGGAGAAATAGGGGTTATGATGGAAGACGGTGAAGAAGAAGAGGACGATGACAACTATGTGCCCCCTGAATACGGTGATGCTGCAACGGGGGAAGCTGCTGAAGATCAAGAGGAACCAGACGATGTGCCCAATGATGCTGCAAGGGGGAAGCTGCTGAAGATCAAGAGGAACCAGTGCCCGATGATGATGATCTCCGCCGGGTCATTGTCGATGCAAGGACGCAATGCGAAAGTCAAAAGGAGAAGCTGAAGTTCGATCGCATGTTAGAGGATCACAAAAAAGGGTTGTACCCCAATTGCGAAGATGGCAACACAAAGCTCGGTACCATACTGGAATTGCTGCAGTGGAAGGCAGAGAATGCTGTGCCTAACAAAGGATTTGAGAAGCTATTGAAAATATTGAAGAAGAAGCTTCCAAAGGATAACGAATTGCCCGACAGTACATACGCAGCAAAGAAGGTCGTATGCCCTCTAGGATTGGAGGTGTAGAAGATACATGCATGCCCTAAATCGATGATAAGAAGCAGTGATCCGGCCAGGGCAACAAGGCGAAGGCGAGGCCGCTCAGCAGTGATCCGGCCGCGACTTGGTGGCTGCACCACGGGGGAACTGCGACGATGTTTGGCAGGTCAACGGGTGCGCTCAGCTCAAGGCAGTGAATCCATGTTGTTGTAGGGGTCGTGACCTGCTTTAGCAGATTCCGCTTCGTTCTCAAACTTGACAGATCTGATCCGAGTATTCGCACACAATAGGTCACGACGTTTCCTCCTTGCGCTGGAATGATTCTGTTTTCAGATCTTAAATGTATCAGCGTGTAGCAGATTTCATTAGGGCTGGGAGCAGATGTGGAAAAGCAACCGTAACTCGGAGGGTCGCAAGGAGCGGACGCAACGAAAAATTTCGGGTCCGTCTCGTTGCAACCTGCTTCCACGGATCTCTGACGCTTTATTAAAAAAGAAAACTCTGGCGGGTTACCACAGCACGTGTCGCAGAGGCTGAACATGTGACCCTAATCTTCTCTTGATCTTGAACCTTGTATATGTCGTTTTGACTGTTCGTCGACGTGGTGATCTTCTGCACCGACTCCTTTTTATCCGGCACATCGCGAAATTCTCGATCCCTGAGAAAAGATCCCTCCAAGAACTCATCACCACCGTGCGCAAGCCCCACGGTGGGCACCAACTGTCGTGGAATTGTCACGGCAGATGTCCTAGTGTGAGGACTTAGTCGTGAGGCCAACGCATCTATGTGGTAGCTTGAGAGGGGTTGAGCGGAATCGAGAAACGCAACACAAGACAAGGGTTTAGACAGCTTCGGGCCCCGGGAAACATCACCCGGTAACAACCCTACATGATGTTTGTGGCTAGGTCTCATTATCATCACGAGGGAGTCGCCGTAAACCGGCTCTCCTAGTTATGTCTAGCCTTAAGATTATTTCTTCCCCCCTCTTGGGGTGCCCTGCCCCTCCTTATATAAGTTGAAGGGGCGGGTTACATGTAGAGTCCATCTTGGACTAAGACTTAAACTATTCTGACTTCTCTTCATGGGCTTCTTAACATCTTGGACTTCTTAACGTCTCGGGCTTATTAACCCCAGGCGACTCTGTCTGCTGGGTTATGATCTGACTTAACATCTGTCGGGTTATGATCTGACTTAACATCTTCCGGGTTATGATCTGACTTAACATCTGCCGGGTTATCATCTGACTTAACATCTGCCGGGTTATCATCTGACATAACATCTGCCGGGTTATCATCTGACTTAACATGTGCCGGGTTATCATCTGACTTAACATCTGTCGGGTTATCATCTGACTTAACATCTGCCGATTTACCATCTGCCGGTTTACCAAGTCCCAGCCGGGTTATAACTCCGGCCGGGTCATACCGCGGGGTATATCCCCGACAGGTCCTGTACTGGCCCTTGGCCTGCATGCAGAACATAGCCTTCATCTTGTTCTTCAGCTTCTTAGCCCAAGAAGGCTCAGAAGACGAAGGCGAGTAGCCTGCAGAGTTGTCCTCATCCGCCTCCTCTTCCTCAATCTCAGCCTCGTCCACGTCCATTCGAGCAGCCTCTCCCTCAGCACGAGTAGTGGTGTTCGCCCACTGAGGCTTGATGCGGAGCTTGATGGGGTCGTGACGGATCCAGTTAGGAGCAGCAAACTCCTCATCGGGATAGAGCTTCTCCCAAGTCTTTGTGATCAAAAGAAACAAGTAAGGTCCATAGATGGGTACCTTGCGGTTGAACACCGCAAACCGGAGCTCGCACCACATGATGTGTGATACATCAAGTGGTTGAGTCTGAGCGCGACGTGCCTCCTCACAAATGAGCATCATATCCACAAGATAGGCATGCACCTTGTCCTTAGAGTTGCGTAAGATCCGGTGCATGATGTCAAGGAAGGAGTTCAGCACCCATGTCTTCTTGTCATTGGGAAGCTTCTTCTCAACACAGTACTGCTGGAGCTTGTTCATGCTAGCGGACTCGGGGTTGGCATGAGGGCGAACGCCAACGGGCGTGTTGAGCCCCTCATCAGGCACATGAAGTAAAGCCATGAATTCCTTCCACTTAGCAGTCAGCTGTTGTCCATTGGTCATCCAGGTCATGGACCGTTCCTCATCAGTATGGAAGTGGACCGAAGCGAAGAACTGGGCTATGATCTCAAGGTCATAATCCAGATGGAAAGAGATCATGTCCTCAATGCCAAACTGCTCCACGAGACCCAAAGCCTCTCCAAAGTAGTCACGGTGCTTGTCCTGCCTCGTATGATTCATGTCAATCCAGTGCACGTCCACGTAGGTGTTCTGCTTGGCCTTGATCACATCCAGATAGATAAGGTTCTGCTGCTTGGTCCAGAAATAATCATTCCCTCTGAAGTTAGCACGGGGATTCACATAGGGGTTGATCTTCCTCCGAGTGACAAACTCAGCAAGAGGTATCTCATCCATGCCCATGGAGGGCTCCTTGTTCTTGGTGGCGGTGGTCTTGGTTCTGCGTTGCGGGGCATTGGAGCCCTCTGGAGCTTCACCTTGGTTGCGCACACGCTTGGAGCCCGTGTCACGGCTGGGATTGGAACGGCGGACATTGGAACCGGAGCCACCACCTATGACACACAACACAAGAACACGCAAGAAAAATGAGAAGGATCAATGCAAAGACCACAGCAAAACAGGTGAAACAAGTAGAACTAGCATTGGGTAATTGCCACTTGGGAGATTGGACAACAACGGTAGTACCGCATGGATGCGTGGTACTAATATTTTAGTGCTGCTTCTAGTCACGGTAGTACCCAGCCAGGATGGCACGGTAGTACCGCGCCTTGAAGCGGAAGTAAAATTTTAGTGTCGCGCCTCGCGCGGTAGTACCGCTCCTGAGGAGCGGTAGTACCGTACGAGCGGTAGTACCGCACGGGTCAGATCCGAACCACGAACAGATCTGAGCACAACCGTGACAACGGAGCGGTACTACGGTTGATCAAATCTACCACGGGGCAACATACCAAGTACCATCTCTACACATTACTACTCTCCTACAATCTATTCTTGCAAAGATTTGGCCTAAAATCTCTAGAACAACAAGCATCTCCCCAAAAACCTAGAAATGAAAGAACGAACCAAAGAGAGAGGGATTTGGGGAGAAACCTTGTTCCATGGCAAGAGGAAGTGGTGGGGAACGATCCCACCGGACGGAATCCGAGGAGAGCGGCCGGAGATGGAGATCCGGCGAGGTTCTCCGGCGCCGTTCTTGGGCAGGAGAGAGAGAGACGGCATGGGGAAAATGAGTTGAATCGGTATGGGGGAGTTGGAACTCCCCCTGCCCGCTCTTAACCCGCACGCGCTCGCGACTGCGCGGTAGTACCACGCGTCATCGCGGTAATACCGCCCGGGCGGAAGTGCCGCACCGAGGGCGGTAGTACCGCTCCCCGAGGCGGCAGTAAAAAAATTATTGCCGTGCTGGGTGCGGTAGTACCGCGCGCAGCTCCTACGGTAGTACCATGGTGACCCACGGTAGTACCGTAGACCCAAGAAAATGCACGTTTCAAAAACAGAGAAGAAAAGGGGGCCTTTACAATGCAACCTTCAAGCAAACGGACATACCAAAGAGCTAACCCACGAGACAACAAGGACTAAACACGCAACGCAACCTCTCCAAAGAGAGGGCAGTGGCTGGAGCCACCTATGTTTGAGTCAATTGGTATGGCACCGCGAAGAATTATCCTTGGGCCCATGACCAAAACTCGTCTTTGAAGCACAAGTGCCATCAACAATGGCTAATGTGAAAGATTTGATCAATTTGTGCATAATGGGGGGAGGGAGAGTTCATTGAGAGAACAACACTCCCCCTATGTCCATGCCTACACCAAAACAAGATAACAAGTTGAGTATGGTGGGGTGTGCAAGGGTTCAAGCAACATTGCTCGAATCAATGATATTTAGCTCATGCCTTAACTCGCAAAATCTTGCTTCATCCCAGGGCTTCGTGAAAATATCTGCAAGGTTATCATGAGTGTTGACGTAGTGGAGCTCGATCTCCCCTCGCCTAATGTGATCCCGGATGAAGTGATACCGAATCTCAATATGCTTCGTCTTGAAGTGTTGCACCGGGTTGAGAGAAATCTTTATGGCACTTTCATTGTCACACCAAAGAGGCACTTTGTCACAAATGACACCGTAATCCTTCAAAGTTTGCCTCATCCATAGGAGTTGTGCACAACAACTACCGGCGGCCACATACTCTGCTTTGGTGGACGAGAGACACACAACTTTCCTTCTTGGAAGACCAACTTACCAATGAGCAACCAAGAAATTGGCACCCTCCGGAAGTGGACTTCCTATACACTTTGTCTCCCGCCCAATCGGAGTCCGAATAGCCCACAAGGTTGAAGTTAGGTCCTCTTGGATACCATAAGCCAAAGTTTGGGGTATGAGCCAAATATCGAAAGATTCGCTTGACCGCCACAAAGTGGCTTTCCTTAGGTGCGGCTTGAAATCGTGCACAAATTCCCACACTCATCTCATGATATCCGGTCTAGATGCACAAAGGTAAAGCAAGGAGCCAATCATGGAGTGATATACCTTTTGATCCACCTCTTTACCATTGGGATCTATGTCAAGTTGGCATTTGACAGGCATTGGAGTGGAAGCCGGCTTGACATCACTTAGCTTGAATCTCTTGAGCATGTCTTGAGTGTTTTTGGCTTGGTTGATGAATGTTCCTTCTCTTCTTTGCTTGACCTCGAACGAGAAAGAACTTCAACTCTCCCATCATGGACATCTTGAACTTGGAGGTCATGAGTGCGGCAAATTCCTCATTGAAAGTTTTGTTAGGGGAACCAAAGATAATATCATCAACATATAGTTGGCACACAAACAACTCCCCTTTGACCTTCTTAGTAAAAAGAGTGGGGTCGATTTTCCCAATTTCAAAACCGCGATCTTGCAACAACTCGGTAAGGTGGTCATACCACGCACGTGGGGCTTGCTTAAGGCCATAGAGTGCCTTATCGAGTTGGTACACATGATCGGGAAAATAGGGATCCTCGAACCCGGGGGGTTGCTTGACATATACCAACTCATTAATAGGACCATTAAGAAAAGCACTCTTCACATCCATTTGTTGCAACTTAAAGTTATGATGAGAAGCATAAGCAATCAACATGTGAATGGATTCAAGGCCAGCAACGGGAGCAAAGATTTCACCATAGTCCATACCCTCGACTTGGGAGTAGCCTTGTGCCACCAAACGAGCCTTGTTGCGAATGATGATTCCATGAGCATCTTGCTTGTTCTTGAATATCCACTTGGTTCCAATGACATTATGGTTCCCCGTTGGCCTTGGCACCAATCTCCACACATTGTTGTGCTCGAAGTTGTTGAGTTCTTCATGCATGGCATTAAGCCAATCCGGATCCTCGAGAGCCTCATAAACCTTTTGGGGTTCAACACAAGAGACAAATGTGTGATGTTCACAATAGTTTGCTACTTGTCTATGAGTGCTTACCCCCTTTCTTAAGCTTCCAAGCACATTTGTCATGAGATGATCTTTGGTGGAAAGCTTGGAAGCGATATTGGCGGCACGACGCTCTAATTCCTCCTCCGGAGTGAGTTGTGGAGCGGTCACTTGATCATCTTGAGCATCGTCATGAGCTTGTTCTTGATCTTGAGCTTGCTCTTGATCTTGAACTTGCTTTGGAAGAAAGAACTTGACCTTGGGCATCACTTGGGGATTCAATACCATCTTGAGGATGATCTTGCCCTTGGTCATGTTCATGAGGTTGAGGACCTTCACTTTGTTCTTCGGAAGCGTGTGGGTCTTGAGTTGGTGATGGTTCTACTTGAGTGGAACATTGTCCTTCTCCTTCGGCCACAAGGGGTTCCTCAATGGGTAGGATAAAGCCAACACCCATTCTTCTTATGGCTTGGGGAGGAATTTCATCACCTACATCACAAGTACCACTTTGCTCCACTTGGGAGCCGTTATTCTCATCAAACTCTATGTTACACGTCTCCTCAATAAGTCCCGTAGACTTATTGAGGACACGGTAAGCATGAGAGTTTGTAGCATAACCAACAAATATGCCCTCTTGAGCTCTAGCCAAAAATTTAGACAAGCGAACACCTTTCTTGAGAATGAAACACTTACACCCGAACACCCGAAAGTACTTGAGGTTGGGCTTGTTACCGGTGAGTATCTCATACGGAGTCTTGTTCAAGCCCTTGCGGAGATAGAGCCGATTGGATGCATGACAGGCGGTGTTGATGGCTTCGGCCCAAAAGTTGTATGGAGACTTGAACTCCGCCATCATGGTCCTTGCCGCATCCATCAACGTCCGGTTCTTCCTCTCCGCTACACCGTTTTGTTGAGGGGTGTAAGGTGCGGAATATTGATGCTTGACCCCCTCATCACTAAGAAACTCATCCAAGGTGTAGTTCTTGAACTCGGTGACGTTGTCACTTCTTATTGTCAAGATCTTTGAATTGTGTTGGCGTTGTGCTTCATTTGCAAAGTCAATGACGGTTAGTTGGGTCTCACTCTTCCTCTTGAAGAAGTATACCCATGTGTATCTTGAGTAATCATCCACAATCACCAAGCAATACTTCCTACCCCCAAGACTATCAAAGGATGGAGGCCCAAAGAGATCCAAGTGAAGGATCTCCAAAGGCCTCTTTGAGTAGATGACAGTCGTGGGAGGGTGAGCCTTCTCATGTAGCTTTCCTTCGATACAAGCACTGCAAGCACAATCTTTGGCAAAACTGACATTTGTTAGTCCACGAACATGGTCCCCCTTGAGAAGACTTTGCAAAGATCTCATATTGACATGGGCTAAACGGCGATGCCAAAGCCATCCCAGATCAACTTTAGCCATTAGGCATGTCGCGGTCTTAGTGGGTCGCTCCAAAAAGTTAATCACATAGAGACCGTTCTCAACATGCCCAACAAAGGCTACTTTAAGAGCCTTGCTCCACAAGAGGGCAACGGTATAAATATCAAAGAAAGTGGCAAAGCCCATGAGTGCAAATTGACGAATGGAAAGTAAATTGTATGCAAGGGACTCAACAAGCATGACCTTCTCGATCGTGAGATCATGAGAAATGACAACCTTGCCAAGTCCCAATACCTTAGAGGACGAGGCATCACCCCACTCGACATTGGTGGGCATAGATGGAATCTTGTGTATGTCCACCACCAAGTCCTTGCTTCCGGTCATATGATTAGTGGCTCCACTATCGAGCAACCATGATCCCCCACCGGAAGCAAACACCTACAAGAGATCAATGCTTGGTTTTAGGTACCCATTTTGCAATGGGTCCTTTGATGTTAGTGACAAGGGTCTTAGGAACCCAAATAGACCATTCAATGTACTCATAAGGAGAACCAACAAATTTGGCATAAACATGTCCATCACTAGCACGACATAACACATAAGAAGGGTTAAAGTCGCCGGCTTTGTTGGAAGGGGTAGCATTGCCCTTCTTGGCATTACTACCCTTCACCAATGTTCGGGATATCGCTTCTCGTTAACTTATCGGTCGACCCAAGAGAAGAGATAAATCGGCTTATCGGCCAATTTATCGTTTTTATCGGTCAACCATTTATCGGCAAGTTTTTTAAAAAAATCTTAGGTTTTCCAAACCAAAATAATGTAAAATATGCCATAATATTACACACACACACATGACAAAGAAGTTGTCCTCTAAGCCTTAAAAAATATGCTATATTAATATATTACACAGTGCACACATACACAAGCACATACATGAGCATCTACCATCACGTTGTGCTCCAAGCCTTAAAAAATGATATATTAGTATATTAAAAAGTACACACACACACACACACGCACAAGGACATACATGACCATGTACCCTCAGTTGTGCTCCAAGCCTTCAAAAATCAAATAAATTGCAAAATGTAGGTGCACACACATGACAAACAATGAGAAATAAACATAGTCCAGCAATACATATTACATAGTAAGCTCATAAATAACCATAGCTTTGCATAGCTGCATCATTGCATGACAAAGCAAAATAGGAAACTAGCAAACAACACGCATGGTGGTTCATAGTTCTCTCACAAGTCACAACTGAAATAAATAGCTAGCAAACATAAAAAAGCACACATAGTGCAAAGCATTGAAGGCTTGAAGCCCCATTAAGGCTCCATCGGGTCCCCCTCCTCATCTTCATTGGCACCTTGTATCACCCCATCATCATCGGACTCGAAGTCTATGTCATCCTCATTGACAAGCCCGTGATCAGATTCTTCCCCATCGGAAACAAATTCTTCCACTTCATGAAGTTCTCTCACTCTTGCACTTCTACGTAGCTCAACAAACTCGGAAGCTCCCATTGCATCAACCTCCTCCGCATCAACCTCCTCCGCAGCATCAACGTAAGCACCTTCACATATCCAATCTTGTGCCATGGAAGCATCTTCACCAAGAAGAACATCACAAGATGAGGAGTACTTCTTCCTCTTGTCTATCATTCTTCCATTGAATTGAATATAAACTAGATCGTCCCTACGATGCACGTCTAGTTTATTTCTCCTCTTTGCATCCACCTAAAAATTGCGAAATGAAGCTTAGTGATTTACATTCTGTCAAAAATAATATACGGGTCAGATTTGAGTATTTGCAAGTTGAGACTTACTTGTTCAAAAATGCTCCAATTTCTTTCACATCCGGATGAACTTGTGGTCAAGTTGAGTATCCTCAAAGCAATGTGCATCAATGTAGGAGTTTGTAGTCCATAAGTTGCCCACCACTCCCCTACATTTAAAGGAAAAATACAAAGTATTATGCATCAGCCCAAAAAATTCAGAATTGCAATATGACAATATTATCTTGGGAACAAGCTTACCGGCATTGAAATTTGCATTGCTAATTGCTTTGGTGGCAGCCACCTTCCCAAACATGCCTTCCTTCTTTTTAAATTTGGGCAAGTCAATGTTAAGCACTTTGTTTTGCTTCTCATCATCATCGAGATAAAATTGCTCAATAACTTCCATCAAGCCGGACATGACTTCCACATCGGTAAAGATGCTTGTGGTAGCATAACTACAATATGGATTCAAGGCATATGCAGCCATGTGCAATGGGGTATCTAGCTTCCCATTCATCTTGCTCTCCATGGCCGTTGTGATCGCCTTATAGTCCTTGTCCGAATTATCAACCGCAACCAATATTGCCTTCTTTGCCTCTATTATTTCAACATACATAGAGGCCATGGACTGTCCATCGCCATCAGCCAACCGAAGTACCTTCACCAATGGCTCAAAAACCTTCCATTCCAAGTTTCAAACATACCCAAGCACAAGTGCACAACATTAGTATTTAACATATACACATGCATTCCAACATACACAAGCACAATTTGAAGTTTAGTAAACAATACCTTAATGCAAAGAGACACATTTTTCCAAAATGCCCTACTCATTATTGCGGCACGAGCCACCTTCCCTTTATTTGTTCTCATGTGCTTGCATCCTTCCCAAGTATCACTACAACACATTTCCTTTAGTTGCTTCCTCTTAGCATCAAGACTTTGCAAGGTAAGAAATGCCGACGCAAATCTAGTCACCCCTGGTCTAACAATGTCTCTCTTTTTTGTATAGGACCTCATCAAGGCCAATGTAGTATGATGTGCATAAAGGAAAGTAGTCATTTCTTTAGCTTTGGTTATTGTAGAACCAAAATGCTTCAACTTTGCAACCGCTTCTACCATCAAGTTGATGGTGTCAGTTGCACACGAGGTCCAAAATAACTTGGGCCTTTTATCTTTCAACATCACCTTTGCTCCCATGTTGTTTGAAGCATTATCCGTGACTACTTACACAACATTTTCAGCACCTACAAAACACAATAAGTAATTTTCAGCAAGTACTAAAATTCAGCAAGTAATAAACTTGAAAAGAAACGAATGAGAGCAAGTTGAAGATTATTCATACCTATTTTCTCAATGCATTCATCCACATAATTGAAAATGTATAGACTTGTATGTGCATCGGCCGACGCCTCCTTTGATCCAAGATAGACGGTCCCCAACTTGCAATGCACGCACAAGTTCATGATGCTTCTCTTTTTCTTGTCTGTCCAAGCATCAGTCATGACAGAGCACCCCGTATCCGCCCTCTCGACCTCATGTGGCTTCAACAAATCCCTAGTCCTTTCCACCTCCTGCACCAACATCTTCTCCCTGATCATATATTGCGAGGGTTGCTTCCAATTAGGACCAAAGCGACCAAGAGCCTCACAAAACTGTTTGAAATCATCATCATTGATAGCATTGAAGGGTACATTTTTCTTTTACATCCATCTAGCCAAAATATTGCCCAACTTTGTAGCTTCTTTCCTTATCAACACTATCATTTATAGTCTGCTGTTTTTTAGATTTCAACGGGATCGAAGGATCAATTGGTGCAAGATATTGATCCATTGCCCCCTTCTTTGGAGTACCTTCACCAACTTCATTCAGCTGTTCTTGATTATCCTCGTTGACCTCTACGGTGACTGCATCTTTAACTTCTTCTTCACGCTTTTGCTTTGCCAATTTCTTCCTCTTTGGTGCCTCGTGTGATGCAAAAGCTCGAGTAATCTGATCTTCTGTAGCTTGCATACACCTGGTCACAGCGCCTTTGAGCTGCCCAATGTGCTCCTTCATCCTAGTGACCCCTCCCGACATAAATTTTCCACAAAGCTTGCACTTGAGCCTTTGCGGATCACTAGGATCAATCAACTCGGCAAACTCCCAAGCCATGTCATCCGACTTCCTCTTAAGTGATGAACTTGCAACTTGAGATGAACCTGAACCAGCCATCTACATAAATAAAAGGAAACAACCATGCATCAGCATCTACATAAATAAAGGAAACAACCATGTATCAGCCATCTACATAGTTTACTAATGAAGCAATAATTGACTAATATAATTAAAATCTGCCTAATACAATCAGCCATCTACATAACTCAACAAAAATAAATCAACAAGCATGCATCACTACTTGTCCAGAGAATAGAATCGGGAATGAGAAGAATCCATGCCGTGGCGTGTGGAGCTTCTGCTGCTCTCGATCGTGGACGAAGGGTTGGCGGGGGGTTGAGGCACGCCGCTGCTGGATCCTGGGGAGGGGTGTGGGCGGGGAGCTGCTCCAGACGTCCTGCTCCTAGGCGCCGCCGTGTGGAAGCCTCAAGGATGGAGCGCCGCTGTGTGGAGTCCTCAAGGACTGGGCGTGGCCGGCCGATGCTGGAGACGGGGATGAGATGAGGGACGAGGTGCGGGGCGGTGCTGGAGACGGGGACGAGCCGACGAGGTGCGGGGCGGTGCTGGACAGGGGGACGAGGTGAGGGGCGGGCGAGCTAGGTCCGGCCGCCGGAGGAGGCCATGGTGGCGGCGGCGTGGTGAATCGCAGGGAGCGGCTGCTGGCGAAGCCCAAACGCCAAACTCTATCGGGACTCGGGAGGGATGTGTCCCGCGCGAGGGTTCTGGGGAAGGCGGTGCGCTACAGGAGATTTTTTGTGATTTCAGACAGGTGGGCCCCCTGGATTTACCGACCAAAATCGCTCTGACTGCCGATAAATCGCTCTGACAGCCGATAAATCGGCCAGACCGATAAACTCAGGGGATATGCGTTTATCTTACCGGTTAGACCCCGATAAGCGATAAATCAGCCGATTTATCGGTATATCGGCCGATATTTTGAATAGTGCCCTTCACATTGTTCTTCTTCTCCTTAGAAGCACCCTCTACCTCCTTCACAAAGGTTTGCTTAAGAGGAGGAGGTCGTTTGGCCTTGTCATTCTTCTTCTTGTTCTTGGACTTGGGCGTGTACCCAATCCCTTCCTTGGCCACAACTTCCTTTTAATTGCTCAAAAGGTCATTGAGATTCTTCTCGTCTTGTATGCAAGATACAAGGCCTTTCTCAAGTTGCTCCTTAAACTTTGCATTTTCCTCAACAAGATGCACATGCTCACAACGCGGGTTAGTAGCATTTGCATTATCAATTAAGACCATATGAGGAAAAGTGGCTTTCTCCTTGGTTAGCTTTACTTGGAGTTGATCATGAGACTCTTTGAGGCTAGCATGAACACCCTTCAAGACCTTGTGAGCCTTGTCAAGTAAGTCAAACTCCTCTTTGAGTCTAACAAGATCAACCCCAAGCTTGGCCTTACGGAGTTTAGCACACGAGATACAACAAGAGCATGATCAAGATCTTTCTTTAATTTAGCGTGGTCATCATCGTATGACTCCTCAAGAGCCAAACGAAGACCTCGCTCTTCCTCAAGAGCACTGGAAAGATCCAAAATCTCGGCATAGTCACGACTATGCCCCTCCATCTTAGAGATGGTATCTTCGTGAGCCTCGATCATGTCATTGGCTTCACCAAGTTGTTCCAAGAGAGCAACGAAGTGCTTCTTGGATTTACCCTTGAGCTTACTCATAAAAGACTCAAATTCATTCTCCTCCACATTAGACCTCTCATGTTCATCAATGCAATCCGTCAAAGAAGGATTATTAATGATGGTAGTTTTGATGTTGGGGGTTACCTTGTTGGTGGCTTTAGCCATGAGGCACTTGGCGGTGATGTTCTCATTGAGTGAGTCGAAGAGAGACACCCGTGGAGTTGTCGCAATGGCGACGGAGGTCATGGAAACCGACTCACCGTCTTCATCGTCCTCATTGTACTCTTCTTGTGCCACCAACCCCTTGGGAGGAGTCTTCTTGGTGAAGTTGCTCTTGTTAGGGAAGGACTTGGCCTTGTCTTTCGGATGAGCTTGCCACCATTTTCTTCCCTCTTCTCATACGGGCATTCCGCAACAAAGTGGCTCACATTGCCACAATTATAGCACGTCCTCACTCATTGCTTGACCTTCGCGCCACTTGAGTTGTTCTTGTTGAAGTTGGGCCTTGTGTTCTTCTTGCTCCAAAATTGCCTTGAAGCAAGAGCCATGTGTCCATGATAGGCATACTTTGTATGTTCGGGATTGCTCTCCTCTTCTTCCTCTTCGTCCTCTTCTTCCACATTAACCTTGGCCTTCAAGGCAAGGTTGGGCTTCTTTGCTCGTTGAGAACGTAACACCGCATTGTCGGCGGGTCTTGTCCAAGATACTCATAGCCACAAACTCATCCAACACTTCACTTGAGGACAGGGTGTGGAAATCCGGCCTTTGACGAATGACGGAGGACATGACCTTGTTAGTGGGATCACCCACTTTCATCGGTGTGGTGGATAATTTAAGCCCTTCTAAGAATTTGTTAAACATGCTTTCAACCTCGGTCATCATGGAGGTTTTCAATGTGTCCAAAGCCACATTGAATTCCTCACGAGAGAGCGTGGTTCCCCCATCGGCCGTAGACGAGAATGGATTCACACCGGAGTGCTCAACCATACTCTTCGGACGACAAAGTCCTTAATAAAGAGATGAGGCTCTGATACCAATTGAAAGGATCGATATAGTTGACTAGAGGGGGGTGAATAAGCAACTAACAATTTTTGCTTTTCTTTACCAATCTAAAGTTTGCATCAAAGTAGGTTGTCTAGATATGCAACTAGGTGGGAAACCTATATGATGCAACAACAACAAGCACACAAGCAAGCAAGGGATATAACACAAATAATCTTGCACAAGTAAAGGCACGAGATAACCAAGAGTGGAGCCGGTGAAGACGAGGATGCGTTACCAAAGTTCCTTCCTTTTGAGGGGAGGTACGTCTCCGTTGGAGCGGTGTGGAGGCACAATGCTCCCCAAGAAGCCACTAGGGCCACCGTATTCTCCTCACGCCCTCACACAATGCGAGATGCCGTGATTCCACTATTGGTGCCCTTGGAGGCGGCGACCGGACCTTTACAAACAAGGTTGGGGCAATCTCCACAACTTAATTGCAGGCTCCCAACGACACCACAAAGCTTCACCACAATGGAATATGGCTCCGAGGTGACCTCAACCATCTAGGGTGCTCAAACACCCAAGAGTAACAAGATCCGCAAGGGATTGGTGGGGGAATCAAATTTCTCTTGGTGGAAGTGTAGATCGGGGCCTTCTCAGCCAATACCTAAAGAATCAAAAAAATTGATTGGCTAGGGAGAGAGATCGGGCGAAAATGGAGCTTGGAGCAACAATGGAGCTTGGGAGTGGAGGAGGTAGTCAATTCAGAGAAGAAGACTCCCCTTATATAGTGCGAGGACAAATCCAACCGTTATCCACTAAACCAGCCCGCGACCTGCGGTACTACCGCACCAACACAGCGGTACTACCGCAAGGGCTCATGGTACTACCGCGGCGAACTACGGTACTACCGCTGCCACGGCAAAGCCTAAGATCCATCCTGAAACGCCAAGGCGAGGAGCGGTAGAACCGCTGACGCGGTACTACCGCGACCCCTTGTGGTACTACCGCAAGGCAGGAATGGACTATGCCGGGAAGGCACGGACATATAAAAATACATCCGTGACTACTTCCGCTAAGTTTTGATCTATGCAAAAATCCGATAAGGTACTACCGCAGGCCAGGCACGGATGTAAAAAATTACATCCGCGCCTACTACCGCTCCTGCGGCTGAGCCTGGCCAGAGCCCACGGTACTACCGCTCCCGAGGTGCGGTAATACCGCAAGGGCCTGCGGTACTACCGCTCCGGGGAGCAGTACTACCGCATGCTCCAGTTCAGCAACACACGGAAACCTTCATTTTGCATAGACAAGGAAAGACGGAGGATGCTCCAAAGAGCCAAAGGAAAGGTGGTGCAAAAAGGAGTAGACGTGTACGTGATGATTCCACCCAAACCTTTCCAAAGCGGACCCCCTCTTAATAGTACGGCTTTCCTACGACTAAAATCTACCGAAAAGAAACGTAGAGACACGCCGTCTTCAATAGTCTTCGAGGGGCACCAAACCGTCTTGTGCCTAGTCATGATATGTCTGAAATACTCCATGCACATGATTAGTCCGCAAAAGCATTGTCATCAATCACCAAAACAACTAAGGGATAAATATGCCCTTACAGTCATGATTACATCTTATTTGCTTAGAACGACGGTAGCATAAATAAGATGATCCCTCACTAAAATTTCAACAAAAGTGTTCCCCCCAACTGTGCACCGTTGCGAAGGATCATTGTTTCGAAGCACCACCTGATGATTGGGTGTGATAGATTCTAACGTTCGCATACAACGGGTGTAAGCCAAATTTACACATGCAAAACACTTAGGTTGACTTGACGAGCCTAGCATGTACAGACATGGCCTTGGAACATGAGAGACCGAAAGTTCGAACATGAGGCCTATAGTAGATGCGATCAACATGGAGATGTTCACCGTTGATGACTAGTCTGTCTCACGTGATGATCGGACATGGCCTAGTCGATTCGGATCATGTATCACTTAGATGACTAGAGGGATGTCTATCTAAGTGGGAGTTCATTAAATAATTTGATTAGATGAACTTAATTATCATGAACTTAGTCTAAAATTGTCTTTACAATCTATGTTGTAGATCCAATGGCCCACGCTAATGTTGCCCTCAACTTCAACGCGTTCCTATAGAAAACCAAGCTGAAAGACGATGGTAGCAACTATAAGGATTGGGTCCGTAACTTGAGGATCATCCTCATAGCCGCCAAGAAAGCATATGTCCTTGAAGCACCGCTAGGTGATGCACCCATTTTCCCAGCAACTCAAGACGTTATGAACGCCTGGCAATTGCGTAGCGATGATTACTCCCTGTTTCAGTGCGGCATGCTTTACAGCTTAGAGTCGGGGCTCCAAAAGTGTTTTGAGCAGCACGGAGCATATGAGATGTTCCAAGTGCTGAAAATGGTTTTCCAAGCTCATGCCCTGGTCGAGAGATATGAAGTCTCCGACAAATTCTATAGTTGTAAGATGGATGAAAACAGTTCTATCAGCGAGCATATACTCAAAATGTCTGGGTTGCACAACCGCTTGTCTCAACTGGGAGTTAATCTTCCAAATGACTCGGTCATTGACAGAATCCTCGAGTCGCTTCCACCTAGCTACAAGAGCTTTGTGATGAACTACAATATGCAAGGGATGGATAAGTCCATTCCTGAGTTATATTCAATGCTGAAATCAGCGGAGGTGGAGATCAAAAAGGAACATCAAGTGTTGATGGTGAATAAGACCACTAGTTTCAAGAAAGGCAAGGGTAAGAAGAACTTCAAGAAGGACGGCAAGGGAGTTTCTGCGCCCAGTAAGTCAGTTGCCGGGAAGAAGCCAAAGAATGGACCCAAGCCTGAGACTGAGTGCTTTTATTGCAAGGGAAATGGTCACTGGAAGCGAAACTGCCCCAAGTACTTAGCGGACAAGAAGGCCAACAACACCAAAGGTATATATGATATACATGTTATTGATGTGTACCTTACCAGCACTCGTAGTAGCTCCTGGGTATTTGATACCGATGCGGTTGCTCATATTTGTAACTCAAAATAGGAGCTGCAGAATAAGCAGAGACTGGCGAAGGACGAGGTGACGATGCGCCTCGGGAATGGTTCCAAGGTCGATGTGATCGCCGTCGGCACGCTACCTCTACATCTACCTTCGCGATTAGTTTTAAACCTCAATAATTGTTATTTAGTGCCAGCTTTGAGCATGAACATTGTATCTGGATCTCGTTTAATGCGAGATGGCTACTCATTTAAATCCGAGAATAATGGTTGTTCTATTTATATGAGAGATATGTTTTATGGTCATGCCCCGCTGGTCAATGGTTTATTTTTATTGAATCTCGAACGTGATGTTACAGATATTCACAGTGTGAATGCCAAAAAAATGTAAGGTTGACAATGATAGTCCCACATACTTGTGGCACTACCGCCTTGCTCACATTGGTGTCAAGCGCATGAAGAAACTCCATGCAGATGGACTTTTGGATCTCTTGATTATGAATCATTTGACACGTGCGAACCATGGCTTATGGGCAAAATGACCAAGACTCCGTTCTCCGAAACAATGGAGCGAGCAACCAACTTGTTGGAAATAATACATACTGATGTATGCGGTCCAATGAGCGTTGAGGCTCGCGGAGGCTATCATTATGTTCTCACCCTCACTGATGAGTTAAGTAGATATGGGTATGTCTACTTAATGAAACACAAGTCTGAGACCTTTGAAAAGTTCAAGGAATTTCAGAATGAGGTAGAGAATCAACGTGACAGGAAAATAAAGTTCCTACGATCAGATCGTGGAGGAGAATACTTGAGTCACGAGTTTGGCACGCAGGAAATGTGGAATTGTTTCACAACTCACGCCGCCTGGAACACCTCAGCGAAATGGTGTGCCTGAACGTCGTAATCGCACTCTATTGGATATGGTGTGATCTATGATGTCTCTTATAGATCTACCGCTATCATTTTGGGGTTATGCTTTAGAGACATCCGCATTCACTTTAAATAGGGCACTATCTAAATTCGTTGAGACGACACCGTATGAATTATGGTTTGGGAAGAAACCTAAGCTGTCGTTTCTAAAAGTTTGGGGATGCGATGCTTATGTCAAGAAACTTCAACCTGAAAAGCTCATACCCAAGTCGGAAAAATGCGTCTTCATAGGATACCCTAAGGAAACTATTGGGTATACCTTCTACCTCAGATCTGAAGGCAAAATCTTTGTTGCCAATAATGGATCCTTTTCTGGAGAAAGAGTTTCTCTCAAAAGAAGTGAGTGGGAGGAAAGTAGAACTTGATGAGGTACCCCCTCTTGAACCGGAAAGTAGCACAGCTCAGGAAGATGTTTCTGTGGTGCCTGCACCGACTAGAGAGGAAGTTAATGATGATGATCATGAAACTTCGGATCAAGTTGCTACTGAACTTCGTAGGTCCACAAGTACACGTTCCGCACCAATGGTACGGTAACCCTGTCATGGAAATCATGTTGTTAGACAACGGTGAACCTTCAGACTATGAAGAAGCAATGACGTGCCCGGATTCCAACAAATCGCTTGAAGCCATGAAATCCGAGATATGATCCATGTATATGAAAACAAAGTATGGACTTTGACAGACTTGCCCAATGATCGGTGAGCCATAGAGAATAAGTGGATCTTTAAGAAGAAGACTGACGCGGATGGTAATGTGACCGTTTATAAGGCTCGGCTTGCCGCTAAGTGTTATCGACAAGTTCAAGGGGTTGACTACGATGAGACCTTCTCACCCGTGGCGAAGCTGAATTCCGTCTGAATCATGTTAGCTATTGCCGCATTCTATGATTATGAGATCTGGCAAATGGACGTCAAAACGGCATTCCTTAACGGCTTCCTTAAGGAAGAATTGTATATGATGCAGCCGGAAGGTTTTGTCGATCCTAAGAATGCTGACAAAGTATGCAAGCTCCAGCGCTCCATCTATGGGCTGGTGCAAGCATCTCGGAGTTGGAACATTCGCTTTGATGAAATGATCAAAGCGTTTGGTTTTATACAGACTTATGGAGAAGCCTGTATTTACAAGAAAGTGAGTGGGAGCTCTGTAGCATTTCTCATATTATATGTGGATGACATACTATTGATGGGAAATGATATAGAACTTTTGGAAAGCATAAAGGCATACTTGAATAAGTGTTTTTCAATGAAGGACCTTGGAGAAGCTGCTTACATATTAGGCACCAAGATCTATAGAGATAGATCGAGATGCCTCATTGGTCTTTCACAAAGTACATACCTTGACAAGATATTGAAGAAGTTCAATATGGATCAGTCCAAGAAGGGGTTCTTGCCTGTATTGCAAGGTGTGAGATTGAGCACAGCTCAATGCCCGACCTCGGCAGAAGATAGAGAAAAGATGAGTGTCATCCCCTATGCCTGAGCCATACGCTCTACTATGTACGCCATGCTGTGTACCAGACCTGATGTGAACCTTGCCATAAGTTTGGTAGGGAGGTACCAAAGTGATCCCGGAATGGAACACTGGACAGCGGTCAAGAATATCCTAAAGTACCTGAAGAGGACTAAGGATATGTTTCTCGTTTATGGAGGTGCCGAAGAGCTCATCGTAAAGGGTTACGTCGATGCTAGCTTTGACACAGATCTGGATGACTCCAAGTCACAAACCGGATACGTGTATATTTTGAATGGTGGGGCAGTCAGCTGGTGCAGTTGCAAGCAAAGTGTCGTGGCGGGATCTACATGTGAAGTGGAGTACATAGCAGCCTCAGAGGCAGCACGGGAAGCAGTCTAGATGAAGGAGTTCATCATCGACCTAGGAGTTATTCCCAATGCATCAGGCCCAATGACTCTCTTCTGTGACAACACTAGAGCTATTGTCCTTGCCAAGGAGCCCAGGTTTCACAAGAAGACTAGGCACATCAAGCGTCGCTTCAATTCCATTCGTGAATATATTCAAGATGGAGACATAGATATTTGTAAAGTACATACGGATCTGAATGTCGCAGATCCGTTGACTAAACCTCTTCCACGAGCAAAACATGATCAACACCAGAACTCTATGGGTGTTCGATTCATCACAATGTAACTAGATTATTGACTCTATTGCAAGTGGGAGACTGTTGGAAATATGCCCTAGAGGCAATAATAAAGTGGTTATTATTATATTTCCTTGTTCATGATAATTGGCTATTGTTCATGCTATAATTGTATTAATCAGAACCGTAATACATGTGTGAATACATAGAGCACATCATGTCCCTAGTAAGCCTCTAGTTGACTAGCTAGTTGATCAATAGATGGTTGTGGTTTCCTGACCATGGACATTGGATGTCGTTAATGACGGGATCACATCATTAGAAGAATGATGTGATGGACAAGACCCAATCCTAAGCATAGCACAAGATCGTGTAGTTCGTTTGCTAGAGCTTTTCTAATGTCAAGTATCATTTCCTTGGACAATGAGATTGTGCAACTCCCGGATACCGTAGGAATGCTTTGGGTGTATCAAATGTCACAACGTAACTGGGTGACTATAAAGGTACACTACAGGTATCTCCGAAAATGTCTGTTGGGTCGGCACGAATCGAGACTGGGATTTGTCACTCCGTATGACGGAGAGGTATCTCTGGGCCCACTCGGTAATGCATCATCATAATGAGCTCAATGTGACTAAGGAGTTAGCCACGGGATCATGCGTTACGGAACGAGTAAAGAGACTTGCCGGTAAGGAGATTGAAAGAGGTATGGGGATACCGACGATCGAATCTCGGGCAAGTAACATATCGATGGACAAAGGGAATTGTATATGGGATTGATTGAATCCCCGACATCGTGGTTCATCCGATGAGATCATCGTGGAACATGTGGGAGCCAACATGGGCATCTAGATCCCGCTATTGGTTATTGGCCGGAGAGATGTCTCGGTCATGTCTGCATGGTTCCCGCACCCGTAGGGTCTACACACTTAAGGTTCGGTTACGCTAGAGTTGTTATGGGAAATTGTATGTGGTTACCGAAGGTTGTACGGAGTCCCGGATGAGATCCCGGACGACACGAGGAGTTCCGGAATGGTTCGGAGGTAACGATTTATATATGGAAAGTCCAGTTTCAGTCGCCGAAATGATTTCGGGGGATATCGGTATTGTACCGGGACCACCAAAAGGTGTCCAGGGGTCCACCGGGTGGGGCCACCTGCCCCGGAGGATTTAATGGGCTGAATATGGGAGGGAACCAGCCCCCTAGTGGGCTGGTGCCCCCCCAAGGGCCCAAGGCACCTAGGGTTGGAAACCGTAGGGGAGGGGGTTGCCTCCCACCTTGCTTGGGGGCAAGTTTTCCCCTCTTGGCCGCCCCCCTCCCCTCTAGATGCATCTAAGGGGGTCGGCCCCCTCTTCCCTTCTTCCTATAAATGGTGGGGGTGGGAGGGCAGCCGCACCCCTTCCCCTGGCGTAGCCCTCCAACCCCCCCCCCCCCAACACCTCCTCCTCCATAGTGCTTGGCGAAGCCCTGCAGGAGAACCACGAGCTCCACCACCACGCCGTCGTGCTGCCGGAGTTCTCCCTCAACTTCTCCTCTCCCCTTGCTGGATCAAGAAGGAGGAGACGTCCCCGGGCTGTACGTGTGTTGAACGCGGAGGCACCGTCTGTTCGGCGCTTGGATCGGATCTTCCGCGATTTGAATCGTTGCGAGTACGAATCCATCAACCGTGTTCTTGTAACACTTCTGCTTAGCGATCTTCAAGGGTATGAAGATGCACTCCCTCTCTCTCGTTGCTAGCAACTCCTAGATTGATCTTGGTGACACGTAGGAAAATATTGAATTATTACTACGTTCCCCAACAGAAACCCCGGCACCCAGCAGTTCAGCCCGCATGTGTTTTTTATGTGCGCTGCGATTTTCCTATTTGTTCAGAAAACTGCATATTTACAAATTGATCCCTATGGTTCATGCATTTAATAACTCCACAACTGTGCATCGGATTGAAATGCTTTAAACATGTAAAATGCTTAGAATTTCACCTAGTTTCATAATTTGCAACTTTTTTGACACATGAAACAGTAGGAGAGCCTCCTGCTGTGTAATTAAATAAATAAATGGGTGTATTTACATATGGTTTTTACAGGCCATCCCCTTTGGGGAGGGCTAGGGGAGCAGGAGTCTATAAAGAGGCTACAAAAGAGTTTAGAAAGGAAATTTGCTTTTCCCCAACTCTATGAGTTAAAAGGGAGAGGTCTACTTTTAATCTTGAGATCCAGGATGCTTTAGTAGGTGTTATTCCTCTCAAGAGCTTATTGTTTCTTTCTTTCCAGATGCTCCAAGATGCTTGTAAGAAGATTGCCATGAACAGTGGCTTGTTCCAGGACATTTTTGCTAGGTTGATCCAATCTAATCTTGTGCCTTGTGTATTCCAGCAAATGCCAAGGTCTGACCAATAGTTTTTGCTAAAGGAGCATTCAAAGAAGAGGTGCTCCACAGTTTCTTCCAAATTGGACTCGCAAAGGAGGCAGGTATAATCGTTACCAATGTTGTAGTGCCTTCGCTTCAACATGTTTCTGGAATTAAGCCTGACAGACAGTAAGAGCCAGCCGAACACCTTGATTTTCATGGTTGCTTTAGATTTCCATAGCCAGTTATAAGCCTGATGGGCCCGAACATCCTTGAAGTAAAAGTTGTAATACTTGTTGGTCGAGTACATCTCAGTCCCCCATGTGAGGATCCACTTGTCAGCAGCATATTGGCTGTCCTGCAGTTGAATGTCTAGGACCAGCCGTTGAAGATCTCTTGTCTCTGCATGCGCCTGCACCGAGAGCGGAAGGTGAAAGGTTTCTCCTAGTCTCGTGGTCCCCAAGAAATCTTTGACCGAGAGATCCTCCTGAATAGCGAACAAGAAGGCCCGCGAGTGTGTTTCTGATAGAATATCATCAAGCCATAAATCTTTCCAGAAAAGAATATCCTTGCCCATGTGCACTTGAGCTTTAGTAATCCCTCGATAGATCGGCATGAGTTTTGTTACATCTCGCCACCAGAAGGAGCCGCAAGAGTCAGATGCGTGAGGGATCTTGTTACTGTAGTATGTGTTCCATATTAGCTCAACCCAAGGCAGGTCCCATCGATTGTAGAATTTATGGAGGTATTTAAGTAAGGGCCATTTACATTTGTGCCCCTAACTCGAACCCACTACTCAGATTTGTCCCTAATTTCTAAGCATGCTCAAATTTGCCCCTCCACTGTTAGTTCACTGTGTAAAAATGCCCTTCTATGCCGTTATCATCCGGTCAAAGGTCTTTGACCATCTAAGGGGCGTTTATTGGACATTTTGCCCCTGCCTCCATGTGTCACTTACATGTGGGACCCACTCAGAAAAAAATAAAAAGGAAAAAATGTTTCTCTCACCCCCTCTGTCCCTTTCACTTACATGTGGGCCCCTCATGGCCTCTCTCTCACCTCCCACCTCTCTCCCTCTACCTCACAGCCTCTCTCTCTCTCAACTCCGGTGACCGCAAGCTGCTCAGATACCGTGCGCTGCAGCCGCCAGCTCCCCGAGCACCGCAACCCTCCCTCCATCCATCCATCCCTCTTCCTCCCTCCCCCACGACCTCTCCCTCTCTCACCTCTAAAGAGTGCCACCGTCACCGCTGCCTTCGTCTCCGCGCGGCCAACGGCAACCCCAAGCGCCTCCACCTTGCTAGGAAGCTCTTACGAGATGCCCTCATCCTAAAAGCCAACTAATTTGACGAGAGATGACTAGTGTCGAGTGCCACAGCACATCTTCCCCGCCTTCGACCTCGGACCGCCGATTTTGATTCGATGTCGTTGAAGCACGTCGAACGATTCCTTCCGCCAGAGGCTAGCTCGAGATAAAGGAGCATGTCCATGAGCACCACAGGCCAGCTCTCTTCTAGCCCACGCAATGAATCGGGCAGGGGACACCCGTAGACGACGCCCCGGACCCCGTCCTATGCCACGGTCGTCGCCGTTGACCTCCAAGATTCGACCGCCCCAAGCCACCGTAGACCTCCCTGACATCCGTTCCGGCATTGCTGTAAGGTCGCGCCCCTAACGCCCTCTTCCCCCTCTTGATTCTGCACCCGTAGCTCCTAGCATGAAGCCGCCCGCCATGACCGACCTCGGGTGGTCGCATGCGCGCGTTACCACCTATCGCTGCGGCGCCCAACTCGCTTGGTGTGCGTCGCGCAGATACACTGTGCCCCTCGGGCCCTCCTCTCGCGGTCGTCCGGCCACCAACGGTGAGCTGCCGGCAAGCGAGCCGCTCACGGCCAGGCATGTCTCGTCGTGGACCAATTTTGACCTTGACGATGGGTCTCGTGGCCCACATGTCAGGGAAGGGACAGGGCTTATGTGTGAAAAAATATTTTGTTTTTATTTCGGCGGGTCCACCGGTAAGTGAGAGAAAGGGTGAGAGAGACATTTTTTAACTTTGGGGTAGGTCCCATGTGTAAGTGAGAGAGATATTTCTTTTTTTTACTCTGGGTGGGTCCCACGTGTAAGTGACATGTGCATGCAAGGGCAAATATGTCCAATAAACGACCGGTAGACGGTCAAAGCCCTTTGACCGGACGATAACGGCATAGAAGGGCATTTTTATAAGGGGAACTAACGGCAGAGGAGCAAATTTGAGCACGCTTCGAAATTAGGGGCAAATCTGAGTAGTGGGTTCGAGTTAGGGGCACAAATGCAAATGGCCCATGATAAAATTATTAGTATATGAGATGTATGATATAAAAATTATATCGTTAGAAACCTCTTCCACATATGATTTCGATGGTATGCTTTGTGTTACATGCATGTCATATATCATTGTGCTAACCCGTGGTCAAAGATAACCTTGAAAAATGTATTAGGCCCTATATAAGTGGAAGGAGGGAGTAGCTCAAGTGTTCTTAGTGATCACGTTTTCTGGATCTTTGGATATCGTTAAGTGTAACGATATTCCTAAAACAACATTGAGATTATGACGTTGGAAGAACGATCATATTGAATCGACCTAAACTTGTTTGTTATGAATTGAGATAATATCGTCTATAATCAATTGTAATAATATGGAGTGTTAACGTGTGATTTTGCTCCTTAGACCATGAGAGTATCGTGGTCGCTTCTTACCGTATGGTGGGTTTTGGGGTTGCTCAAACGTCAGCTATAACACGGTAATCATAACGACAACTTACAGGTTAATCGGAAAGTTTGACAGGTGCTTGGATAGCTCGAGAATGGGATTTGCTCCTCCAACGATGGAGAGACATTCTTAGGGCCCTCTTGGTGTGATGGCATCGATCGTCGTCTAGCCAAACATAGGTGACTTCGTCACGGGATGCCGAAACACAATAACGAGAAAGAAGAACAAAACCGGTAATGAGGATTTCAGTATAGTGAGCATTGTGATGACTCAAGAGGATATCGATGCATCCCGGGTTTTGTGAAGTATCGTGAAGCAAAGGGAACATCACATGATAACCATAGGTTCACTCGAATATCATTTGTGTGATCATAGGGATCGATATGGACGTCCATGATCCCGATGTCGGTCATTGAACGAACGGTTTAATTCATGTCTATGGATTACCGAACCTACAGGGTCACAAGCTTAAGGAAATCACGATATGTTGAGTGTTAGTAGGATGGGAGTGATGAGAATATATTTGTGAAAATTTTTCATTTATATTCGGAATATATTCGTGGAGGCGTATCCCGGGTCGATTCCTACGGCCAACCTTGCCGGCGCGTGCAAGTTGTTCCATGAAATGCCACTGCTGACGCTAACGGTCGACGACCCTGACTACGCCGCTTTCATGGAGAGCGTCATCTTCGGGGGCCGTGGTGAGGCCTTCAACTTCGACGGTCAAGGCCATGCTTTCGATCCCGACGCGACCCAAAGCCAGGACGATCGCGGCCAGTATGGTGATGACCTATTCGGTGGCCATGATGAAGATGAGATCGACGACCATGGCAACTCATGGCATGAAGATGATGACATGTATTGTGAAGATGAGGAAGAAGAGATCGACATTGCGGAGGAGCCATTGGTGTTTATCGATGAGCTCACCCAAAGGGTCAAGGCACAAAGGAGGCAAAGCATTCGCACGGGATTATACACCCAAGAGGAGGACACTTTGATTTGCGAGAGTTGGATGGAGATAGGCCAAGATCTCACAAAAGGTGCCCAGCAAAAAGGATGTCTTTTGGACGAAAGTTCACAAAACTTTTCATGAGCGAAGGAAGTTTGCCCCATACCAATTTGTGAGCACCCGCGGCATCAACTCAATCCAAAAGAGATGGGGGTTCATTCAACAAGAGCGCAACACGTATTGTCCCGCGCTTGAGAGCGTCCAAACCCGTCCCGTGAGTGGCCTAGACGTTGGTGACTTGATATGAACCAGAGAGGAAGGCTTGGTTCGTGAACGGGCAGAAAGAGATGTTCGCCCAAGACGGCCTGAACTAGGTGAGACCTCGGTCGTGGACTATGGTCGTTCATTTTGAAGGCTGGCTAGTGTGCCGGCAGCTGGCTTTGTTGTCGTCGCTAAAAACTTGTTCATTGTGAAGGCAATCTAGTGTGACGGCTGTTGGCTTTGTTGCCGGCGTAAAAAACTTGTTCATTTTAAAGTTTGGCTAGTGCATCGGTCACTAGCTTTGTTGGCGGCGTTAAACTAGGGAATGGCCATTTTATAGGCCGCTGGCATTGTTACCGACCGGCATGAACCACAGCCGCTGGCGTGACTATGGCGGCTAGCATTATCTACATCTTTGTTGCTTTGAAAAAATTGCATGCAGCCGAACAAGATGTGACCGGCCACATTCAGAAATCCGGGCAGACACCATCCATTGCCATTCCCAAACGGACAAAGTCCAAACAAAACAGACATCCCCATCCCTAAACGGACAAAATCTAAACAAAACAGACATCCTTTTGGTGCCATCCGCAAACGGACAAAATCCAAACAAAAAAGACATCCTTTTGGGCTTGTGCGTCTAAAGAGAAAGATCAAAGTATTGTCCTGGGTCTGGGGAGACAAACACTGAGGCTGTTGCCTGCAAAACCCGCTTGATTTATTATGCAAGAAAGAATAAAAAGAGAAGGCTTTCAATCTCAAACTTTTGAGATACGGGGTCTTAAACATATGATTACAGGATCCAGAACATGTATCGTTTACTCTTACTGACAGTAGGTATTTAATACTCCCTCCGTCCCAAAATAAGTATCTCAGTGTCAATAACGTTCCTATATTATGGGACGGAGGGAGTACAACTTTATACTAAAGTTGAGATTGTCAATAACGTTCCTATATTATGGGACGGAGGGAGTACTAAACTTGAGACACTTATTTTGGGATAGAGGTAGTACACATCCTCATCCCATGACATTCAGGACAAATACCATCTTTTGTGTGACCAACCAGAAGAAGGTTCCAAGCCGGGTCATCAGTTTTCAGGTCTTCGAATTCACATTGCAAACTTAAGCTTTCTCCAGTTATGAGCATAATCTCCTCTGAAGAGTTAGCTGCGAGCTTGAGCTTGTTGTCCCGGGGTATCACTGCAACCAATAAAATAAAACTAAAACAACTTAGATATGTACACCATCTGAACATCTCACTATGTTGTTTGCGACAAGTATTGACACATATGATGAACAGCAAAACCACATGCAATGGTTTTGCTGTGCAAAAAAAGAAGACAAACAAGAGGTACAAACAGCATTGGATTGGGGTACCCTGATCAAGAGAATTCTTTCACCCTAAATATCAATGTAAACATAGGGGGCTGGCCGTAATCTGCTGCAGACCAGCGGCATGGGGCTGTGTGCTCAGGTGGCACAGGACTAGAGGCAGCGAGAGGGCGGCCGACTGAAGAAACATGAGAGTCCTGACAACAGTCCAGGTGAAATGATGTCGGATGAGGCATGTGAAGATTAAGAAAACAGTTGGAGGGGTTGTCACCAGAATCAAGAGGAAGACAGACACATGAGGGCGCCAACGGGGCTAATACTACAGGAATTTTACCTAATGAAAATTCACATGCAGGGAGAATGGCTTTTCACTGGCCCAATACCGAGTTACACGATATAAAATACAAGCACTATCTAGAACAAAAGTATTCTAACAGAAAAAGGCAAAGATGTGACCTGATTGACCCAAACTAACCCAACGAAACACATTCTAAATCTTTTACCAACAGAAAAGTATGTTTTAAAGGTCTGTACATATAATCTAAAAGGTACAAGACATTTGCACTGATATAAAATTAGAGGACCAAGTTTTATGCTTTAGAAGAGCAATCACAATAGTGTGGTTTCTAGAGTTTTGCTTCAGAATAGCACACCAAACTAGTAGCAAAAGAAGGCTGCGTGCTGAATCAAGAACTACCACGTGTATAGATAGTGAACAGTCTCGTGAAAAGCAAAAGATCCAACAAGGAAAAAATGGTAGACTCTGGAGGACAACTTGACGGCAGAAGGAGCAAGGTATTATTATTTATAATATAGTACTCCCTCCGTTCCTAAATATAAGTCTTTGAAGAGATTCCACTATGGACCACCTACGGAACAAAATGAGTGAATCTACACTTAAAATGCATCTATATACATCCGTATGTAGTCCATGGTGGAATCTCTACAAAGACTTATATTTAGGAACGGAGGGAGTATAAAGTTTAGTGCACCTACACAACTGGAGCAGCTAAAACTCAAAACACTTGAACAGCCTAAGAGAAGATTGATGACAGCAAATATATTAAAGGCCTCAATTAATTAATATTGCTATACCAAAGCAGCACAACGCAACCTCAAAAGGCAGCAAAAATAGAAATTTGGGACAAGAGAAAAGCAATAGATAGAAAATAACACAGGGCAAACAGCCCTGATAAATAGAGCGGTATGTGTCCAGAAGTCCTTGTGCTGAGAATTGCTAATGAAGGGGGGAACACTCCAAAGAGACCCACAGAGAGAGCAGACAGCGAAACTACTCCCTCCGTCCCAAAAAGCATGTCTTACATTTGTCTAGATACGGATGTATCTAGACACGTTTTAGTGTTAGATACATCTGTATCTCGACAAATCGAAGAAAAGCTTTTCGGGACGGAGGTAATAGATATTAAGCATGCAGAAGTCTCACAGTTCAATTAGCCTCACAACCAGGCAGGATATGTATTGCATCATATTTAAGATAAATAGGCAAAGACACCAGTGTTACACTACCATATCCAACAGAAAGCTAAGCAAACACAACCATGTTGTATCGATACGTAATTACAAGGGACAACATTTGAATATTAAGAGAGCTTACCTGTTGGCCTTACAAGGTATTTGGAGAAGACAGTTGGAAGTAGGGGCACATTAGAAAAGAAGATTTGGTGAGCTTCCATGGGTTTTTTCTCATTCACGCACGCAACATTGTAGGGCTGCTGATTGATATATTTAGTAGATGGCTGCAGATCTTCCTGGTTCATGTCAACCATGATCATCCACGGCTGTCGAGAAAGTTCATCTTTCCTCAACAGGCAGCATAGGGCGCCCGGATTGTTCGCACAGACGACTGGGAACTGGGGAAGACAGCGAGGTATGTCCAGAGCATGGAAACCATCTTGCGCCCAGAGAAGATCCAGGTTGATCCCCCAATGAATCTTCCACTTGAACTTGCTACCATCCCCGATATCCAAAGTCCATACTGTGATCTTTTGGAGAGGCTGCTGCTGCCCTTGGATTCTCTCAAGAGGAGGACGCCAGCCATCAATGCGGACAAAGTGCATCATGCCTTGGCTGACGGACACACGTCGGAATCTCACCGCTAAGCACTTTGCCATCTGTGCCTTCTTAGAGTTCTCTTTTCCTCCAAGGAAAGGCATGATCTGTAGCTTCTCAGAGTACCCATCTCCTCCAGGGAAAGGCACGAAGTGGAGCACCGGGGACTCTAAATTGGAGAAGTCGCATAGCAGGACACCGCTCAAGTAGTCGACACAGCAGAGGAACCTGTGGCCGAAAGCAAGCACCTCCTTAGTTGACCAGAGGATGGGGAACTGGGTATTGCTCTCGTCTTGCGGCTGGGGGGCAGGCATCTCGGGGAAGCGTTTCCACTCTTTGGTCTTGGAGTTGAAGACGTAGAGCTCGACAAACATGGAATAATTGTCGGGGCCATTCTTTTTCTGGTAGACCTTGAGGTCGGAAACGATGTAGCTGTTGTCCGGGAGGCGCAGGATGCCTGTGGTAAATTTTGACATCAGAAACGGCCTTACCATGGGCTCAGTGTACAGAGGGAGCTGAACCACCGAGGGGGTACGACCAGCTGTGTAGACGAACAGATCTGACGGCAAGTCGTGGGGCTGGCTTGGGATGTTGATTTCGAAGAGGACGAGGTCCTCGTCAGTTGCCCGGACGTAGGGATACGCGGGCAGGCGGGAGGGGACCACGGGTTCGACTGAGCCTTCCCGCGGCCACTCGAGATCGAGGTAAGAGACCTCTGGAGGATCCGAGAGGGCTAAGGACAAGAAGCAGCGGTGGCCGGTGGCCGTGACGACTTCAACGGCGGTCTTCTTCTTATTGGCCGCCTCACGTGCAGCGTCTAGGTCGGCATGGCTGTGGGTGCGGCCGAAGCGATCCAGCATCACCCAATCGGGGAAGACGACGGTCTTCTCCTCTGGCTCTGGCGCGACTTCGGTGGCCATGGCGGTCTCCTCCTTCGACTCTCGCGCGACTATGGTGGCTACGAACATCTCCTCCTCCAGCCCGGGCATGGCGATCGGATCTGGAATTTAGCAGCCGCCGCCTCCACAACCCTAACCCTAGGTTGTTCTTCTTTTGGCGGCGTGGGGGGGTGGGGGGAGGGGAAGGCGCTGATGGGCGGGGAAATAGGGCAGCGTCTCGCCTTTTAGCGCGAGCCTTGAGGTAATGGGCCAGCCCAACGCGGGACGCCCTGAATGGGCCGCCTCACTCACTGCTGTTTGGTTCCGCACACGTACGAGAGCAACTAGTTAACGACCGCTCCTTCGGTCGGGAGCCTCGCAACGATCAGCGTCACTTGGCGCGCTCTCAGTCATTCACCACGTGTCGCGCTCTGGACGCTCCCTCTGGATTTTGTTTTTCTTTTTCGCACGCGTTTTTGGCTTTTTAAACGGTTTTTTTCTCGGGTTTTTTTGACGTTTTGGTTTTCCCCCAGTCTTCCTTAGCTTTTCGATATAAAAAATTGAAAAAAATTATTTTTGCACAAAAAATATTTGTTTTTTTTCTTTCGCGAAAGTCACGGTTTTTCTTTCGCGAGAGGCACGGGTGTGCTTTAACGAGAGTCACGGCCGTGCCTTTTGGAAACGAAAAAAAAACGCGTTTTCTTTTTTTTTCTTTCGCGAGAGTCACGGTTTTGCTTCCGCGAGAGGCACGGTTGTGCTTTCGCGAGAGTCACGGCCGTGCCTCTCGTAAAGGGAAAAACAAAACGTGTTTTCTGTCTTTTTTTCTTTCGCGAGAGTCACGGTTTTGCTTCCGCGAGAGGCACGGTTGTGCTTTCGCGAGAGTCACGGCCGTGCCTCTCGTAAAGGGAAAAACAAAATGTGTTTTCTGTTTTTTTTTCTTTCGCGAGAGTCACGGTTTTGCTTCCGCGAGAGGCACGGTTGTGCTTTTGCGAGAGTCACGGCCGTGCCTCTCGAAAAGGGAAAAAATACGCGTTTTCTGTTTTTTTTTCTTTCGCGAGAGTCACGGTTTTGCTTTCGCGAGAGGCACGGTTGTGCTTTCGCGAGAGTCACGACCGTGCCTCTTGGAAACGAAAAAAAAAACGTGTTTTCTGTTTTTTTTCCTTCCGCGAGAGTCGCGGTTTTGCTTTCACGAGAGGCATGGTTGTGATTTTGTGAGAGGCATGAGCGTACCTCTTTCGGAAAGGGAAAAATACCGTGCTCTCTGTTCGGTTTTTTCATCCGGTTTTTTCGTGAAAAAAAGTTTGTCAAAACCTATCAACATGAGATCTAGTTTTGAAAATCTCGACGCGAGGAATCCAATGGTGAAAACGGTTCGAGATTTGGATGCACGGTTTAAGAGATAAAACGTTTTGAATAAACGGATCTACGGAAAAGGGAAAAACTCCCAGGTTGCGACAAGTAGTGCGCTGCATGTGTGCCACTTGTCGCGACCTGGGAAGGTGGAATGTTTTTTGCAACGAGTACTCCTTAATTAGTGATTTCGACATCGTACACGTTGGTGACTAACTACGGGAGCCCTACCCGCAGGGGCTATTTATCGCATTAAGCGAGTCTGTAACAATCTCTTTGCGTTGACGTAAACAGTGTCACAGGGATCGAACCCAGGTCTTCAGGGTTCTCACCAGCGCAGCTAACCACTCCGCCCACTTCAAGTTACTGGTTAGTAGTAGAATCGCGATGAGGCAACCGAACCGGTATTCTCCATTTTTTTTCTTTTACTCTTTTCGGTTTCTTTTGTTTCATTTTTTTCCTTCTCCATTTTCATCCTTTTTTCTTTCTTTTCAGATTTGTTTCAATCTTTCCATTTTATTTTGTCTCGTTTATTTTTTCTTCTCCGGTTTATTTCATTATTTTCTTTTTTCTTATTCATTTTTTGTTTGTTTTTCTTTTTTCCTTCATTTTTTGTTTTTTTATTTTTCTTTTGTGTTTCGTTATGTTTATTTTTGTTTTCACTCTACATTTTCGTTCATATAAAAAACATTTCTGTAAAAAGTGATCAACATTTTTGTAAACACGTTCAACACTGTCCGAACACTTATTCAACATTTTTCAAATACTTGTTCAAAATTTTAATAGTTATTTAATATATTTTTAATACTTGTTCAACATTTTTAATACTTATTTAATATTTTACAATACTTGTTCAACATTTTTAATACTTATTTAATATTTTAAAATACTTGTTCAACATTTTTAATATACTCATTCAACATTTTTTATTACCTATTCAACATTTTTAAATACTTGTTCAACATTTTTCATATTCTCGTTCAACATTTTCAAATACTTATTCAACATTTTTCATATTCTCATTCAACATTTTTAATACCTATTCAACACTTTTCACATACTTGTTAAACATTTTTTAAATTCTTGTACAACACTTTCAAATACTTGTTCAACATTTTCCGTATACTCGTTCAACATTTTTTAATACCTACTCGACATTTTTCAAATACTTGTTCAACATTTTTAAAATTCTTGTTCAACATTTTTCATATATGTAGAATATTTTAAAGTATAAAGATTAGTACAACAATAAAGCAAAAAATTAGAAAAAAAAACAAAATAATAGGTTGTGGCTCCCGTACGGCTAGGCCGCCCCGTCTGGGGCTCCTCCATTAATTTCGGATGCGCTGACCTATTCTTTGCCCTCTCCTTATTAATGCTCGAGCCGGTTATTGATTTTAACTCGCATCCATATACTCCTATATACTAGATAATTCCCCGCGCATTGCTGCGGAACATTTGGTAAGAATCAATTGAGTAGCAACCTGAATTGCAACCGATAGCATGTGTAAAACCACTGATGCTCCTATCCGTAGGAGAAACAAAGTGAACTAAGACAATCAACTCATCCATGTTTATACCGTAAAAATGGTAAATTCAATCGCTTGATTTTAAAAGTTAAACAACGGATGAAACAAAATGTACCTAGACGAATGATGGAACTGGAAGGGCAGGGCATGACTGTTGTATGCATGTATAGGGTGCCAGTAGCCCCGTTTGAGCCACCCGCAGGAAATTGTCTCGTCGGATACATGTATATTAATGGGAGCAGCAAAAATACTATGCAGCAAGAACCATGAAATCATCCTAGATCCTTGCCATCCGCGGAAAATCATCAGACACTTGCGGCGGGTGGGCTCTAACCAAATCTGAAAATAAGCTTGTCATGTAAGACACTAGATAGGAAGTGTGGCTTGCCGCACCCCACCCGCCCCAGCCATAGCCAGCCCGGTAAGGCATGTTTTATACTCCATAGAGTTAACAAAAACAAAGATGTCCAAGAGTACCAAAGTCTATTACATACCAGTAGTGCGTTTTCATAGGAAATGCAACATGATATACCAAAAGGATAAAGGTTCATCATACCAAAATAAGTCACAACTAATCATTCATCTACTATCCAGATGATGAGTCACAGGAATAAGAACTGTATGAACAATACATCAGAGCTTATATGTGCACACCCAGTCACATAGATTATACATGAAGCGAGTTTACATCACCGATACAACTCATTCATCTAAATACTAACTAATGCAATCTACTTTTATATAGCATATTGGGCAAAGAGTACACAGTGCATCTTGGATAGAGAACTACATAAGTCATCCTTATATGATGTACCAGGCAAAATAAATTAGTTAGCTACATGAAGCGAGCTTACATCACCGATAGAACTCATTCGTCCAAATACCGACTGTAAGCTATTTTTACATAGCATATTGGGTAAAAGAGTGCACATCGCATCTTGGATAGAGAACTATAAGTCATCCTTGCATCCTGTAAGGGGCAAAATAAATTAGTTAGTGCAGCGTGGATAGATATTTGTATAGCTAGCACAATCTCCCTCAACTTGATCAGATGCTTAAAAAGGACCTTAGTTACATCAGTGGTTATAAAAGTTGGTATGTACACTACATATAGTATGATCTGCCATAATGGAAGTACCACTTCATTGGAGAGAGAGAGAGGGAGAGAGAGAGAGAGAGGGATTGTACATCGCACGGTGGTGCAACCAGGAGTTGATGGAGCCGTTGACTCTCTTTGATAAGTGCTTCTATATGAAAACAGTTTATCATTTCCTATGAGAATCAAGTTTAAACCTAAATGCTCCCAGGAATCCTAAGAAACAACGCATACATGCTAGCATGACATATAAGTTTTATATCAAAGAGGCAAAGTATTAAGCATTTAGAATGAAAGAGATCAAAGTGCAAAACACATAATCTTGTTTATGAGCTGTGGTCAGCCAAAAAATAGAATCGTTAAAACCAAATATAAGAACAGTTAAAGCAGATCAAATGGAAAGAAGCCAAAATACAACTACTTAAATAGTGCAGTAACCTATCCATCATAAAAACCCAAGCCATGCTTTCTGGATGTATAAACAAAAAGATGCAGAGTTGCAGCAGAAGAAATGCTAGGTGAGTAATTTGATGATGCCAAAGTAAGATTATTAGATAAATATCACCCTAATTAGCAAGAACCACGGAAGGAAGCTAGGGAGCACACCACTGTATCATCTAGTATGAGCCAGAAGACATCGTACATCACATCTGAAGGAGAAGCACTCTAGACAACATCCACTGATTATCATAATCAGTAACATCATGAATGAAGACAAACATTTTTTACCATAAATGCAAAAGAACATTCAATTATAATATATTTGTTTATTCATATGCATCACATGACAATAACATGACAAAAGAAGCATTCATCGAGAATAAATCAAATCAGAAAGCAACATTCATCATGTTAAACTGCAGAAAGCATCACTAAAAATAAATCAAAATAGAAATTAACATTCAGTTATGTAATACTTCAGTAAGCATCACTAAAAAGTTAAAATAGAAATACATAAATATATACATGCATATTAACCTATTATAAACCAAGCTGATGCTAGCAGGCTATCCGTTAGTTTACATCAATCAAGAAAACAGATCAATATTACCAGTTTGAGAGAACAATAGATTTATCACCAATGCATTGTGTAATGCTTCTACCATACCAATGACCATACCCAATGACTAATACACAACTCCCTAAGCAACGCTATACGCATCACCTGCGTCACAGGAAATAGTTATGCTTGTGTAAAGCAGGAAGATTTCATATCTAAATCTGGGGCATTTGATAACATACAAGCGATGGAAAGAAATTGGTGCAATTCAAAATAATAAATTTAGGGGCAACATCAAGGATGGGGCTGGGAGCCCAAATATACCCCAGGATGGTGCACAAACGATGAAATCACTGTTGTCGACATCCTGTTGACCATCCGCTCATAGACACTGCCAGTATCTTATTGACTCCATCTGTTGCTGAGGAGGAAGGAGGCAGTCATAGCAACGCTGCGAGCTCAGTAAAGTGGAGAAGGGCGGTGGCTAGCAGTTGCTTCACCTTGGCTCAGTGTCCTCGTCCGCCTCGACGTCAGCAACCGTAATGACTGAACTCGAGAGTACCGCAATGAATACCAATTAGAAAAGATGGGCTATATTGAGAAACTTTCTGGTAACCCAAGAAGGGTTGGTCGCGGGTTCCAGTTGCTTCACCTTGCCTTGCCGGCATTGCCGCTGATGCCCCACTACTTCTGGAGGCGTCAGCGGTGGTGTTGAGCCTGAGGGCGAGGAAGAAGGGTTGTCGCGGGTTCCAGTTGCATTTGCAAAAACCCAAGAACTAAACATCAACCACATGATGTGCAGTGAAGACTATATGTGGTTGAATGAGTTTGTATCAGGAAACATGCCAGCCGAGATGAGCACTTGCACAAGAAAAAATGCTCTCAGTGATAGTGTTTGTTTATCACTACTGATAAAATTGATTATGTAGTGCGCTCCACCTGGGACTTCTCCTCTGCTCCGCCCATTGGCGCGCCCTCTATGAGGTCGAAGCAAGATCTGTAGGCCCCTGTAAATTGATAGTATTTTGTGATAGCTTGTTTTTAAGCCTCATCAAAGGCAGAACCTCCTCTTAACACTTTCTTAATGTAAGAGCAGAACAAATTATCATAATTTCAAAAGAAAGATTTCTAAGTCAACAATAAATTGATGTCAGCGAATCCAACATTCTCTTCAGTAGTACACGCAGTGGCTATCTCAACAAACTTGCAACATACACCCAGGCTGTAGCTCGAGACAACAAGAGAGTATGATTAGTTCAGAGCGGTAATAATGAGATCTTCCCTCAGAGCAACATCAGTACAGATTTCAATATCACAACATCGATCGACTCCTAACCATTTAAAAATGTAGTTCGAGAAGTTCAAAGTGGCATGCAACACAGATCTAAACATTCTTTCGAGTTGTCTTCGCATTCATAAGAAACTAAGAAGAGCACGACACAAAATAGCAATAGAAGGTTGCTGCTTTGATAAGGAACAACAAGACAAATAACTGAATGTACTGATAAACAAAGCAACGTCAGAGATGTACATTTGAGAAATTGTTCAGCCAACTATACAATTAGATATACATGCAACTATGTGTATACATACTAATAACAAATTTCACTCATTCTCCCTTTTTCTAATTTGGAACAAGCACAATAATTTACCCCGTCACTGAAATCTGAAGTCACTGTGCATGTGTATGTTTATACACCCAGCCAAAAATCTAGGAAATGCAAAATAAGAATCTGAATGCCCGAAAATAATCTAGCTGGGCAACTCGGCTACTCCGAGCTACCCCAGATTGAGCGCTCACTGGCCGTCCGATCCTTTCTTTACCTCTTCTGAGCCGTCTAATTTTTAGTCTATTTTCACTTCATGGTTATTTTTCCTGTTCTATGACTGGTCAGCTTATTACTCGGTGGGGTCTTGTGTCTATTGGCTGGGTTAACCGTTGAGATGTGTGAAAGAGTTTTGGCCAATCATCTCCTCGCGACCTGCTCCCGCCATCCCGCGACGTGCATGCTGCGGCCTCCCCGTTGGTCACCCAATCCCACAGCCACACATGGACCAAGGTGTGGATTGGAAGTTCCCTTCCATTTCTAATTAGCATAATTGCTTATCTTTGCGCCGGTCATCTTCGACACCATCAAAAGAGAAGCTAGACTTTGGGTTACTGCGGGTGCACACAAATTGGGTAGCATAATGCCGGGAGAGTAATGGACCTCATGTAATATGTGTGGTGTAACAAACAAACTCTATTCTCCTTCTTAATTAATGGATGAGGCAAAGCTTATGCCTCTGTTTCGAAAAAAAAGATCTCGCAATGCAAAATAATAAGCACTGAAAAGGAAGCAATGACATCCAAATAAAGAACAACACCGAGATCTAGGCATAGAGATGTTGGTACTTAGTCAAAATGAAGCACAACTTGTCCAGATTTAAAAATGCCTAACCCTAGACTCTTTTGTATGTGTTATTGCTGGTTCTCAGGTGTCCCAATAACTTGTAAAAATCAACACTAATCAGCTATTTGAATTTTTTTTGAAGGGGTTAGACAGTAGGAAAGGCTCCTACTGCATATATATTACCAACTCAGGAACAGTACATGTTACAAGTGTTACTTTACATATGCACAAGTGGAAAAAGGAGGTGTGCCAAGAAAGGTATAAGGGGGGTAGAAGATTGCGGACCAGAGTGTTAAGCTACAACTAAGGTAAAGAGTTAAGTAAGTCAGCCACTAGCTGCTTCTTGTGGGGGGGCACTCTGTAGCTGATGTCAGCAAAGTCTCTCTTGAACCTAGCCAGCCAGGATGAGATCGATGGGGCCACCTTGCGAAAGTAGTTATTATTCCTTTCTTTCCAAAGGCTCCAGGCTGCCACCAAGAAAACATCCATGATCATCTTCTTAGGATTCAAAGTCTTGAGGTGTGCAACGAGGTCCAATCTGTTGCCATGTGACGGCCAATATATGTTGAGTTTGCTCCAGCATTCACGACTAAAAGTGCAATGGAAGAACAGATGTTCAACGGTTTCTTCCACATGGCGTCCACAAAGCAGGCAGTCAAAGTTATTGCCAATGTTATAATGCCTCCTCTTGAGCATGTTTCTTGTGTTAAGGCGATTAGGGAGCAGGAACCAACCGAAGACCTTGATTTTAGGGATGCATTTGGTTTTCCAGAGCAATCGGTATGCATCATGGGAAATCATCTCTCTGAAGAAGAAGGTGTAGTAGGCTGTGGTTTTGAAATCAGCAGATCCCCAAGAGCATATCCAGGCATCATTAGAGTCGGCCATCATTGCAGTGTTAACATTTTGCTGGAGAGCTCGCAGTTCGTCAAAAGCTTGAACCGAGAGGGGCAAGTCGAAAGCCTAGTTAAGATGGGTGATCCAGACAAATCCTTGCGATGATTTGGATGGAGGTTCGCGACGAAATCGGCGAGAAGCTTGGAACTCCGGAAAAGAAAAGATGAAAACACTTGAAGAAAGAAGAATAAGAATTATGTTATGCGTATCCTCCATCGATTAAATCGATGAGAAACAATGGATTTGCATACCACTTATTCGCGTTGGAAAAGATTAAGGGGGGGATATGGCGCAAAATTTGGGAAAGTCTTCATGAACCACCGGTAGGGCTGGAAAAAATGAATGAATTGATATGATAACAACAGAAAGAATCTTGAACGATCCACCGTAGGAATTGAAACGAATGAAGAAAAGAGAATGAATCACTAGAAAGAATTAGAAGAGCGCAAAGATACTCAAGGGAATCTAGAGACAAGAGAACGAAGAGATCGCAAACTGATTAAAGAGCAAAACACCAGAAGAATATGGAGACGAACGAAAAGGCACGAATATAGAATAATCAGAGAACGGATTTGAAAACTTAGAATGAGGAAATATTCTGAAATGGAGGCCTCCGGATAATTGAGACGGAAAACAACTCTTGAAATACTTCGGATGGGTGAAAATAATTGCACGACTTGTAACAATTTGATAGGATAACCATCGAGCTAGCACCGCGAATTTCCGGGAGAGCGGACAAGATTTAGGGAAAACTCTACTTCGGTCTTCAAATGTTGAGAATGACGGCGAGAAATAACACCAAAATTGTTGAGATACTCCGGGAGAATGAAAAGCGAAGAGGTTGAGCCAACAATGAAAATAATTTGAAATTGATGTTGGGAAAACGTTTAACTGATGAACTTCATACTTACGTCAAACTTCGAAAGAAAGGATTTGAGAAAAGCTCCGAAAAATTAGAAGAGTCAGGTAAGATCCAGGAAAAAGACCTGTGGGTTAGGGCCCACTGAAAAGAAACACCGTTGAAAAAGATTGTTGCAGAGATAGATGATGCACCGGAACAAGTGAAATATTTGAATGAGGTGACAACCTCGTATTAATTCGAACACAGACGAATCTCCTGAGATGTCTTCAACACTCCGGAATGATTAAATGACGAGAGGGGAACGAGCAACGGGAAATATTTGAGCCGAGGAAAAGAATATAATCACTACCGAAAATTGGAATTGAATCCACCTGAGAAGAAAAGAGATGAAGAATGTCAACCGAGACGAGAATTCACCGGTTGAAATAATTGAGGAAAAACTGAAGAAGCTCCGTACGAATGAAATTGATGCTCGAAAGAGACTCAAGCTCCGGGAATAAAAGGGTGGGAGGGCGGGAAAACAAAGGCCACTTGAAACAGGGAACCGACGAATAACTTGAAGAGAAGACACCGGTTGAAATGATTGAGGAGAAAATGCAAAAACTTCGCACGAGTAGGGTGGATACTCGATTTCGGACTCCGGTTCTGAGAAGAAAAAAGGGTGGGTGGGTGGGAAAGGAAGACAACTGAGGACAGAGAAACAACTTCAGAAGAGAAATAACTGAGGACTGATCTCGCAAAAGATGACGAGGATAGAAAACACTCGAAGAGAAATGCGCCGGATTAAAAAGGGGATGGACAATGAACGAAAACTAACCGCGAGATCCTAAAAAAATTTGAAGGGGAAGAGGAATAGTTCAAAACACCTACGTCAAGATTCCTCACCAGAGCGACGAAGGGGCTGAGGAGTAAAAAGAATTCCTACTCTCCGATATAACTAGACTCAGAAAAAGTTTTCTTCTAGACTCAACAACGACCAAACTACACGATCAAACAAGGGGGGCTCCTAGGGTCGGTCGAGGCTCTGATACCAACTTGTCACGCCCAATATGCGACCCTATCCGCGAGGAACTCGAAGGTCCCGCCAAGGATAGACCCACATATTGAAGCGCTTTTGCAAGGTGGATATCATTACATCAACGTTACATAATAGAAGGGGAAACATACAAGAGGCATACAAATGCCGCAAGAATACATCAATACCTCATACATAAGATCATCATCCGACTACGAATGAAACACAAACAGAAGCTCAAACGACATCCACCCTGCTAGCCCAGGCTGCCGAACTGGAACCTATCCCCTGATCGAAGAAGAAGCAGAAGAAGAACTCCAAACAAGTAAACATCGGTCTCGCGTCATGATCATCGCAAAACCTGTACGTGCAACTGGTGTTGCAGTAATCTGTGAGCCACGAGGACTCAGCAATCCCATTACCATGGGTATCAAGACTAGCAAAGCTTAATGGGTAGGAAAGGGGGTAAAGTGGTGAGGTTGCAGTAGCGACTAAGCATGTATGGTGGCTAACTTACGCAAACAAGAGCGAGAAGAGAAGCAAAGGAATGGACGTGAAACTAGCAATGATCAAGAAGTGATCCTGAACTCCTACTTACGTCAAACATAACCCAGAAACCGTGTTCACTTCCCGGACTCCGCCGAAAAGAGACCATCACGGCTACACACGCGGTTGATGCGTTTTAGTTAAGTCAAGTGTCAAGTTCTCTACAACCGGACATTAACAAATTCCCATCTGCCACATAACCGCGGGCACGGCTTTCGAAAGATAATACCCTGCAGGGGTGTCCCAACTTAGCCCATTATAAGCTCTCACGGTCAACGAAGGATATTCCTTCTCCCGGGAAGACCCAATCAGTCTCGGAATCCCGGTTACAAGACATTTCGACAATGGTAAAACAAGACCAGCAAAGCCGCCCGAATGTGCCGACAAATCCTGATAGGAGCTGCACATATCTCGTTCTCAGGGCACACCGGATTGTCCAAGCTTCCGGTAGGCCAGCCCAGAGTTGCCCCTGGTGGCCACCGACGACTGACAGGTTGGACCAACACTCGAAGGAGCACTGGCCCGGGGGGTAAATAAAGATGACCCTCGAGAGCGCGGCTCCCAAGGGAAAAAGGCTAGGTGAGGCAAATGTAAAACCAAGGTTGGGCCTTGCTGGAAGAGTTTTATTCAAAGTGAACTGTCAAGGGGGTCCCATAAATCACCCAACCGCATAAGGGAAGCAAAATCAAGGAACATAACACCGGTATGACGGAAACTAGGGCGGCAAGAGTGGAACAAAACGCCAGGCATAAGGCCGAGCCTTCCACCCTTTACCAAGTATATGGATGCATTAATTAAATAAGAGATATTGTGATATCCTAACATAAACATAATCCAACATGGAGCAATCTTCAACTTCACCTGCAACTAGCAACGCTATAAGAGGGGCTGAGCAAAAGCGGTAACATAGCCAAACAATGGTTTGCTAGGAAGGGTGACAAAGGTTAGAGGTTCATGGCAATTTGGGAGGCTTGAAGAGCAAGTGATAGGTGGCGCAGCAAAGCGATAGAACGAAGCAACTAGCATAGCAATAATAGTAGTGAGATCCAGGGTAACGGTCATCTTGCCTGAAATCCCGCTAGGAAGAAGAACGAGTCCATGAAGAAGATGAGGCCATGAAGACGAACGAATCCTCACGATCGCAACGACACAGGAACTATCGAGAAGAAGCACACAACATGGTAAACACACCACACATGAACAAAGCATGATGCTCAACCAAGTATGATGAATGACAAGGCTACATGAAGCTACTCATGACAAGAGATGATGCATACAAGAACAACACATCAAAGCAAGTTTAGATGAGGCCGGAACTAACATATAACAACTCCGGTAAGTCCTCATATGCAAATTTCGAAATTGGTCCAGAACTGAATAAACCTTATGTTAAAGTTGTTAAACAGCAAGTTAAGACGCACCAAGATGATCTACACGAAATTCTAGTCAAGTTACATATAAAGTTCATTAGATTCGGAGCTACGGCCTAGAAGATATGAGCAAAACAAGTTAAACATGGCATTGATGCAAAATGCATTTAAACATCAAACAAACACACTCAAGGCATGGATGCAATATGATAATATGAAACTACATGCAATTCTAAGCAAGTTTTATATAGAGCATGCTCAAAACGGAGCAACGATGCAACACATACACTCCAAACAAGACATAGCAACAAACTGTCCAAAACAGCAACTAGGCTTCTAGCAAGCATCAAAACTACATGCTACAGCAACTCAACATGAAAATAAAAGGCATGGACATGAATCTACTAATTGCATAGAACAAAAGTCCCTTACTGAACATGAGCCAAAAAGGCACAACAGATATGGTGGCACCCATGTAAACATAGCAAGTTTTATTAACAGCTTCAGACTTAGAAGAAAACAGAGCATGGCAGAAATAACGATAAGTAGGCATGTTGGTGAGCTTGAACCACTCACCACAGAGCAATAAATAGCATGACGAGGTAACCAGCAGTAACACGGCACAAATATGAAACTAAAAATGGCAATAGCAAGTTCATAGGGTGCATGGATCACTATCAAAACACATGTCAAAAACTGGACTTAATGTTAACAGGCTGACAGAAATATTATTTAGCAACTTTGCAGCAAGATTACAACAATCTACACTAGGCCATAAATGCAACCAAGGGGATGGATGGATAGCGCATAACATTTATAACAAAACACCCTTAGTGAATATCTCCAGATTATGCATAGAACTCATGATGGCAGCAGGTTTACATGGCAACAAAATATAACAGACTCGGACTTAGCAGAAATGACTAAGTCACAGAAATCAGCAACATCACGGAGGCTACTTTGCATGCTAGTGCTAGTCACCACATAGATCCTCAAAATACAAGACTAGCACCACTGTAAAAATGGCATGATATAGATCAAAACACATGTAGACATCAACCTCATAGGATGCACACACAAAATGCAATGAAAAAGACAAATCGTCAAGTTCTGATAACAGACAGCAGATAACATCATATAGCACTCTTGCGATGATGATTAGAGCATCAAGATGACCTCAAAAAAACATGGAACAATGGAACAAAATGAAGAGCATCTCATGATGAACATTTTGATATATCAGACGCATGAATCGGAGCATCGAGCACGAAGTTATGACATGGCAAATATGGAAACATGAGATGAAAATCCTGGGACTTGGAGAGATTTTTTTACCCCGCGAAAGACTGGACGAGGGGGTGCGGGACGGAGTGATCCGGGACGGGCGTAGGCGCGTTTGGATCACGGGACTGGTGGATCTCGTCCACCCGCCCGGATCTGGCGATGAGGCGACGCCGGCGAAGCTCCGGCGAACGGGGACGGGCGGCAGGGGCGGATTTGGCCCCGGGGCGGCCGGATCCGGGCGCGGGGAGGCGATGCGGGCGCCGGGGCTCACCGGCCGGCGGCGCGCGGAACGGGCGGCGGCGAAGGGCGGCAGGGCGTGCCGGCGGGCGGAGCCGCGGGCTCGGGCGCGGGGCACCCGCGGGCGAGCGGCGGCGCGCGGTTCGGGCCCCGCGGGCCTGACACGGGCCGAGCGGGCTGGCGGCGGCGGGCGGAGGAGGAGGCCACGTGGCGCGACGTGGTTGGCTGCGGGCGGCGGCGGGATCCGTCCGGCGCGGGGCGGACATGTCCGGCGGCGAGAGGGAGGGGAAGGCTAGGGTTCATCCGCGAAATTTCGGGGGGAGGTGCAAATATATAGGCAGAGGGAGCTAGGAGAGTCCAAACGGAGTGCGGTTTTTGCCCACACGATCGTGATCGAACGACCGAGAGCATGGAGGGGGTTTGGATGGGCTAGTGGGCTGTTTGGAGGGGATTTTTTGCTGCAACACACAAAAGCCATTTGCGGTTACCCGGTTAACCGTTGGAGTATCAAACGACCTCCAAATGGAACGAAACTTGACAGGTGGTCTGTCGGTGGTATACCAAGGCCACTTGGCAAGCCTCGGTCCATTCCAAGAACGTTTAACACCCACTCATGAAAAGAAACAAGAGGGGTACGCCGGTGCATGCGAGAGTGTCGGATCACGAAACGAACAACGGGGAAAAGGACAGGATGCAAGTTTTGAAAAACATGATGATGCAATGCAGATGATGACATGGAAAAATGCAACACGCAAGCAAATGGCATGGCAACGAAGGCGAATGACTGGCCGACACCTGGCACATCGGATCCGGGGCGTTACAACACTCCTCCACTAACAAGAGATCTCGTCCCGAGATCTTAGAACCGAGATAGAAGGAAAAAGGGATGAGGTGAAATAAGAACAAAACAGTGAGGATGAACAACGTCAAGAACACTCGAGAAGAAGAGAGGAACGACGAGAATGACGAGAATCAAATGCTCACGGAATCAGATAGACTCTGAAACCACTCCGGTTAGAACGAGATAGGAAACGAATAAGACTGAAAGGATTTAGGCAGCACTCCGGCTAAACAAGGAAAGAATAGAACATGAACTTGAGAAATGGAACGATACTTGACTTGAGGAACAACACAAAACCTCCGGAAGACTTGAAAGAGTGGAATGAGAAGAACGGGGAAGAAAATGACAACTTCTACCATGAATGAAATAGAGAGCATCCTTAGAAGGAAACATTGAACGGAGTTGTTGGAAATGCAACAACAAAAGAATAAGCTTATTGTGGACTTATGGATAACATCTCAAAATCATAACGTGACAACCGGCCATAAACGGAAATGATTGGATAGCTGAGAAGAACGAAGAAATGCAAAACTCCACTTCAAAAGAATACGGAGAATTAATTGCACTTCGAAAAGCAAGAAGGAAAGATACTTGAGTTCCTTCGATAAGAATCTTGATGAACACTTGAGGAACGAATTAAATCATGACGAGCCACCGTGATGAATTCCGGTAACAAAAGAATGACGAGATAAAATTGAGGATGAAAGGGATAATATTAAATCCTTGCGATGATTTGGATGGAGGTTCGCGACGAAATCGGCGAGAAGCTTGGAACTCCGGAAAAGAAAAGATGAAAACACTTGAAGAAAGAAGAATAAGAATTATGTTATGCGTATCCTCCATCGATTAAATCGATGAGAAATAATGGATTTGCATACCACTTATTCGCGTTGGAAAAGATTAAGGGGGGGATATGGCGCAAAATTTGGGAAAGTCTTCATGAACCACCGGTAGGGCTGGAAAGAACAAATGAATTGATATGATTACAACAGAAAGAATCTTGAACGATCCACCGTAGGAATTGAATTGAATGACGAAAAGAGAATGAATCACCGGAAAGAATTAGAAGAGTGCAAAGATACTCGAGGGAATCTAGAGACAAGAGAACGAAGAGATCGCAAACTGATTAAAGAGCAAAACACCAGAAGAATATGGAGACGAACGAAAAGGCATGAATATAGAATAATCGGAGAACGGATTTGAAAACTTAGAACGAGGAAATATTCTGAAATGGAGGCCTCCGGATAATTGAGACGGAAAATAACTCCTGAAATACTCCGGATGGGTGAAAATAATTGCACGACTTGTAACAATTTGATAGGATAACCATCGAGCTAGCACCGCGAATTTCCGGGACAGCGGACAAGATTTAGGGAAAACTCTACTTCGGTCTTCAAATGTTGAGAATGACGGCGAGAAATAACACCAAAATTGTTGAGATACTCCGGGGGAATGAAAAGCGAAGAGGTTGAGCCAACAATGAAAATAATTTGAAATTGATGTTGGGAAAACGTTTAACTGATGAACTTCATACTTACGTCAAACTTCGAAAGAAAGGATTTGAGAAAAGCTCCGAAAAATTAGAAGAGTCAGGTAAGATCCTGGAAAAAGACCTGTGGGTTAGGGCCCACTGAAAAGAAACACCGTTGAAAAAGATTGTTGCAGAGATAGATGATGCACCGGAACAATTGAAATATTTGAATGAGGTGACAACCTCGTATTAATTCGAACACAGACGAATCTCCTGAGATGTCTTCAACACTCCGGAACGATTAAATGACGAGAGGGGAACGAGCAACGGGAAACATTTGAGCCGAGGAAAAGAATATAATCACTACCGAAAATTGGAATTGAATCCACCGGAGAAGAAAAGAGATGAAGAATGTCAACCAGACGAGAATTCACCGGTTGAAATAATTGAGGAAAAACTGAAGAAGCTCCGTACGAATGAAATTGATGCTCGAAAGAGACTCAAGCTCCGGGAATAAAATGGTGGGAGGGAGGGAAAACAACGGCCACTTGAAACAGGGAACCGACGAATAACTTGAAGAGAAGACACCGGTTGAAATGATTGAGGAGAAAATGCAAAAACTTCGCACGAGTAGGGTGGATACTCGATTTCGGACTCCGGTTCTGAGAAGAAAAAAGGGTGGGTGGGTGGGAAAAGAAGACAACTGAGGATAGAGAAACAACTTCAGAAGAGAAATAACTGAGGACTGATCTCGCAAAAGATGACGAGGATCGAAAACACTCGAAGAGAAATGCGCCGGATTGAAAAGGGGATGGACAACGAACGAAAACTAACCGCGAGATCCTAAAAAAATTTGAAGGGGAAGAGGAATAGTTCAAAACACCTACGTCAAGATTCCTCACTAGAGCGACGAAGGGGCTGAGGAGTAAAAAGAATTCCTACTCTCCGATATAACTAGACTCAGAAAAAGTTTTCTTCTAGACTCAACAACGACCAAACTACACGATCAAACAAGGGGGGCTCCTAGGGTCGGTCGAGGCTCTGATACCAACTTGTCACGCCCAATATGCGACCCTATCCGCGAGGAACTCGAAGGTCCCGCCAAGGATATACCCGCATATTGAAGCGCTTTTGCAAGGTGGATATCATTACATCAACGTTACATAATAGAAGGGGATACATACAAGAGGCATACAAATGCCGCAAGAATACATCAATACCTCATACATAAATCATCATCCGACTACGAATGAAACACAAACAGAAGCTCAAACGACATCCACCCTGCTAGCCCAGGCTGCCGAACTGGAACCTATCCCCTGATCGAAGAAGAAGCAGAAGAAGAACTCCAAACAAGTAAACATCGCTCTCGCGTCATGATCATCGCAAAACCTGTACCTGCAACTGGTGTTGTAGTAATCTGTGAGCCACGAGGACTCAGCAATCCCATTACCATGGGTATCAAGACTAGCAAAGCTTAATGGGTAGGAAAGGGGGTAAAGTGGTGAGGTTGCAGTAGCGACTAAGCATGTATGGTGGCTAACTTACGCAAACAAGAGCGAGAAGAGAAGCAAAGGAATGGACGTGAAACTAGCAATGATCAAGAAGTGATCCTGAACTCCTACTTACGTCAAACATAACCCAGAAACCGTGTTCACTTCCCGGACTCCGCCGAAAAGAGACCATCACGGCTACACACGCGGTTGATGCGTTTTAGTTAAGTCAAGTGTCAAGTTCTCTACAACCGGACATTAACAAATTCCCATCTGCCACATAACCGCGGGCACGGCTTTCGAAAGATAATACCCTGCAGGGGTGTCCCAACTTAGCCCATTATAAGCTCTCATGGTCAACGAAGGATATTCCTTCTCCCGGGAAGACCCGATCAGTCTCGGAATCCCGGTTACAAGACATTTCGACAATGGTAAAACAAGACCAGCAAAGCCGCCCGAATGTGCCGACAAATCCTGATAGGAGCTGCACATATCTCGTTCTCAGGGCACACCGGATTGTCCAAGCTTTCGGTAGGCCAGCCCAGAGTTGCCCCTGGTGGCCACCGGCGACTGACAGGTTGGACCAACACTCGAAGGAGCACTGGCCCGGGGGGTAAATAAAGATGAACCTCGAGAGCGCGGCTCCCAAGGGAAAAAGGCTAGGTGAGGCAAATCTAAAACCAAGGTTGGGCCTTGCTGGAAGAGTTTTATTCAAAGTGAACTGTCAAGGGGGTCCCATAAATCACCCAACCGCGTAAGGGACGCAAAATCAAGGAACATAAGCGGTAAGAGGGGCTGAGCAAAAGCGGTAACATAGCCAAACAATGGTTTGCTAGGAAGGGTGACAAAGGTTAGAGGTTCATGGCAATTTGGGAGGCTTGAAGAGCAAGTGATAGGTGGCGCAGCAAAGCGATAGAACAAAGCAACTAGCATAGCAATGATATTAGTGAGATCCATGGTAACGGTCATCTTGCCTGAAATCCCGCTAGGAAGAAGAACGAGTCCATGAAGAAGATGAGGCCACGAAGACGAACGAATCCTCACGATCGCAACGGCACAGGAACTATCGAGAAGAAGCACACAACATGGTAAACACACCACACATGAACAAAGCATGATTCTCAACCAAGTATGATGCATGACAAGGCTACATGAAGCTACTCATGACAAGAGATGATGCATACAAGAACAACACATCAAAGCAAGTTTAGATGAGGCCGGAACTAACATATAACAACTCCGGTAAGTCCTCATATGCAAATTTCGAAATTGGTCCAGAACTGAATAAACCTTATGTTAAAGTTGTTAAACAGAAAGTTAAGACGCACCAAGATGATCTACACGAAATTCTAGTCAAGTTACATATAAAGTTCATTAGATTCGGAGCTACGGCCTAGAAGATATGAGCAAAACAAGTTAAACATGGCATTGATGCAAAATGCATTTAAACATCAAACAAACACACTCAAGGCATGGATGCAACATGATAATATGAAACTACATGCAATTCTAAGCAAGTTTTATATAGAGCATGCTCAAAACGGAGCAACGGTGCAACACATACACTCCAAACAAGACATAGCAACAAACTGTCCAAAACAGCAACTAGGCTTCTAGCAAGCATCAAAACTACATGCTACAACAACTCAACATGAAAACAAAAGGCATGGACATGAATATACTAATTGCATAGAACAAAAGTCCCTTACTGAACATGAGCCAAAAAGGCACAGCAGATATGATGGCACCCATGTAAACATAGCAAGTTTTATTAATAGCTTCAGACTTAGAAGAAAACATAGCATGGCAGAAATAACGATAAGTAGGCATGTTGGTGAGCTTGAACCACTCACCACAGAGCAATAAATGGCATGACAAGGTAACCAGCAGTAATATGGCACAAATATGAAACTAAAAATGGCAATAGCAAGTTCATAGGGTGCATGGATCACTATCAAAACACATGGAAAAAAACTGGACTTAATGTTAACAGGCCGACAGAAACATTATTTAGCAACTTTGCAGCAAGATTACAACAATCTACAGCAGGCCATAAATGCAACCAAGGGCATGAATGGATAGCGCATAACATTTATAAAAAAACACCCTTAGTGAACATCTCCAGATTATGCATAGAACTCATGATGGCAGCAGGTTTACATGGCAACAAAATATAACAGACTCGGACTAAGCAGAAATGACTAAGTCACAGAAATCAGCAACATCACGGAGGCTACTTTGCATGCTAGTGCTAGTCACCACATAGATCCTAAAAATACAAGACTAACACCACTGTAAATATGGCATAATGTAGATCAAAACACATGTAGACATTAACCTCATAGGATGCACACACAAAATTCAATGAAAAAGACAAATCGTCAAGTTCTGATAACAGACAGCAGATAACATCATATAGCACTCTTGCAACGATGATTAGAGCATCAAGATGACCCCAAAAAAACATGGCACAATGGAACACAATGAAGAGCATATTATGTTGAACATTTTGATATATTATATGCAAGAATCGAAGCACCGAGCACGAAGTTATGACATGGCAAATATGGCAACATGAGATGAAAATCCTGGGACTTAGATTTTTTTACCCCGCGAAAGACTGGACGAGGGGGTGCAGGACGGAGGGATCCGGGACGGGCGGAGGCGCGTTTGGATCACGGGACGGGTGGATCTCGTCCACCCGCCCGGATCTGGCGACGAGGTGACGCCGGCGAAGCTCCGGTGAGCTCCGGCGAACGGGGACGGGCGGCAGGGGCGGATCTGGCCCCGGGGCGGCCGGATTCGGGCGCGGGGAGGCGATGCGGGCGCCGGGGCTCACTGGCCGGCGGCGCGCGGAACGGGCAGCGGCGGAGGGCGGTGGGCGCGCCGGCGTGCGGAGCCGCGGGCTCGGGCGCGGGGCACCCGCGGGCGCGCGGCGTCGCGCGGTTCGGGCCGCGCGGGCCTGACGCGGGCCGAGCGGGCTGGCGGCGGCGGGCGGAGGAGGAGGCCACGTGGCGTGACGTGGTTGGCTGCGGGCGGCGGCGGGATCCGTCCGGCGCGGGGCGGACATGTCCGGCGGCGAGAGGGAGGGGAAGGCTAGGGTTCATCCGCGAAATTTCGGGGGGAGGTGCAAATATATAGGCAGAGGGAGCTAGGAGAGTCCAAACGGAGTGCGGTTTTCGCCCACACGATCGTGATCGAACGACCGAGAGCATGGAGGGGGTTTGGATGGGCTAGTGGGCTGTTTGGAGGGGGGTTTTGCTGCAACACACAAAAGCCCTTTGCGGTTACCTGGTTAACCGTTGGAGTATCAAACGACCTCCAAATGGAATGAAACTTGACAGGTGGTCTATCGGTGGTATACCAAGGCCATTTGGCAAGCCTTCGTCCATTCGGAGAATGTTTAACAGCCGCTCATGAAAAGAAACAAGAGGGGTACGCCGGTGCATGCGAGAGTGTCGGATCGCGAAACGAACAACGGGGAAACGGACCGGATGCAAGTTTTGAAAAACATGATGATGCAATGCAGATGATGACTTGGCAAAATGCAACACGCAAGCAAATGACATGGCAACGAAGGCGAATGACTGGCCGACACCTGGCGCATCGGATCCGGGGCGTTACAACACTCCTCCACTAACAAGAGATCTCATCCCGAGATCTTAGAACCGAGACGGAAGGAAAAAGGGATGAGGTGAAATAAGAACAAAACAGTGAGGATGAACAACGTCAAGAACACTCGAGAAGAAGAGAGGAACGACGAGAATGACGAGAATCAAATGCTCACGGAATCAGATAGGCTCTGAAACCACTCCTGTCGTGGAATTGTCACGGCAGATGTCCTCGTGCAAGGACTTAGTCATGGAGACATCGCAGCTAGGAAGCTTAAAGGGGTTAAACGGGATAAAGGACACGAGGATTATACTGGTTCGACCACTTACGTTGAAGGTAAAAGCCTACTCCAGTTGAGGTGGTATTGCTTAGGGTTTCGATGACCAGGAGCTAAACCGCTCTGCTTGGCTATCGATCTGATCTTTCCCCCCTGAACCGCCGCCGGGTCGTCCCTTTATATAGAAAGGTTAACGCCCAGCGGCTCTCAGAGTCCCGGCCGGCTCATAAACTGTGTCCGGCTCGGACTCTTAACTATTCTTGCCTTACACTACAAGTCATGCCACAACGGCGGTTTACCACTACGGGCCTTAAGCCGCCTCTGGGCCTTAGACCTATTACTAAACCGCCATCCTTAACTTGTCCTTGGGCTTCTGAACGAAGAGCTGTCGCAACGTAACCCGGCCCATCTACGACGGGTTACACCAGTAGCTATATCCTCAACATTAGGCCCCAGATTGATTTGAACCGGTTCATGTCAATCTTCAATACCTTAAGAAAAAATCTTCTGGCCTCTGTTTGCGCAAAGGTTATAACCCGCCATGACGTCATCTTCTGGATTCTCGGTAGCTCGCCATGATGTCATCCGCCATTAATCCACGTTCTGTCCAACGTATCTCAACGGATCCTTATCTTAATAATTATCCCGAAAATCGAGGCGCCTGTGCAGCTGGATAATCATGTCTTCAGCCTCCTCCTTTCTCGCGCCCACTCATCAGCCGTCCCTTACAAATAGGCCCGACCGGGTCCTCTCTCACTCTTCCCTTTCCATCGTCTTCCTCCTCTCAAACGCCTCAGAGCCCGAGCTCCGCCGCCGCCGCCGCGCCTCTCGTCTTCCTCAGCCTCGGCCGCTGCATCAACCTGAGCTAGTCCAGAGAACGGCGGCGACTCTCCGCAGTGAACCTGCAACTGTAAGTCCTCTTCTTCTCAAACGTCAGATCTGCATTAGGGTTCCGCGTTCCTCCCTGTTCTTCGTAGTTCATCTTAGTTCTTTTATAGTTCTTCTACCGCAACTTCTTTTGATTCGAAAAACAGTACAGAACTCCTGCGGTAGTGGTTTCGCACCCATTTCCAATACTAGCAGATCCCTTTTGCTTGCAAAAAGATCTCATTAGAACTTATGAACTTCCCTGTGCCAGTTTCTAGGTCTAGAAAATTTTCCTTTCTGGATGACCGTTTGATCCAAAATAATTACTGCAACCTGTGAAACTTGTTTGTGCAACACTTAGGCAAAAATTGCATCTGTTAGCCATGGCGGCTCATATCACCGGCTTAAAAAAGGCGATGCTTCATGAATATTCCGGGTCATCCATAACAGAGTCAAATAACTTAATTGCTCACGATATCCATAGCGGCTTAAATAACCTGACACAATTGGCCATATATCATTAGGCCCCTTCATAAGCCGCCACCTTAAATACTGAACTGAAATTTTCCTCCGGCTTAAATTTGAACCGGATATTTTATTTTATCATAGGCTTCCATCCTTCACAATGCCGCCCAAGGCTCCCAAGGCGCCCATTACATGCAACTGGGTTAGATCCAACGTTACTGATAACACCTTAGCTGACTTCGTGAAAACGGGTTACCTGCCCAAGAAAGAGGTCATGTCCCATCGTGCTCCTGACCCGTCCGAAGAGAGACCTCAACCCAAGGACGGAGAGGTTGTCATATTTGCTGATCACATGAGCCGGGGCTTTGCTCCTCCCGGCTCAAAATTCTTCAGAGATGTTCTGCACTTTTTCGACCCGCGACCTCAAGACATTGGACCCAATTCCGTGTCAAACATTTGTAACTTCCAAGTGTTCTGTGAGGTATACCTTGGAGAAGAGCCCAGCTTACTACTCTTTAGAGAGTTATTCTATCTGAACCGCCAAAATGAATGTGCCAATGGGCCCAGCCTGGAGCTCGGTGGAATCTCAATCCAGCGACGAAGAGATTGTCTCTTTCCTTATGCTGAGCCGCCAAGCCACCCGAAGGACTGGAACCAAACATGACTCTACTGCCAAGATACTTCTCCGGCTTATGAGAACCCTCTGCCCGGCTTTCGCGCCCTGCGTCTGGAGTCAAATCACCCCCTGCCAGACAAATTATCTCAAGCTGAACGTCAACCACTTATTCCCACCATCAACAAAATCAAAGCTCTTCTGGGGAACGGCCTAAATGGCATTGATCTGGTCCGGGTCTGGATTGCCTGGCGGGTGATTCCTTTAAGCCGCCGCCCCGGCTTAATGTGTGATTACATGGGCCGGAAGGATGATCCTCTTCGGCACAGCCCCGACGACTTACCTGAGGACGTCATTGATGATATGACCAAGTCTCTTCTGAACGAGAGCCTGGCAGATTGCGGGAGGACAGGCTTAAGTCCTTTCTGCAAGGCTAACCTGGCCCCAGCGGTAAACTATTGACCTGAACACCTCACCTTCCATTTTAACGATTTCGTCTTAACTTCAAAAACCTTTGTTGTATTTTACAGGCTAATGATAAATTCTGGAAGGTCAAGTATGACCATGAAGCTGCTAAAAAGCCAGAAAGGTTAAAAAAGCCGCCAGGAAAGCCGCTCCCCGCAAGAAAGGGAGTAAACCTAGCGCCTCGGACCTGCTTCACCTGGAAGACACCTCCGAGTCAGAGGTAGCCCTTAACTCTTTAGGCCCCCTTTTTAACCATCTTATTGACATGGATTATCAACAGGAGGACACCGGAACGAGTCATGAAGTGATTGAAGAGGTAACTATAATTTCCTCCGACTCGGAGCCCTTGCCAAGAATGAAAGTCCGAAGAGTAACCCGGAAAGTAAGATTTTCACATCCTTTAGCTTATCAAGATCCTCAATTTCTTTTGAAGCGACAGATTTATGAGAGTCGGAGGCAGACCCGGACCAGCAAGGATGCAGAACTCTCCTCCGGCTTACCCGAAGCATCAAGGAAGCGCTGGACTGAGGTTATCTCCGACTTATATCCTTTTCATCCTTTGGCGGGCGTCACTCGTCAACCACTCAATTCTTCTGATTCAAACTATCAGGGAACTTCACCTTCCTCCGGCGACTCCATGCAGTCTAGCTTGCCGGCTTTCAAAACCGCACCCGGGTAATGATGATCAGCTTATTTTGTGCTTATCTTACTCATGTCTTTGCACTAACCCTTTGACTTTCAGTGTACAAGTAAAGCCCAGCAAGAGGGCGAAGAAAAATAAGCCGGCCGAAGAGCCGGTCCTGACTGAACCTGATGCTTCTGCTCATGAGCCGCCGTCTGCACCAGCTCCTGAAACCACCACTGCTCCATCTCCTGAACAAGTTATGGAAGGTTCTGATAACCCGGAGATCCCCAGCCCGGCTCATCCAGATGATCCGGACGTTGTAATCACCCAGACCGAGTTTGTCGAACCGGGAAGACCCACCGTGTTGGCTAGATGCTCTGCCAAGGAAGAACTTCTGGAACGCCGCAGGGCCAGGCTAGACATCACTGATTATGCTAATCTGAGCATTGGAGATATTGTCTCTGGCTATATTAATCAAGTGCACAACAGCCGGGACCTGGAAATTGATATGGTGAAGCAAATATAGCAAAAGTCTGAGATATGACTCTCTTGCTTACTCCATAGTTATCCTTACCATGCCAGCCCCCAAGTCTATTACTTATGATGAAATATGTTGTAGACTTAATACCGGCTTAATAATCACTGCAAGAAAACCGGCTTACCTGGTAACACTCAAGGGCCGGGTTAAACAGCATAGTTGAACCGGTCCTTACCTTATTTTAATCAAGTAGTTGAGCAACTTTACACATTAACCCCCAAGTGCCGAGTACCTTTGCATGCAAAGTGCTTGGGACTTATTTTCATGAACCGGCACTGTAAATAGAGCCTTTCAGCATACATTAGCCCCCAAGTGCCAAGTGTCTTTGCTTGCAAAGTGCTTGGGACTTAATGTTGCATTATAATCACCCTAACTGTAACCCGGAATTTCACAGGCCGTCTGTAAGAAATTTGAATCAGAAATCTCTGATCTGAAGAACCGCCTGAAGACTCAGGAAAGTGAAACCCAAAAGGCCAACTCCAAATTTGAATTCAGTGTATCTGCACAAGAGAAACTGAAGAAAAAGTTTGAAGCAGAAAGAAAAGCCTGGGCGGATGAAAAAACTGCTTTGCTTAGCCGGGCCGAACAAGCGGAGGCCACTCTTACTGAAAGAACCGCCGAGCTATCCGGCTTAAAACGCCATGTATCTCAGATGGTCTCCGCAATCTTTGGTAAGTTACTCTGTAAGTTTCTAACTAGTTTACATCGTTCATTTCCCATAAGTATCTCAATTGCCATCAGCTCACCTGACTTTGTAATGCAGGTCCCAGGAGTTCCAATCTCAACCAGAACGTGCTGACCAAGCTGAAGGCGGTTTATACCTTGGTAGAACAACTTTACACCGGGTCACAACGTGCCTTAGCCGTTGTGGCTCTGTCAAACGAAGTTCCCACTCATCTGGCAGACGTACTCAGGCGGCTTGCCGTGCTTCCTCAACGCTTCCAAGAGTTAAGACGAGCTTCTGCAAGAGCCGGAGCCATAGCCGCTCTAAGCCGGGCCAAGGCGTTTCTACCAGAGCTAGACCCGGCTGACATCACCCTTGGGTATCCTAGCTTGAAGGAAGATGGCACTCCCTTTGACCAGAAAGACTTCGCCGCTTGTGTGAAGAGTGTACGCCCGGTGGCCACTTTGATTGGTAATGACACAGACTTTACCAAATATCAACCGGGCTATGACGCGGAGAATCAGAGGATCCCAACACCTCATTATGAAGCAGTCACCCTGATTCCTCCGACTCGTAAGCATACCTTCGCCCCTGAAGTTGACTCAGCCGGGTTAATTGATGATGAAGCTCAATTTGAAGCCTTGAGTGGCATTGACTGGAAATCATCAACCTTCCAGGACATGGAAACAACCGGAGGAGCGGAGAGGGATGAGCCGGAAGCTTCAACCCAACAAGCACCTTTGATTTCTTAGGCGGCTCATGGTTTTGTCTCAAAAACAATGCCTCATCTTTTGGACTCGGGGAGTCCTGTAATAGAGTAGGACGAACACTTAATTTTGTCGTGCCATCGTGCACGTGTGTATCGCTTAACTCTATTTAAACTGCCCTTTTATATTCTTCTGGGTTATGTTTGATCCTCTGCTTTCCTTAAGTTTAAAGAGCTGTCCTTAATTGTCCTGCATAGAAAACAAATCACAAGTCTATAGGCAGCTTACCGCATGGAGAGTCATATATTTTATATATAACCCAGAATATAAATCAAAGCCATAATAAACCGGCTCTCAATTATACCTTCGAGATGACCATAACAGCATACTTGCGAGCCTTCAAGTACAATTCCGGTTTATGTAACCTGAATAATGAGGTTGAGAACTCAACTCCGGTTCACCTGCACATATAATGCTTATTATGTGCTATCAACATTATTAATCAAGGTTAAGCCGGTGGAATAAGAACCACCCTTGAATACTTTTGATATCATCAAAAGAACTGGTTTGCAAACCAAGAGATCTCAAAAAATTTAGGGGCTTCTGATTCGAATACGACTAGAGAACCGTCCCAAAGGGGTTAAGCTAAGATTCGAATGCGATCATATAGCCCCCAGTGGCTTTGGCACTGCCGATCAAGAGGGTACCGACAGCTATGTTCTCTTTGGTTCGAATACGACCTATGTTTGAACAGGAAGCCCCCAAATGACCTTGAGAGTTGTTTAACGACGCTAATTCGAATACGATCCACGTCGGTTCCCAAAGGGGGTTGAACTATGATTCAAATATGATCAAGAAAAACTCCCCAATGAGCTCGGCAGCATGCCAATCAAGTGGGTATCGACAGCTATGTTCTCTTTGGTTCGAATACGACCTATGTTTGAACAGGAAGCCCCCAAGTGATCATATTTTTAACGGCTAGATTCGAATACGATCATAAGCCGGATCAACCTCCAAGTGACCATGTAATATTACAATGAAAATAACAATGATACATTTACCTTTGGAGGAAAAAAGGACAGAGGTCCTGCTTTATTATTTATCACAATATATACATGGCTATAGAAATATGTACATTATGAGAGCTGGCAGCTCAAGTGTAATAAGGCCAAAGCTGAGCTATGTTCCATGGCCGGCGGGTCTCCTCCTCCGACTTACGTGAATCTTTGTGCTCCCGAACATCGATAAGGTAGTATGACCCGTTGTGCAAGTTCTTGCTGACCACAAAGGGCCCTTCCCAAGGTGGGGATAGCTTGTGTGCATCAGTTTGATCCTGGATGAGCCGGAGCACCAAATCACCTTCCTAAAAGACCCTGGACTTAACCTGGCGGCTGTGATAGCGGCTCAGGTCTTGTTGGTAAATCGCCGAGCGAGCTGCTGCTATGTCACGCTGTTCGTCCAACAAGTCAAGAGCATCTTGACGCGCTTGCTCATTATCCGCCTCGACATAAGCCGCCACTCGAGGCGAATCATGACAGATGTCGCTAGGGAGGACCGCCTCAGCTCCGTAAACCATGAAGAAAGGCGTGTAACCCGTAGACCTGTTAGGAGTAGTATTGATGCTCCATAATACGGAGGGTAACTCCTCCACCCAACAACCCGACGTCCATTGCAAAGGGACCAAAAGCCGGGGCTTGATGCCCTTCAAGATTTCCTGATTGGCTCTCTCAGCTTGACCATTGGATTGAGGGTGAGCCACTGATGACACATCAAGCCGAATATGCTCTCGTTGACAAAATTCCTCCATGGCGCCTTTAGACAGATTGGTACCATTGTCAGTTATAATGCTGTGTGGAAAACCAAAGCAAAATATCACCTTTTTCATGAACTGGACCGCCGTGGCTGCGTCACACTTACTAACTGGCTCTGCCTCTACCCACTTTGTGAACTTGTCAACCGCCACCAAGAGGTGAGTCTTCTTATCCTTGGACCTTTTGAAAGGCCCAACCATATCAAGCCCCCAGACTGCAAACGGCCAAGTGATTGGAATCATCCTCAACTCTTGAGCCGGCACGTGAGCCCGTCTTGAGAACTTCTGACAACCGTCACATTTATTGACCAAGTCCTCTGCATCAGCATGAGCCGTCAGCCAATAAAAACCATGACAAAAAGCCTTGGCCACAAGGGATTTTGAGCCGGCATGATGGCCACAATCCCCCTCGTGAATCTCACGTAAAATTTCTTGACCTTCCTCAGAGGAAACAGAACGCTGAAAAGCTCCAGTGACACTGCGATGATGCAGCTCGCCATTGACAATTATCATTGACTTAGACCGGCGGGTTATTTGTCTGGCCAAAGTTTCATCCTCAGGCAATTCTCCCCGGGTCATGTAAGCCAAGTATGGCACTGTCCAATCTGGGATAACGTGGAGAGCCGCCACCAACTGTGCTTCTGGGTCAGGAACAGCCAAGTCTTCCTCTGTAGGTAACTTGACAGAAGGGTTATGCAGAGTATCCAAGAAAGTATTAGGCGGCACCGGCTTTCGCTGAGAGCCTAACCGGCTTAATGCATCAGCCGCCTCGTTCTTCCTGCGATCGATGTGCTCTACTTGGTAACCCTGAAAATGTCCAGCAATGGCATCAACTTCGCGGCGATAAGCCGCCATGAGGGGGTCCTTGGAATCCCACTTGCCTGATACTTGTTGGGCCACCAAATCTGAGTCGCCAAAGCACCTTACCCGGCTTAAGCTCATCTCCTTAGCCATCCGAAGACCATGGAGCAAGGCCTCGTACTCAGCTGCATTGTTAGTACAGGGAAACATCAACCGTAGTACATAACAAAACTTGTCACCTCGAGGGGAAGCTAACACAACTCCAGCCCCCGAGCCCTCCAATTGCCTGGACCCGTCGAAGTGAATAGTCCAGTATGTATTATCCGGTTTCTCTTCAGGCACCTGCGACTTTGTCCAATCGTTGATGAAATCCACCAATGCTTGAGATTTGATAGCAGTGCATGGCACGTACTTTAGACCATGAGGCCCAAGTTCTATGGCCCACTTAGCAACTCTTCCTGTGGCTTCTCTGTTTTGGATGATATCTCCTAGGGGAGCAGAACTAACCACAGTGATAGGGTGGCCCTGGAAATAATGCTTAAGCTTCCGGCTTGCCATGAACACCCCATCAACAAGCTTCTGCTAATGTGGATACCTTTGCTTGGACTCAATGAGTACTTCGCTGACGTAGTAAACCGGCCGCTGAACCGGATGTTCCTTACCTGCTTCCTTACGCTCCACCACCACAGCCACACTGACGGCTCGTGTGTTAGCGGCTACATACAACAATAAAGGCTCCTTATCGACAGGAGCAGCAAGGACTGGCGGCTCAGCCAGCTGTCTTTTCAAATCCTCAAAAGCAGCATTAGCAGCATCATTCCAGACAAAGTCATCTGTTTTCTTCATCATCTGATATAGTGGCATGGCCTTTTCACCCAACCGGCTTGTAAACCGACTCAAAGCAGCGATGCGACCCGCCAGACGCTGGACGTCATTTATGCATGCCGGCTTAGCCAGAGAGGTGATTGCCTTGATCTTCTTCGGGTTAGCCTCAATGCCTCTGTGAGAAACCAGAAAACCCAAGAGCTTGCCTGCAGGAACACCAAAAACACACTTGGCCGGGTTAAGCATCATCTTATAGACCCGGAGATTATCAAAGGTCTCTCTCAGATCATCTATCAAGGTCTCCTTCTCTCTGGATTTGACCATGATATCATCCACATAGGCATGAACATTGCGCCCAATCTGATTATGAAGACAATTCTGCACGCAACGCTGGTAAGTCGCCTGTGCACTCTTGAGCCCAAAAGGCATAGACACATAACAGAAGGCTCCGAAAGGAGTAATGAACGCCGTCTTCTCTTGGTCCTTAACTGCCATTTTGATCTGATGGTATCCAGAGTAAGCATCCAAAAAACTTAAACGTTCACAACCCGCCGTAGCATCAATGATTTGATCAATACGGGGGAGAGCAAAAGGATCAGCCGGACAAGCCTTGTTTAAATCCGTATAATCCACACACATACGCCAGGTGCCGTTCTTCTTGAGTACGAGCACCGGGTTAGCTAACCATTCTGGATGAAAGACTTCAACGATGAACCCGGCCGCCAAGAGCCGGGCTACTTCCTCACCAATGGCTTTCCGCCTCTCCTCATTAAATGCCGGAGGAATTGCCTGACCGGCTTAAATTTTGGATCAATGTTGAGAGTGTGCTCAGCGAGTTCTCTCGGTACACCCGGCATGTCAGAAGGTTTCCATGCAAAGATGTCCCGGTTCTCATGGATGAACTCGATGAGCGCGCCTTCCTATTTAGGATCCAGATTGGCACTGATGCTGAACTGCTTAGATGAGTCACCTGGAACAAAGTCAACAAGTTTAGTCTCATCGGCTGACTTAAATTTCATTACCAGCTCATGCTCCGTGGTTGGCTTTTTCAAAGACGTCATATCTGCCGGGTCAACATTATCCTTGTAAAACTTCAATTCCTCTGTCGCACAAACAGATTCAGCGTAAGCAGCGTCACCTTCCTCACACTCCAAGGCTATCTTTCGGCTGCCATGAACCGTAATGGTCCCATTGTGACCCGGCATCTTGAGCTGCAAATACACGTAACACGGCCGTGCCATGAACTTGGCGTAAGCCGGCCGCCCAAATAAAGCATGGTACGGGCTTCTTATTTTAACCACCTCAAAAGTCAGTTTTTCCGCCCTGTAGTTGTACTCATCTCCAAAGGCTACTTCCAGCTCGATCTTACCGACTGGATACGCCGACTTACCGGGCACCACCCCATGGAAAACAGTGTTGGACTGGCTGAGGTTTTTATCAGTTAGTCCCATAAGACGGAAGGTCTCATAATAGAGGATGTTGATGCTACTGCCTCCGTCCATGAGCACTTTAGTGAATTTATACCCCCCGACCTGAGGAGCCACCACCAAGGCTAGGTGACCCGGATTATCAATCCGGGGAGGGTGATCTTCCCTACTCCATACAATAGGCTGCTCAGACCATCTTAAATAGCGTGGAACCGCCGGCTCAACAGCATTCACAGCCCTCTTATGAAGCTTCTGATCTCGCTTGCACAGACTGGTAGTAAACATATGATACTGTCCACCATTGAGCTGCTTTGGATTGGTCTGGTATCCCCCCTGCTGCTGCTGCTGATTACCCTGGCCAGATTGCTGATTAAAACCCCCTTGAAAATTCTGAGAATTGGAATTAGAGCCGCCGCCCAGGCCATGAAAGCCGACGGCGCCTGAGCCGCCGCCCTGCCCATTGTTGCCATTAAAAACGTTGGAATTTTTGAAGGCTTTCATGATTGCGCAGTCTTTCCATAAATGAGTGGCCAGCTTCTCCCTGGAGCCATGCCTTGGACAGGGCTCATTCAACAATTGCTCAAGCGTCAGGCCTGACCCGCCGGCTCGGGGATGTGGTCTCCCCTTACGTCAGTGGTTGTTACCCTGCGCATTGGTGTTGGCCACAAACTCCATACTGCCATCAGCCTTACGCTTGTTACCTCCCTGGTTCGCTGGGTTATGCTGAGGGCACTTCCCGTTGCCATTCTTCTTTCCCTTCCCTGCCCTTTCATCATCAGACGCGGGATCCTTGGTACTATCAGAGTCGGCGTACTTGACCAGAGCCGCCATCAGCGTACCCATATCATTGCAATCGCGCTTGAGCCGCCCGAGCTTCATCTTCAGGGGCGCAAAACGACAATTTTGCTCCAACATCAAGACCGCAGAGCCGGCATCCATCTTATCAGACGAGTGTATTATCTCTTTAACCCGGCGTACCCAATGGGTTGTAGACTCGCCTTCTTGCTGTTTGCAGTTAGTCAAATCCACAATTGACATAGATTGCCTACATGTATCTTTGAAGTTTTGGATGAACCGGACTTTTAGCTCTGCCCATGACCCGATGGAATTGGGCGGCAGTCCCTTCAACCAAGTGCGGGCAGTCCCATCCAACATCATGGTGAAGTATTTGGTCATTGCCGCTTCGCTGACCTCCAGCAACTCCATAGCCATCTCGTAGCTCCCAATCCATGCTCCGGTCTATAAATCCGTCGTGTAATTAGGTACCTTCCTAGGTCCTTTGAAATCTTTGGGCAGACGTTCGTTACGGAGAGCCGGCACCAGGCAAGGGACACCTCCGGCTCTTGTAGCCATGCCTGCCTCAATAGAAGCCGTCGGGTAAACCGAAAAAGGCTGGTAAGCCGTCATCTGAGCCGCCTGTTCAGCTTCCTGACGTGCTCTGTCTTGATCCACCGCATTAAAGGCTCCATTATGCGCCGGGCCATGGCCAGTTGGCAAGTCACGGCGCCAGACGTTGCTTGAGTCGGTCGCTGAAACCATGTGTCTGCTATAACTTGGGCTCCGGTTTGGACGAGGAGTTGAATGAATCCTGTCCCGGCTATATTAATATGCCTCCTGTTGTGCCAGAGCCGTCTGAAGAAGTTCTCTAACCCTGCGGGTTTCGACCGCCGTTGGGGAGTCACCTTCGACTGGGAGAGCCGCCAGCCACGCCGCTGCAGTGATCATGTTTTCCAACGGGTTAGAATAATGACCCGGCGGTGTTGGCACATATTGAGGCAGAGCAGTATTCACACGGGGAGGCCCCATCACTTGCGGCTGAACCGGCGTTCCAGCCCCGGGTGCTATGATTTCTGGCGGGTTACTGGGCCCTGCACCAGGTGTGTTGAAGAGGTTTCGAGGATCATAAATCGGAGGGAGCCGAGATTGAGCCTTCTGATGCCTCCTTCTCATGATCTCATTGGACGCGTTCTGATCCATCGTGAGCTGGAAAGATTGCGCCTGAATCAGTTGAGTCTGGGCGTCCAGAGCCGCCTGTTCTGCAGCCATCCTGATCCCTTCCGCTGCCAGATCTTCCTTGGCTCTTGCTATATCCAGCTTTAACTGTGCCACCTCCGCATCATGTTGAGCTTGATCCGCTGGGACGACCGTAGCGGTTAACAGGGCCGTCATCTTATCCGTGAGATCCATCAGCACCTGAGCCGGCGAGTGCACAGGGCCTCCTGCCCCAGCGGCGGAGTTTTGAACAGGTTGTGTGCCGGCCATGAAGATTCCGACCCGGCTCGGCGGCTCAAAGGGGTCCGGAATACTGTCGCCATCGGAACAACCCCTGAGCCTGCCATCTTGAAGTTGATATAACGAGTCGGTCTCACCTGTGGATGACTCACCGTCAGAGCGGGTGGCCGTCTCCTCGCCAGATCCAGATCCTTCAGAGAGTTCTCCATGGACACATCCCACGAAAGCACGCTTCAAGGCCGGCAGAGTCCGGGCGGGTCTTGCACGCTGAGCCGTCTCGACGGGGTCGGTGCAGATGTCCGGCTCAGGGCCCGGCTCGCCAATCTTGCCAATGAAAACGTGGATTCCGCCAAAGGGGACCCGGTACCCGTACTCAATTGAGCCGGCGTCGGGGCCCCAGCCTGCGTCGTCGATGTAGAGCTTGCCGCGACGACTCTTGGTCATCCGGCCCACAGCGTATCCCTTGAGCCCTTCGAAGCTGCCCTTCAAGAACTCAAATCCACCGTGCGCTGGCCCCACGGTGGGCGCCCACTGTTGTGGAATTGTCACGACAGATGTCCTCGTGCAAGGACTTAGTCATGGAGCCATCGCAGCTAGGAAGCTTAAAGGGGTTAAACGGGACAAAGGACACGAGGATTATACTAGTTCGGCCCCTTACGTTGAAGGTAAAAGCCTACTCCAGTTGAGGTGGCATTGATTAGGGTTTCGATGACCAGGAGCTAAACCGCTCTGCTTGGCTATCGATCTGATGTTTCCCCCCTGAACCGCCACCGGGTCGTCTCTTTATATAGAAAGGTTAACGCCCAGCGGCTCTCAGAGTCCCGGCCGGCTCATAAACTGTGTTCGACTCGGACTCTTAACTATTCTTGCCTTACACTACAACTCATGCCACAACGGCGGCTTACCACTACGGGCCTTAAGCCGCCTCTGGGCCTTAGACCTATTACTAAACCGCCATCCTTAACCTGTCCTTGGGCTTCTGAACGAAGAGCTGTCGCAACGTAACCCGACCCATCTACGACGGGTTACACCAGTAGCTATATCCTCAACAACTCCGGTTAGAACGAGATAAGAAACGAATAAGACTGAAAGGATTTAGGCAGCACTCCGGCTAAACAAGGAAAGAATAGAACATGAACTTGAGAAATGGAACGATACTTGACTTGAGGAACAACACAAAACCTCCGGAAGACTTGAAAGAGTGGAATGAGAAGAACGGGGAAGAAAATGACAACTTCTACCATGAATGAAATAGAGAGCATCCTTAGAAGGAAACATTGAACGGAGTTGTTGGAAATGCAACAACAAAAGAATAAGCTTATTGTGGACTTATGGATAACATCTCAAAATCATAAGGTGATAACCGGCATAAAACGGAAATGATTGGATAGCTGAGAAGAACGAAGAAATGCAAAACTCCACTTCAAAAGAATACGGAGAATTAATTGCAGTTCGAAAAGCAAGAAGGAAAGATACTTGAGTTCCTTCGATAAGAATCTTGATGAACACTTGAGGAATGAATTAAATCATGACGAGCCACCGTGATGAATTTCGGTAACAAAAGAATGACGAGATAAAATTGAGGATGAAAGGGATAATATTAAATCCTTGCGATGATTTGGATGGAGGTTCGCGACGAAATCGGCGAGAAGCTTGGAACTCCGGAAAAGAAAAGATGAAAACACTTGAAGAAAGAAGAATAAGAATTATGTTATGCGTATCCTCCATCGATTAAATCGATGAGAAATAATGGATTTGCATACCACTTATTCGCGTTGGAAAAGATTAAGGGGGGGATATGGCGCAAAATTTGGGAAAGTCTTCATGAACCACTGGTAGGGCTGGAAAGAACGAATGAATTGATATGATAACAACAGAAAGAATCTTGAACGATCCATCGTAGGAATTGAATTGAATGACGAAAAGAGAATGAATCACCGGAAAGAATTAGAAGAGTGCAAAGATACTCGAGGGAATCTAGAGACAAGAGAACGAAGAGATCACAAACTGATTAAAGAGCAAAACACCAGAAGAATATGGAGACGAACGAAAAGGCATGAATATAGAATAATCGGAGAACGGATTTGAAAACTTAGAACGAGGAAATATTCTGAAATGGAGGCCTCCGGATAATTGAGACGGAAAATAACTCCTGAAATACTCCGGATGGGTGAAAATAATTGCACGACTTGTAACAATTTGATAGGATAACCATCGAGCTAGCACCGCGAATTTCCGGGAGAGCGGACAAGATTTAGGGAAAACTCTACTTCGGTCTTCAAATGTTGAGAATGACGGCGAGAAATAACACCAAAATTGTTGAGATACTCCGGGAGAATGAAAAGCGAAGAGGTTGAGCCAACAATGAAAATAATTTGAAATTGATGTTGGGAAAACGTTTAACTGATGAACTTCATACTTACGTCAAACTTCGAAAGAAAGGATTTGAGAAAAGCTCCGAAAAATTAGAAGAGTCAGGTAAGATCCTGGAAAAAGACCTGTGGGTTAGGGCCCACTGAAAAGAAACACCGTTGAAAAAGATTGTTGCAGAGATAGATGATGCACCGGAACAATTGAAATATTTGAATGAGGTGACAACCTCGTATTAATTCGAACACAGACGAATCTCCTGAGATGTCTTCAACACTCCGGAACGATTAAATGACGAGAGGGGAACGAGCAACGGGAAACATTTGAGCCGAGGAAAAGAATATAATCACTACCGAAAATTGGAATTGAATCCACCGGAGAAGAAAAGAGATGAAGAATGTCAACCAAGACGAGAATTCACCGGTTGAAATAATTGAGGAAAAACTGAAGAAGCTCCGTACGAATGAAATTGATGCTCGAAAGAGACTCAAGCTCCGGGAATAAAAGGGTGGGAGGGCGGGAAAACAACGGCCACTTGAAACAGGGAACCGACGAATAACTTGAAGAGAAGACACCGGTTGAAATGATTGAGGAGAAAATGCAAAAACTTCGCACGAGTAGGGTGGATACTCGATTTCGGACTCCGGTTCTGAGAAGAAAAAAGGGTGGGTGGGTGGGAAAAGAAGACAACTGAGGATAGAGAAACAACTTCAGAAGAGAAATAACTGAGGACTGATCTCGCAAAAGAGGACGAGGATCGAAAACACTCGAAGAGAAATGCGCCGGATTGAAAAGGGGATGGACAACGAACGAAAACTAACCGCGAGATCCTAAAAAAATTTGAAGGGGAAGAGGAATAGTTCAAAACACCTACGTCAAGATTCCTCACCAGAGCGACGAAGAGGCTGAGGAGTAAAAAGAATTCCTACTCTCCGATATAACTAGACTCAGAAAAAGTTTTCTTCTAGACTCAACAACGACCAAACTACACGATCAAACAAGGGGGGCTCCTAGGGTCGGTCGAGGCTCTGATACCAACTTGTCACGCCCAATATGCGACCCTATCCGCGAGGAACTCGAAGGTCCCGCCAAGGATAGACCCGCATATTGAAGCGCTTTTGCAAGGTGGATATCATTACATCAACGTTACATAATAGAAGGGGATACATACAAGAGGCATACAAATGCCGCAAGAATACATCAATACCTCATACATAAATCATCATCCGACTACGAATGAAACACAAACAGAAGCTCAAACGACATCCACCCTGCTAGCCCAGGCTGCCGAACTGGAACCTATCCCCTGATCGAAGAAGAAGCAGAAGAAGAACTCCAAACAAGTAAACATCGCTCTCGCGTCATGATCATCGCAAAACCTGTACCTGCAACTGGTGTTGTAGTAATCTGTGAGCCACGAGGACTCAGCAATCCCATTACCATGGGTATCAAGACTAGCAAAGCTTAATGGGTAGGAAAGGGGGTAAAGTGGTGAGGTTGCAGTAGCGACTAAGCATGTATGGTGGCTAACTTACGCAAACAAGAGCGAGAAGAGAAGCAAAGGAATGGACGTGAAACTAGCAATGATCAAGAAGTGATCCTGAACTCCTACTTACGTCAAACATAACCCAGAAACCGTGTTCACTTCCCGGACTCCGCCGAAAAGAGACCATCACGGCTACACACGCGGTTGATGCGTTTTAGTTAAGTCAAGTGTCAAGTTCTCTACAACCGGACATTAACAAATTCCCATCTGCCACATAACCGCGGGCACGGCTTTCGAAAGATAATACCCTGCAGGGGTGCCCAACTTAGCCCATTATAAGCTCTCACGGGCAACGAAGGATATTCCTTCTCCCGGGAAGACCCGATCAGTCTCGGAATCCCGGTTCCAAGACATTTCGACAATGGTAAAACAAGACCAGCAAAGCCGCCCGAATGTGCCGACAAATCCTGATAGGAGCCGCACATATCTCATTCTTAGGGCACACCGGATTGTCCAAGCTTCCGGTAGGCCAGCCCAGAGTTGCCCTGGTGGCCACCGGTGACTGACAGGTTGGACCAACACTCGAAGGAGCACTGGCCGGGGGGGGGGGGGGGGGTAAATAAAGATGACCCTCGAGAGCGCGACTCCCAAGGGAAAAAGGCTACGTGAGGCAAATGTAAAACCAAGGTTGGGCCTTGCTGGAAGAGTTTTATTCAAAGCGAACTGTCAAGGGGGTCCCATAAATCACCCAACCGCGTAAGGGACGCAAAATCAAGGAACATAACACCGGTATGACAGAAACTAGGGCGGCAAGAGTGGAACAAAACGCCAGGCATAAGGCCGAGCCTTCCACCCTTTACCAAGTATATAGATGCATTAATTAAATAAGAGATATTGTGATATCCCAACATAAACATAATCCAACATGGAGCAATCTTCAACTTCACCTGCAACTAGCAACGCTATAAGAGGGGCTGAGCAAAAGCAGTAACATAGCCAAACAATGGTTTGCTAGGAAGGGTGACAAAGGTTAGAGGTTCATGGCAATTTGGGAGGCTTGAAGAGCAAGTGATAGGTGGCGCAGCAAAGCGATTGAACGAAGCAACTAGCATAGCAATGATAGTAGTGAGATCCAGGGTAACGGTCATCTTGCCTGAAATCCCGCTAGGAAGAAGAACGAGTCCATGAAGAAGATGAAGCCACGAAGACGAACGAATCCTCACGATCGCAACGACACGGGAACTATCGAGAAGAAGCACACAACATGGTAAACACACCACACATGAACAAAGCATGATGCTCAACCAAGTATGATGCATGACAAGGCTACATGAAGCTACTCATGACAAGAGATGATGCATACAAGAACAACACATCAAAGCAAGTTTAAATGAGGCCGGAACTAACATATAACAACTCCGGTAAGTCCTCATATGCAAATTTTGAAATTGGTCCAGAACTGAATAAACCTTCTGTTCAAGTTTTTAAAAAGCAAGTTAAGACGCACCAAGATGATCTACACGAAATTCTAGTCAAGTTACATATAAAGTTCATTAGATTCGGAGCACGGCCTAGAAGATATGAGCAAAACAAGTTAAACATGGCATTGATGCAAAATGCATTCAAACATCAAACAAACACACTCAAGGCATGGATGCAACATGATAATATGAAACTACATGCAATTCTAAGCAAGTTTCATATAGAGCATGCTCAAAATGGAGCAACGGTGCAACACATACACTCCAAACAAGACATAGCAACAAACTGTCCAAAACAGCAACTAGGCTTCTAGCAAGCATCAAAACTACATGCTACAGCAACTCAACATGAAAACAAAAGGCATGGACATGAATCTACTAAGGGCGGCGGGGCGGCGCCGGCGGGCGGAGCCGCGGGCTCGGGCGCGGGGCACCCGCGGGCGAGCGGTGGCACGCGGTTCGGGCCCCGCGGGCCGAGCGGGCTGGCGGCGGCGGGCGGAGGAGGAGGCCACGTGGCGCGACGTGGTTGGCTGCGGGCGGCGGCGGGATCCGTCCGGCGCGGGGCGGACATGTCCGACGGCGAGAGGGAGGGGAAGGCTAGGGTTCATCCGCGAAATTTCGGGGGGAGGTGCAAATATATAGGCAGAGGGAGCTAGGGGAGTCCAAACGGAGTGCGGTTTTCGCCCACACGATCGTGATCGAACGACCGAGAGCATGGATGGGGTTTGGATGGGCTAGTGGGCTGTTTGGAGGGGGGGTTTTGCTGCAACACACAAAAGCCCTTTGCGGTTACCCGGTTAACCGTTGGAGTATCAAACGACCTCCAGATGGAACGAAACTTGACAGATGGTCTGTCGGTGGTATACCAAGGCCACTTGGCAAGCCTCGGTCCATTCCGAGAACGTTTAACACCCGCTCACGAACAGAAACAAGAGGGGTACGCCGGTGCATGCGAGAGTGTCGGATCGCGAAACGAACAACGGGGAAAAGGACCGGATGCATGTTCTGAAAAACATGATGATGCAATGTAGATGATGACATGGCAAAATGCAACACGCAAGCAAATGACATGGCAACAAAGGCGAATGACTGGCCGACACCTAGCGCATCCGATCCGGGGCGTTACACAAGGGGAGAGAAGAAGTTGAGGGAGAACTCCGGCAACACTACGGCGTGGTGGTGGAGCTCGTGGTTCTCCTGCTGGGCTTCGCCAAGCACTACGGAGGAGGAGGAGGTGTTGGGGGGTGGAGGGCTGCGCCAGGGGAAGGGGTGCGGCTGCCCTCCCAACCCCCCACTATTTGTAGGAGGAAGGGAAGAGCGGGTCGGCCCCCTTAGATGCATCTAGAGGGGGGCGGCGGCCAGGAGGGGAAGACTTGCCCCCAAGCAAAGTGGGAGGCGCCCCCCTCCCCTAGGGTTTCCAACCCTAGGCGCCTTGGGCTCTTGGGGGGGCGCACCAGCCCACTAGGGGGCTGGTTCCCTCCCATATTCAGCCCATTAAGTCCTCCGGCGTAGGTGGCCCCACCAAGTGGACCGTCGGACACCTTTCGGTGGTCCCGGTACAACACCGTTAACCCCCGAAATCATTTCGTCGACTGAAACTGGACTTCCCATATATAAATCGTTACCTTCGGACCATTCTGGAACTCCTCGTGACGTCCAGGATCTCATCCGGGACTCCGAACAACCTTCGATAACCACATACAATTTCCCATAACAACTCCAGCGTCACCGAACCTTAAGTGTGTAGACCCTACGGGTTCGGGAACCATGCAGACATGACCGAGACATCTCTCCGGGCAATAACCAACAGCGGGATTTGGATACCCATGTTGGCTCCCACATGTTCCACGATGTTAGGGATTCAATCAATCCCGTATACAATTCCCTTTGTCCATCGGTATGTTACTTGCCTGAGATTCGATCGTCAGTATCCTCATACCTCGTTCAATCTTGTTACCGGCAAGTCTCTTTACTCGTTCCGTAACGCATGATACCATGGCTAGCTCCTTAGTCACATTGAGCTCATTATGATGATGCATTATCGAGTGGGCCCAAAGATACCTCTCCATCATACGGAGTGACAAATCCCAGTCTCGATTCGTGCCAACCCAACAGACACTTTCGGAGATACCTGTAGTGCACCTTTATAGTCACCCAGTTACGTTACGATGTTTGATACACCCAAAGCATTCTGACGGTATCCGGGAGTTGTACAATCTCATGGTATAAGTAAATGATACTTGACATTAGAAAATCTCTAGCAAACGAACTACACGATCTTGTGCTATGCTTAGAATTGGGTCTTGTCCATCACATCATTCTCCTAATGATGTGATCCCGTTATCAACGACATCCAATGTCCATGGTCAGGAAACCACAACCATCTATTGATCAATGAGCTAGTCAACTAGAGGCTTACTAGGGACATTCTGTGGTCTATGTATTCACACATGTATTACGGTTTCCGATTAATACAATTATAGCATGAACAATAGACAATTATCATGAACAAGGAAATATTATAATAACCACTTTATTATTGCCTCTAGGGCATATTTCCAACAGTCTCCCACTTGCACTAGAGTCAATAATCTAGTTACATTGTGATGAATCGAACACCCATAGAGTTCTGGTGTTGATCATGTTTTGCTCGTGGAAGAGGTTTAGTCAACTGATCTGCGACATTCAGATCCTTATGTACTTTACAAATATCTATGTCTCCATCTTGAATATATTCACGAATGGAGTTGAAGCGACACTTGATGTGCCTGGTCTTCTTGTGAAACCTGGGCTCCTTGGCAAGGGCAATAGCTCTAGTGGTTGTCACAGAAGAGAGTCATTGGGCCTGAAGCATTGGGAATAACTCCTAGGTCGGTGATGAACTCCTTCATCCAGAGTGCTTCCTGTGCTGCCTCTGAGGCTGCTATGTACTCCGCTTCACATGTAGATCCCGCCACGACACTTTGCTTGCAACTGCACCAGCTGACTGCCCCACCATTCAAAATATACACGTATCCGGTTTGTGACTTGGAGTCATCCAGATCTGTGTCAAAGCTAGCATCAACGTATCCCTTTACGACGAGCTCTTCGGCACTTCCATAAACGAGAAACATATCCTTAGTCCTCTTCAGGTACTTTAGGATATTCTTGATCGCCGTCCAGTGTTCCATTCCGGGATCACTTTGGTACCTCCCTACCAAACTTACGACAAGGTTCACATCAGGTCTGGTACACAGCATGGCATACATAGTAGAGCCTATGGCTCAGGCATAGGGGATGACACTCATCTTTTCTCTATCTTCTGCCGAGGTCGGGCATTGAGCTGTGCTCAATCTCACACCTTGCAATACAGGCAAGAACCCCTTCTTGGACTGATCCATATTGAACTTCTTCAATATCTTGTCAAGGTATGTACTTTGTGAAAGACCAATGAGGCGTCTCGATCTATCTCTATAGATCTTGGTGCCTAATATGTAAGCAGCTTCTCCAAGGTCCTTCATTGAAAAATTCTTATTCAAGTAGGCCTTTATGCTTTCCAAAAGTTCTATATTATTTCCCATCAATAGTATGTCATCCACATATAATATGAGAAATGCTACAGAGCTCCCACTCACTTTCTTGTAAATACAGGCTTCTCCATAAGTCTGTATAAATCCAAACGCTTTGATCATTTCATCAAAGAGAATGTTCCAACTCCGAGATGCTTGCACCAGCCCATAGATGGAGCGCTGGAGCTTGCATACTTTGTCAGCATTCTTAGGATCGACAAAACCTTCTGGCTGCATCATATACAATTCTTCCTTAAGGAAGTCGTTAAGGAATGCCGTTTTGACGTCCATTTGCCAGATCTCATAATCATAGAATGCGGCAATAGCTAACATGATTCAGACGGACTTCAGCTTCGCTACGGGTGAGAAGGTCTCTTCGTAGTCAACCCCTTGAACTTGTCGATAACCCTTAGCGACAAGCCGAGCCTTATAAACGGTCACATTGCCATCCGTGTCAGTCTTCTTCTTAAAGATCCACTTATTCTCTATGGCTCGCCGATCATCGGGCAAGTCTGTCAAAGTCCATACTTTGTTTTCATATACATGGATCCTATCTCGGATTTCGTGGCTTCAAGCCATTTGTTGGAATCTGGGCCCATCATCGCTTCTTCATAGTTCAAAGGTTCACCGTTGTCTAACAACATGATTTCTAGGATAGGGTTACTGTACCACTCTAGTGCGGAACGTGTCCTTGTGGACCTATGAAGTTCAGTAGCAACTTGATCCGAAGTTTCATGATCATCATCATGAACTTGCTCTCTAGTCGGTGCAGGCACCACAGAAACATCTTCCTGAGCTGCGCTACTTTCCGGTTCAAGAGGGGGTACCTCATCAAGTTCTACTTTCCTCCCACTCACTTATTTCGAGAGAAACTCTTTCTCCATAAAGGATCCATTCTTGGCAACAAAGATTTTTCCTTCAGATCTGAGGTAGAAGGTATACCCAATAGTTTCCTTAGGGTATCCTATGAAGACGCATTTTTCCGATTTGGGTTCGAGCTTTTCAGGTTGAAGTTTCTTGACATAAGCATCGCATCCCCAAACTTTTAGAAACGACAGCTTAGGTTTCTTCCCAAACCATAATTCATACGGTGTCGTCTCAACGAATTTAGATGGTGCCCTATTTAAAGTGAATGCGGATGTCTCTAAAGCATAACCCCAAAATGATAGCGGTAGATCTGTAAGAGACATCATAGATGACACCATATCCAATAGAGTGCGATTACGACGTTCGGACACACCATTTCGCTGAGGTGTTCCAGGCGGCGTGAGTTGTGAAACAATTCCGCATTTCTGTAAGTGCGTGCCAAACTCGTGACTCAAGTATTCTCCTCCACGATCCGATCGTAGGAACTTTATTTTCCTGTCACGTTGATTCTCTACCTCATTCTGAAATTCCTTGAACTTTCCAAAGGTCTCAGACTTGTGTTTCATTAAGTAGACATACCCATATCTACTTAAGTCATCAGTGAGGGTGAGAACATAACGATAGCCTCCGCGAGCCTCAACGCTCATTGGACCGCATACATCAGTATGTATTATTTCCAACAAGTTAGTTGCTCGCTCCATTGTTCTGGAGAACGGAGTCTTGGTCATTTTGCCCATAAGCCATGGTTCGCACGTGTCAAATGATTCATAATCAAGAGACCCAAAAGTCCATCTGCATGGAGTTTCTTCATGCGCTTGACACCAATGTGACCAAGGCGGCAGTCCCACAAGTATGTGGGACTATCATTGTCAACCTTACATTTCTTGGCATTCACACTGTGAATATGTGTAACATCACATTCGAGATTCAATAAAAATAAACCATTGACCAGCGAGGCATGACCATAAAACATATCTCTCATATAAATAGAACAACCATTATTCTCGGATTTAAATGAGTAGCCATCTCGCCTTAAACGAGATCCAGATACAATGTTCATGCTCAAAGCTGGCACTAAATAACAATTATTGAGGTAACTAATCGCGAAGGTAGATGTAGAGGTAGCATGCCGACGGCGATCACATCGACCTTGGAACCATTCCCGAGGCGCATCGTCACCTCGTCCTTCGCCAGTCTCCCCTTATTCCGCAGCTCCTGTTTTGAGTTACAAATATGAGCAACCGCACCGGTATCAAATACCCAGGAGCTACTACGAGTGTTGGTAAGGTACACATCAATAACATGTATATCATATATACCTTTGGTGTTGTTTGCCTTCTTGTTCGCTAAGTTCTTGGGGCAGTTCCGCTTCCAGTGACCATTTCCCTTGCAATAAAGGCACTCTGTCTCAGGCTTGGGTCCATTCTTTGGCTTCTTCCCGGCAACTAACTTACCGGGCGCGGAAACTCCCTTGCCGTCCTTCTTGAAGTTCTTCTTACCCTTGCCTTTCTTGAAACTAGTGGTCTTATTCACCATCAACACTTGATGTTCCTTTTTGCTCTCCACCTCCGCTGATTTCAGCATTGAATATAACTCAGGAATGGACTTATCCATCCCTTGCATATTGTAGTTCATCACAAAGCTCTTGTAGCTAGGTGGAAGCGACTCGAGGATTCTGTCAATGACCGCGTCATCTGGAAGATTAACTCCCAGTTGAGACAAGCGGTTGTGCAACCCAGACATTTTGAGTATATGCTCGCTGATAGAACTGTTTTCCTCCATCTTACAACTATGGAATTTGTCGGAGACTTCATATCTCTCGACCCGGGCATGAGCTTGGAAAACCATTTTCAGCTCTTGGAACATCTCATATGCTCCGTGCTGCTCAAAACACTTTTGGAGCCCCGACTCTAAGCTGTAAAGCATGCCGCACTGAAACAGGGAGTAATCATCACTACGCAACTGCCAGGCGTTCATAACGTCTTGAGTTGCTGGGAAAATGGGTGCATCACCTAGCGTTGCTTCAAGGACATATGCTTTCTTGGCAGCTATGAGGATGATCCTCAAGTTACGGACCCAATCCGTATAGTTGCTACCATCGTCTTTCAGCATGGTTTTCTATAGGAACGCGTTGAAGTTGAGGGCAACAGTAGCGTGGGCCATTGGATCTACAACATAGATTGTAAAGACAATTTTAGACTAAGTTCATGATAATTAAGTTCATCTAATGAAATTATTTAATGAACTCCCACTTAGATAGACATCCCTCTAGTCATCTAAGTGATACATGATCCAAATCGACTAGGCCGTGTCCGATCATCACGTGAGACAGACTAGTCATCAACGGTGAACATCTCCACGTTGATCGCATCTACTATAGGCCTCATGTTCGAACTTTCGGTCTCTCGTGTTCCGAGGCCATGTCTGTACATGCTAGGCTCGTCAAGTCAACCTAAGTGTTTTGCATGTGTAAATCTGGCTTACACCTGTTGTATTCGAACGTTAGAATCTATCACACCCAATCATCAGGTGGTGCTTCGAAACAACGATCCTTCGCAACGGTGCATAGTTGGGGGGAACACTTTTGTTGAAATTTTAGTGAGGGATCATCTTATTTATGCTACTGTCGTTCTAAGCAAATAAGATGTAATCATGACTGTAAGGGCATATTTATCCCTTAGTTGTTTTGGTGATTGATTACAATGCTTTTGCGAACTAATCGTGTGCATGGAGTATTTCAGACATATCATGACTAGGCACAAGACGGTTTGGTGCCCCTCGAAGACTATTGAAGACGGCGTTTCTCTACATTTCTTTTCGGTGGATTTCAGTCGTAGGAAAGCCGTACTATTAAGAGGGGGCCCGCTTTGGAAAGGTTTGGGTGGAATCATCACGTACACGTCTACTCCTTTTTGCACCACCTTTCCTTTGGCTCTTTGGAGCATCCTCCGTCTTTCCTTGTCTATGCAAAATGAAGGTTTCCGTGTGTTGCTGAACTGGAGCATGCGGTAGTACTGCTCCCTGGAGCGGTAGTACCGCAGGCCCTTGCGGTAGTACCGGCCTCTGGCACGGTAGTACTGCAAGTGCTCACGGTATTACCGCACCTCGGGAGCGGTAGTACCATGGGCTCTGGCCAGGCTCAGCCGCAGGAGCGGTAGTAGGCGCGGATGTAATTTTTTACATCCGCGCCCTACGCGGTAGTACTACGCCTGGCTTGCGGTAGTACCGTATCGGTTTGTTGCATAGATCAAAACTTAGCGGAAGTAGTCACGGATGTATTTTTATATGTCTGTGCCTTCCCGGCATAGTCCATTCCAGCCTTGTGGTAGTACCACAAGGGTTCGCGGTAGTACCACGTCAGCGGTTCTACCGCTCCTCGCCTTGGCGTTTCTGGACGGGTCTTAGGCTCTGCCGTGGCAGCGGTAGTACCGCGGTTTGCCGCGGTAGTACCGTGAGCCCATGCGGTAGTACCGTTGTGTTGGTGCGGTAGTACCGCAGGTCGCGGGCTAGTTTAGTGGATAACGGTTGGATTTGTCCTCGCACTATATAAAGGTAGTCTTCTTCTCCGAATTGACTACCTCTTCCACTCCCAAGCTCCATTGTTGCTCCAAGCTCCATTTTCGCCCGATCTCTCTCCCTAGCCAATCAAACTTTTTGATTCTTTAGGTATTGGTTGAGAAGGCCCCGATCTACACTTCCACCAAGAGAAATTTGATTCCCCCACCAATCCCTTGCGGATCTTGTTACTCTTGGGTGTTTGAGCACCCTATACGGTTGAGGTCACCGCGGAGCCATATTCCATTGTGGTGAAGCTTCGTGGTGTCGTTGGGAGCCTCCAATTAAGTTGTGGAGATTGCTCCAACCTTGTTTGTAAAGGTCCGGTCGCCGCCTCCAAGGGCACCAATAGTGGAATCATGGCATCTCGCATTGTGTGAGGGCGTGAGGAGAATACGGTGGCCCTAGTGGCTTCTTGGGGAGCATTGTGCCTCCACACCGCTCCAACGGAGACGTACTTCCCCTCAAAAGGAAGGAACTTTGGTAACACATCCTCGTCTTCACCGGCTCCACTCTTGGTTATCTCGTGCCTTTACTTGTGCAAGATTATTTGTGTTATATCCCTTGCTTGCTTGTGTGCTTGTTGTTGTTGCATCATATAGGTTGCCCACCTAGTTGCATATCTAGACAACCTACTTTGATGCAAACTTTAAATTGGTAAAGAAAAGCAAAAATTGTTAGTTGCCTATTCACCCCCTCTAGTCAACTATATCGATCCTTTCAATTGGTATCAGAGCCTCGTCTCTTTATTAAAGACTTTGCCGTACGAAGACTATGGTTGAGCACTCCGGTGTGAATCCATTCTCTTCTACGGCCGATGGGGGAACCGCGCTCTCTTGTGAGGAATTCATTGTGGCTTTGGACACATTGAAAACCTCCATGACGACCGAGGTTGAAAGCATGTTTAACAAATTCTTAGAAGGGCTTAAATTATCCACCACACCGATGAAAGTGGGTGATCCCACTAACAAGGTGACGGATGCTAACTCCGACAAGGGGGAAGATACTAGTGAAAAGGCTCCTTCTTCTAGTGGTAAAAATGGCACCGGCATCTTTGCCCATGTGGAACCTCCGCTAATTTATGGTGGACCGATTCCTTCCACTCATTTGAATCATGTCAGTCCTCCCCCTAAGATTGTGAAAAATGAGGACTTTGATTCTTGGGTTTATCGCTTTAAGCGTCATTTAAACCATGTTAATACTAATCTTTGGAGAATCATTGAAGAAGGTTTTTATCCGCATGACCGAAGCAACTTCACCCCTAGAGAAGCCGCGGATAATCAATTCAATGAGAATGCTCTCTTCATCATCCAAGATGCAATTCCACCCGAAGATCTTGTGCATCTCCGGCCCTTCACCATGGACAAGGATGCATGGCGCCATGTTGTTTCCCTCTATAGGGGAAGCGCAAGCATTCAACGCTCCAACTATGAAGTGGTGCAAGACGAAGCCGATGAGTTTGCAATGAAAGAAGATGAAGAACCTCGTGAGCTTCATTGGAGATTAACTACTCTTGCGGTCTCACTCCGAGATCATGGGAGCAAGGATACGGATGAGAATTGGATCAAGCGCAAATTCCTCAAGGCCATGATGCCTTACCACAAGGCCATGTCCTCCATCATTCGTCAAAGGCCGGATTTCCACACCCTGTCCTCATGTGAAGTGTTGGATGAGTTTGTGGCTATGAGTATCTTGGACAAGAGCCGCGGCCGCAAGAGGGTGAGTGCGTTCTCCTCGCCACTCATGTCGACCGTGGATTTTCTTTGCCTCCACATCCTTTTTTCCGGGGTTTTCTGAATTTCTTTGGAGCCCAACTACATCACTTCTCCCCCAACACCATCACATACCTTGCTGCATTCGTGTCCATGTGCGAGAACTTTCTGGGGTGTCGACCGCACTGGGGTCTCTTCAAGCACATTTTCACCTGTTGTTCTCAGTCTGTAAAAAAGGCTAATCCGAGTGATGAGAGGACACATGTGATGCAGATGTGTGGAGGTTTAGGTATCCAGATGAGGGGTAAGAGCACTTTCCTAGCTATGATTCTTCCCGAGTCAGTCAGGGGTTGGCAGTGGAGCTGGTTCTACTGCAAGGACCAGCCGACTCCTGGTCAGTCGACTGGCCTTCCCCCATTTTCCATGGCTCGAGTAGAGAAACCCTCTCGGCTGAGAAAGTGGAGGTGGCAATGTTTGTTGAGCGAGTGCTTCAGCTTGTCCGCGACGGTGTGTCCGGCATGGATTTGCTAGAGGTGTTTCTCAAACGACGCATCCAGCCACTCCAAGCTCGCGATCATCCAATGTGGTTGTACTCGGGCGTTGAAGACAGCACTCGGACCCACCCGGAAGATGTTGACGAGGATACGGTGGTGCAGTGGCTGCAGGGCATCACTGGCAATAAGGACAACCCCAGGGGGTCTAGGAGAGTTCCTCCATTCGACAGCACCAACGAACCAGACAAGGTCTGACTCTTCTCTCCCAAGTGTCTTTTTGTTCTGACATGTGATTTCTTTTGGAACCGACTGACATCCACTCGACTCTGTGTCTTGCAGATTTATACCGAGACGTACTCGATGCCCAACGGAGAGCAGGAGCAGGAGCCGGAAGGGGAAGCGAGCGGAGGTGAAAGCTGCGAGTGGCACTCTAACGGAGGAGAAGACGATGAAAGTGATGACTCAAGTGCCGGCGAAGAAGTCGACTCACCACCTCGCACCGAAAGGCGATCCAAGCACATCCATGACCCACCAAGTATCCATGGCAAAGCGACTGCGCGGACTGGTCAGACTTTGAAGCGCCCTCGGACGTCCTCTCTTGTGCCGACTGAGAAGGCCCCGAAGCAATCCAAAGTTATGCCGTCAAAACCTTGGAAGGCCTTGCCCAAGATCAAAATGGCTGTTCCCATTGCTTCCGGGTAATATTTGAACTCTCTTAGTTTGGCATGAATTGATCTTTGGTCGACTCACTTCGGAACATCTGACCGACTGAAATTTGAAATTTGCAACGCTGCTACCTCTGGGACTTCTGTTTATAAGGATGATGAAGATGAAGAGATGGAGGACGCACTCACTTCCACTGCGGGTACAACTCTTGTCATATTGTCTTTTACTTTATCAGTCATTTGGACGGTCGACTGAAACTCTTGCGATTGCATCTTTTGCAGCTCCGCCCAATGTTATTGAACTTCCAGACGAGGAGGAGGATGTGCCACTGAGGCCTACGGGAAGGAGGGGCAGGACTTCAGGCAAGAAGACATCAACTAGAAAGACGCCCCAGTCGACGCCAGTGACGGGAACAGCGGTTCAGCATTCCGGAGACGCCAACCGGGCTTCTGTTACTTTTTTCGTTCCATTGTCAAGTGCACAGCCTTCAGCGTCGACTGCACAGGCTCCAACTGATCTGCCGTCTTCACTTTTCACTGCCCATCACGTCCCAGAGGACCCAGTGAGTGCTGCTGAGGAAGCTATATGCCAGGCAAGTATCATGATGGAGCAGATGAAAGTGGTTCGCGAGGCTGGTCAAGCTGCCTATGACGCCAGCTCAACACTCCAAGCCAATGTCCAGGTTAGCTGATTTCTGACTGATCTTCTAGCTTGTCGCTTGTACTGTTAGGATATGCTACCTGAAAAACCTTTATTGTGCTTCTATTTGTCACTCCGCATTTTGGATCTGTACACTCACTTGGTGCACTACAAAAAAGACACATCTGTGACATTTTGGGCCGAATGAATTTTTTTTCTGTCATACTTATGACACTCTTATGACGATAATTGTGACAAAACCCGGTATCATCATAGATGTGGTGGGCTCCTACTTCTATGACAAAAAATCATGACAGAAAATGGGCTTTTCTTCCTGGGCGGGCCGGAGACGCAGCTGCATGACATTCTTTGGGCCGTCCATGACGGAAAAAACCGTGGTAGAAGCGAGGGCGAGGAAAATATCGGGGTGTTCCCTGTTACGGTGGGTGGTCGGGGCCGAGCGATGCGCATTTCTCTCGTACACGCACGTGCGTGGGTGCGAGGCGTTGGGCTCTAACTGAACCCGAGCGAGGCGTTGGGCTCTAACTGAACCCGAGCGAGGCGTTGGACTCTAACTGAACCCGAGCGATTGCACTGCAGGCTACACGTTACTGAACCCGAGCAATCGATCGATGGCTATTAACTGAACCCGACCAAGCGATTCCTTCGCTACTACTGCTAAGTGAAGCCGATTGATGCTGCCTCTGGATGAACAGTGAGCGTTGCTGGGGGGGTTTGGATGAACAGTTCCCGATGGGGGTGGATGAACAAGACCCTGTGGTGTTGCCTCTGGATGAACAGGACCCCAATCGATCGAGCCGGTTGGGGCTGGATGAACAGGACCCCATGGAGGGCTGGATGAACAGTAGACGGTGGAGGGCTGGATGAATAGTAGCCCATGGAGGGCTGGTTGAACAGGAGCCCGTGGAGAGGGCTGGTTGAACAGTAGCCGGTGGAGTAGCGCGCGGTGGAGGCTGGATGAACAGGAGCCCGTGGATGAACAGTCGCAGGTGGAGGCTGGAGGAGGTCGACGGTGGATGAACAGTAGCCCGTGGAGGCTGGAGGGGGTCGATGGTGGAGATGAACAGTATCCCGTGGAGTCCCGTTTTGCGGTACGCCACACCCCTCCCAATGAACATGACCCCCATTTTGACCGTAGCGCTCCAACACAAGTCCGTTTCCTCCGTTTGCGGTACGCCACACCCCTCCCGATGAACAAGACCCCCGTTTCGACCGTAGGAGTTCCGTTTCCTCCATTTTGCGGTACGCCAGACCCCTCCCGATGAACAGGATCCCGTTTCGACCGTGGCCGGTCGAACACAAGGCCGTTTCCTTCTTTCTGCGGTACGCCAGGCCTCGTTTCCATCGGCTGTTCCGTCCAAGCCCTCCCGATGAACACGACGACACATTCCGTTCCGATCCAGCCGGTTGGCTCCCCATGAACATGACGACGACGCTGTTTCTCCATTCCGACCCAGCCATGTACACGAGCCCTGGCCGTACGTATGCGCGAGTAGGCGTTCGAGACCCTGCCCGTATGTACGTATGTGGCCGTATTTTCTTTCTTGCACACTGGCCGCTATACGTACGTGTACATGCTACGCGCGCGCCTCTACTACGACACGTGCGCGCCTCTACATCGACCAGTATGTACATACACATTCGCGACCAGAATGACAACGCTACGTACGCTTCGACCAGGTGGGTCCCGACTGTTAGGCACTTCCTTGCGTGCGAAGATGTAGCTCGTGGGTCCCAGCAGTCAGGGGGCGAATCGTTTTTTTTGCCCGGACGCACTTCCTTGTGTGCGAAGATGTCGCTGGTAGGTCCCAGCAGTCAGGGGGAAACTTTTTTTTTTCACGAAATACGGTTGCCCGTCCGGTGGGTCCCTGCTGTCAGGTGGAAGAATCATTATTTTCCGTGTAATAAGGAGGCACTTCCTTGCTGCGGCCGTGGAAACAACTGTCAGCCTCTGCACGTACAGTCCACGTCCGAGGGAAGCCGTTCCTTGACCACGTTGACCACGCCGCGCCGAGCGCACCAGGGTGGTGGACGACGGCGAGGCCTAGGAAGGGGACGACGCGGAGCTTGGGAAGACGCGGCAATGGATTCCCACGCGTAGAGGAGTATGAGGGTTCACTGGTTCGCTGCGGTGTGAGGCTGCCATCGCCGCAGAATAACAGGGGGGTGTGGGTGAGTAGAGGGATGGCCTGGCCAGCGGTGGGAGTAGTAGGGGGCGGTGAGGCCTCGACGGCATCGCAGCCGGCCACGAGAGGCAGGAGCACGAGGCACGACCGGCGCTGGTTTGGGCGGCTGGAGCAAGAAGACCAGAGGTTGAAGAAGCACTACAGCCATTGGACGGACATCGTACGGTCACTGGAGCTAGAATCGTTCATATTGACTAAGTTGACAAAGCCCTCCGTCCCCGTCAACTTAGTTGGCCCACAAGTCAGCCTCCCACTATTGTGGGTCCCAGCTAGCAGGGGGGTATTCATTGTTTTGTGCGTAATAAGGAGGCACTTCCTTGCGTGCAAAGATATAGCTGGTGGGTCCAACCTGTCAGTGGTGGGAACGTTTTTTTCGGAAAATACAGAGGCCCTTCTGGTGGGTCCCAGCTGTCAGGTGGAGGAATCATTATTTTGCGCGTAATAAGGAGGCATTTCCTTGCGTGCGGCCGTGGACCCAGCTGTCAGCCTCTCCATGCACAGTCTACTTCCGATGGTGTCATTCGTTGACCACGTTGACCACTCCGCGTCGAGCGCATCCAAGGTGGTGGACGACAGCAAGGCCCCGGACAACAATGAGCCGGAGATGGGAAGACGCGGGAGTAGAGTCGCAGACGGAGAGGTGTACGAGGGTTAACTAGTTCTGGTGCGGTGTGGTTCGGCAGTCGGTGGAGAAGAACTGTAGGTGTGGAGGGGTGGAGGGATGGCCTGGCCAACGGTGGAGTAGCGCTTCACAGCGAAGCGTGCTAAGCAGAGCTGCTAGCAGCAGGAGGCGGGAGAAGGTGGTTCCCGCGGCGCTGGAGGAAGAAGACGAGAGATTGAAGATGGATGCCGGTCGTTGGATGTAAATCCAACGGCTAATGATGTCAGAATCATTTGTTGACTAAGTTGACAATGACTTGCATTGGCTTCGACCTATTAGCCCACATTTCTGCCTCAAAAAATGTGGCACGTATTCAACCCATTTTTTTCAGAATTTACAGTGATTTTTTTGTGGGGTAGAATTTACAGTCAATTTGATCTCTTTTTTTGAATTACAGTCCATTAGCTAGGCTGGGTGAACAAATAATGTAGCGTCCATGCGGCCCATTTATGTTTTTCCTAAAAAATTACAGGCCACTTGCACTTTCTCGAAATACACGATTTTGCTGGGCTGATTCTAATTATAATGTTGGGGTGGGCGCAGCAATGTTATCAAAAAATAAACAGGGGCTGAGGATTATATATATATATATATTTATATATATAATAAGTGATTTAGTATTACATTGGTCCTCAAATCTTACCAAGATTTTGTACACAATCACCAGGATTTTCGTTGCCAAAAAAAATCCAGGATTTTATTGTTAAGAAATTATTTTTGTAAGTTAATAAGATGTGGGATATTGTTTTCTTGCATATGTAAGTATCTGTTAAATATGTGATGACAATAACAATAATATATAATAACATATAAAATAATTTAAATATATATAATATAGTTAGAAGGGAAACATAAGTTGGACCAGGCGTTCCTATTCTTATATAGAAAAATAGCACAGACCTCTCCGTTTTCTTCAAAAAAATACATAAATTGGGCTGCCGATGTTTCAGGAAAAATAAAACCTCGAATGTGAGGTCCATAGGCCGGTCGATACATGACGGCCCTCAAGAAAATACAAACATGCCTATGGACCTCCCATCCGAGGTCGTGGGCTGCGCATGTTAAAAAAGAAAGCCTAGATGGGGCAGCCCAAAACCCAGCTGATACTTGCTACCCCAGTGATAACAAATGATACCTGCCAGCTCCCCGGCTTCGTTGTGAATTTATCTCCTATAGTAACTACGTTGAAGCACCTAAAAAAATGTAACTATGTTGACAAACCCGTGGGCCCCAACGTCAGTATAGCATTAGGAGGAAGTATTTTTTCGACGAGGCACTTGCTTGCGTACGGCCATAGACCTGGTGGGTCCCGACTGTCCGCCTCTCCACGTACAGTCCTCTCCAGATTCCTCTCGTTTGTTCAGCATGTTCACAACGGCAGACAGTGGCGTCGCGGCGAGCGCACAAAGGCACAGGAGGAGATCCGACCACCCGAGGAAGTGCCTTATTAGTAACGAAACAACTGAACTAGCCTAGTGGCCAAGTGACACTACTCGACAGCTGTTCCGCCCGGGTTCGATTCCACCTGTGCGGAGAAAATATCTCCAAATTTTTTGCCTCTGCCTTTATTGACATGTGGGTTCCAATTGTCATCTACGCACACCACGTCCAACACTTGCCAAAACTTCGTCCCTCATTTTCTCTGTTTTTCGCACACTCGACATTGTCTGGGCATTTTGAAAATAGCATATCTTTTTGACTGTGCATCATATGAAGATGTGCTATGCATGAATGTTGATCAGCATGATGTTAACTGGCTGGTAGTTCCAGTTTCGACCATGAATAAAACTTCCAACATGATGTTAACACTGTTTGAAAAAGGCCGTGTTAATATAAATGCTCTGCCTCTGAAAGTTGCAGTTTCTTATCTGAAACTGAACTTGGAGTTTCTTATCTGAAACTGAAACTTGCAGTTTCATCTCTGAGAATCACATTGTCTGCACTTTTATACTCCTATGAAACTACATTTTTTAAGTGCTAAAAATAGATCTCTAGAATTCATAAAATACTTCATATGCTCAATACTGCAAATTTGAAATTCAAAAGACATTCATATCTGAAAGTACTCTCAAAATACACAACACAAAACACAATTCACAACCTGCAAATATTAACAACCCTAAGCTCCTCCTGACAATTCACAACCTGCCCGACTATTGGGCTGGGGGGGGGCAGTCCCTCCTATTCCTTGGCGGCACACAGCCTCCCCGTGAGATGATGTGAACGGCGAGGGAGAGGATGGCGGGGAAGCATCGTCGGGCCAACTGTTTTTCTCCTCTTGTAGTTGGGTTCGGTCGACGAAGACTCCACTGGCTCGCTCTGGCACGACACCCTCACAATTGGCACCCTGTAGATGCTCGATCCTTCAATCTCTGGTGGATGCTCCATCTGGGATCGATACTCCCACCACCGCTCCCTCACGATCGGATTCGGTGAATCTGTTTGCTCCATGACCCAGAGGAGCAGCTCTATGTACTCCCGCGTGACTCCCTCTGGGAGTATCGCCGCCTTTTCGCTCTGTTGCAGATATTTGGCCATGGATGTCGCCGTCGCCGGTAGTTGGTCCTTGTTGTCAAACCAAGACTGTATCTCCAACATCCTAGATAGCTTCACAAGGTCATCGTCTGCGATCCTCACATATCGGTTGTACTCCTCCATCGATCTACTTCTCCACAGCACCTTCACTCGCCAGTGGTGGTTTTTGAATGGAAGAGGAGAGGAGCAGCGCTGGTTTTGGATTAGAACGGGAGAGGAGCGACGCTGGTTTTGGATTGGAACAAGAGAGGAGGGGCGGTGGTTTTGAAATGGAAGAGGAGAGGAGCGGCGCTGGATTTAGATTGGAACAGGAGAGTAGCGGCGGTGGTTTAAGAGGAGAAGAGCGGAAGAGCGGCGCTGGTCTTGGAAGTAATTTTTTTGTTTTGCGTATTTTGGGTCAAAGTTTGACCACATACTGTATTTGACAAGCAAAATGTGAATGCATGTCACCAAAAATTGTATCGTTTGGTTCGTATCTGAATGTACTTCCAAATTATATTATTTTTGCAATGTATAACATATATTTTATTTTCGAAAATCATGGTCTATTATGACCCACAATAAAAGGGAGACTAGTTAATGTGGGGTCGCTTTCTTAATTGAAGGGTAAATTGATTTTGATTTTGATCCAGTCACAGTGCGCCGGCCCTCTCGTCCAATCCTAAATCGCTGCCGCACGCTCCTCTCCCTCTTCTCCATTGCAAAACCACCTCCTCTCCTCTCCATCATCTCCATTCAAAAACCACCGTCTCGCGTCATCCTCTTCTCCATTGCAAAACCACCTCCTCTCCTCTCCATCATCTCCATTCCAAAACCACCATGTCGCCTCTCCCTCTTCTCCATTGCAAAACCACATCCTCTCCACTCCATCATTTCCATTCCAAAACCACCGTCTCGCCTCTCCCTCTTCTCTATTGCAAGACCACCGTCTCTCCTCCCGTCTTCCAAAGCTAGCACCGAACCACTTAGAAGGACATTTATGGAGAGGATGCAGCAGCGAATCAGGCAGATCGCCGGCGGTGACCAGGCAAAGTTAGCCATGTTGAAGGAGATCCTTACTTGGTTTGACAATGAGTGGGAGATTTCGAGGACGGTGAGGGCCATGTGGCAATGTATGCGAAAGAGCGAGACAACGGCGATGAGGGCGGCGATGTACATGTACTCCTCGGCGGCAGTCACGCCGCAGTCCTTTGAGTTCATCGAGTATCTCCTCTGGGCGATGGAGCACACAGATTCTCCTGAGGCGAAAGTCAGGCGGAGGTGGTGGGCGTACAGGTCGAAGGTCGAGCACCCAGAGGATAACGAATCGATCGAGTACGGTGTGCCGTTCGTGAGGGTGCAGAGCCAGCCGGAGCCACAGGAGTATTCGTTCTCCCACCACAAGAGGAGGCCGGATGGCGCGACATCGCTTCCCCGCCATTCCCCATGGTTCCCTCGATGCTCACCTCGTTTCAACGGCGGCGGTAGGGTTTAAGGTATGCTTCGCACTAACCTAATCTTCCACCTACTCATGCTTACAACCAGTGTGACAGCTAATGAAAATCATGGTTACAATCAGTCTCCGAGTACTACGCCAATCACCCTTAAATAGCTTTGGACCTTTGGGTCAAAGTTGTGACACTGTGTACAAATAAAGAAAAATAGATTGGTGCTTCTTTCAGAAAAGAGTACTCCCTAGAAAACTGCCAATATAAGCTACTAGTATTTGGTTAGAGGATTTGCTGCCGAGAAAGATCCGTCCACAGAGAGCGCCACACATCCCACTGGTGGTGGTGGATGCCAATGCGTGCATGGAGCACGGTTGGTGTCGGTAATTTTTTGCTTGGCACACCTCGCACTCTGCATATATGCCGGTTCCATCCGTACATTTGTGCAGTTCCACCAAAATGCAGCTGAATAACCCTGTTTGCACAGATAATGAAAAAGCGTGATTACATTATAGTGGCACTAGCTGATGAAACACACAAAATAAATAGAAGAAAATATTGCGATAGTATCATAGTATGCCATGCTGCGAGGGCGAGATGGGCCCTGCGACGCTTCATACGGTACGCCACGCCTCATACTAGAAATCATCCCAAGTCTCCCCGATACACCTTCTACCAGTGATGAACATCAGTGTACAGCGGTAGTACAAGGAGGGGCCTTGAGACATTCAAATCTCTATTTTTGTGCAGATCAACTAAAATTAAGCACCCCAGTTTGCAGAAACGCTTAAAAATTAACAATGGGACTAGTTGATGAAACATACATTAACAAAGAGAAGCACTTTATTTATCTACATTGGAAATGAAATGATAGAGAGGACACTCGCTCTATTTTAACTGTATTATTACTTCATTTTATCAGTGACACTAGGGTCGAGCAGGTGGCAAACAAGGTGTACCGTGCGTCGCAAGGATGAAGGCCGGGGGTGCTTAGACTGGGATGCTGAAGCTGGCTCTTTCAGTCCCTATCTTCCCCCTGATGTTTCTGTGGTAGCATTTGGGTTGTAATCCAAACTTGGTCGAGCTGGTGCTGCATCGCCCTACCTGCTTAGCTTATGTGGCGAACTTGTCTCCTGCTAGTACCCAGTCCGTTCTAGTAGTAGTTGCATAACTGCCCGTTTACACTGAGATGTTGTCGGATAATGGTTCTCTATGGTTGGGTTTCTTTAATGAAATCATAGGGAACCCCCTCTTTCGATATATAGAAATAAACAGTGGCACTAGTGGTGCCAAAACATTGCCTCAAATTAATAGTGCCACTAGATTAAGGTGCAAAATAATAACATTACTGCTTTATCATGGCAGTGCCAAAACAGTGGCACAAGAGCAGGATCAACATGCAGGATCTTTGGCAAATGGTCAGACCAAAAAGGAACATACCTCGTGATGGGAACCATATCTGCAGTCAACGCCATCATAGAAGGGATGACACCAGTCACCAACATGGATGATTCAATTCATGGGACCTTTTGGTGCAGTTCACCTAAAATGAAGCAATGTCCCATGAGCTAGCAGCTTCTTCTTCTTCTTTTTTAAGAAAAGGGCTCCATCCCCGGTTCCATTTCCATTAGAAAACGAAACCCACAGAGCTTCTTCTTCATTAGTTGCAATAAAATTGAGCAACATCAAGGTTGGTCGTGAAGCTCCTGGAATGTTCAACTATAATTTGGATATCATTTGTGCAGTTCAACTAAGATCAAGCGTGAAATGTATATCTCTGTTTGCACAAAAAAGGTGGAAAGGAGGGTGACTAACAAGTGATGAAACCTGCATCAAATGAAAAAAGCATGTTCCTTATCTGAATGGCAATCGTACAAGGAAAGTAGCAATTTCTAGCAGCATTGCTAGATATTAGTGTGGGCATTAGGATTAACTATGACAACCGTTAAATACGACATTACTTTAATGGTGCCATCGCTTCTTTTTACCAGCAACATTACATTAACAGCTGCTACAGAGTCGGTATTTGGGCACGGGAGAGTAGGCGGACCAGGACAGTTGCATCTCTAACAAAAAGAAGCAACTTATCTTAATGGGAAATTTAGCAGGACATGAAAAAAGTGCCATTGATTCATAATACTCGAGGCATTAGACTGAAAACAACATTGGTTTAACGTGTCCTTACTTTTACCAGTGCGACTGCTACATTTTACCAGTGGCATTACATAAGAGCGGCTCGGGGCAACAAACATCAGAAGAGGATATCTGGGTTGGTCCCATTTTTGTTCGGTATATAGCCACCTTATACTGTGTGAGGCTAGCAGATCTAGTGCTGGACTTACTCTGTTGACTTGTCCCCCAGTCCCCACTTTCTTTCCTTTTTCAACCAATAGATCGGGTTTATATTGAGTTTGTACTGCGTTCCCTTTATTTCCCTATTAGACCTAGAGACCAGTTGGATAGCCAGTCTCTGCTACTTTCGCCCCCATTATTTCCTCTTTCGACCAAGTCCTAGATTCAGGTAACAAATCTTCCCCCACCCCCACCCCCTTTCTTCCTTGTTTGAACCAAGTACTACTATATTCGGGTGCATGAACTAGTTTTACCTCTTAACAGTAAAAAATTAGGTGGTTTTCGAACAGACGATCGATCCTATCTACGAGGGGGCCTGAGAAATTGTAAAAGATACAACTGCAGCGACGTCAAGAGCTCAGGAAGTAGAGCAAGGCCGGTTTCGAAGGAAGTTATACCTGAGGGTCGCCGGGATGTCACTAGGTGGGCGGCGGGAGGCCGGTTCTTCCCACACTACGGCAGCGAGGAAGAAGGGGTGGGAGGCCCTCCCTCGCCAACGATGCTTGGGAGAGAAAGGCAAGGCACACTGATCGGGACACACTGGCAGTGGGTAAGAGCCATTACCGAGGACGACCGTGTGAACGTTGCACCTTCTCACCTTCCCCGACGGAGAGGATCCAGCTGGATCTGTGACCAACGGTGAGTAGAGATAGAGAGTGTGGCCACCGCTGTCGTGTTTAGATCTGGAGAGGACGAGATAGTGTGAAGAGAGCAACACTAGCAAGCAAGCGCGGAGGCTCCTACCTATATAGTGGAGTACTAGTTTTCTTTTGTCTACCGGCCGGAGCCGGCTTGACCTCGGCAATGACTATCGAGAAATCTTCATGCACGTGCCCCGGAGGCGCAGTTGTCGTCATTTTGATCTGAAGCACCGGATTATAACATATAACACAAAAAATGCCACATGACAAGAAATCATAACCTCACTGCCCAAAGGAGACAAGATGAATCCCGACGGACAAACTAGACGAGGATCAAAGCTCAAATTAAAGATAAACTCGTAGAAAAGGGGTCCGTCGATAGATGTCCTAATTAACATAGCCGGCTTGACCTTGATGGTAGCCGAGTAGTCTTCGTGCATGTGCCCTCAATGACTAGCCCAACTCAGTTGTCGCTGTTTAACCCTCGTAGTGATCCGAAGCACATGACACCTAATTTTGCGAGATGACAAGAAACCTTTTTTTAGATTTCTCACCAGAACTACAACCCTGTATAACACAGCCTGCATGATATGTAGACGATAGCCAATCCAGGCGTGTCTGCTGGAGTCTGGTCACATGCATGGACGAACTGATCTTCCGTGTCTTGCAGGGATCGTCCAGGTACCAACGTATGTACTCCTACAACACTTTTCTAGTAGTACTATCGCTCGTCTCTCTCTTCTATTAACTCACCCGGCTTGCGGGGCCGGGGAGTGTGCCTATGGTCGGTTCTCAATTGCGGTCCCACATGTGTGTGCAAACGCAATATGACGCGCATTCCATTCGGAGAGCGGCGTGCCAGATCGACCGACCGTCTAGGGTGCGACGCGAACGCGAGGGGCGTGTTGTATACTCCGTACATGTGTACCACCGTTTTCTTGAGGCTTTGCTCCATGGCGCAATCCATGGATACAAAATTACTATACTGTACTATTTAAAAGTCTAGGGCGGGGCTTTTCCCGCGTGGTAGGCAGGGCAGTTCCGGCTAGTCGGTTCGACAGAGACGCGAGAAGATGAGGGAGTAGGCTGCTGCAAACGTAGGGCTGTGTGATTTGACAGTGATTTACTGCTGGATAGGTGGGGCTCGGTGATTTGACTTGCCATTATCATTTTAACTACGGCGCTACGACCGGCGTGAGTCTCCCAATTCCTGACCACCTCCATACAGGTGCCTCTCCCGATGCTCCACCATGTAGAGGCTGGCTCTTGCTTGAGAGCCCACTCTTCCACTTTTTCCTTGCCTGTTTCCCCCACATATGCAAAAATGCCATGTAAAGCGGGCTTATAGCCCACTATTGTACTTGATCCTATAGGTGCTAAGCCTGCCACATAGGCATAAAGTCTGATGTGGCAAGTTAATTAAGAAGAGAGAGACTAGTTTGGTGACCCCGGGAAGAAACAGTGATAAGCGCATGTACCTAGATGAAGCAAACTTAGCAACAAAAAACTAAGCACCTATGCATTGGGGACTTGAGTTGCTAAGCCATTTAATGCCCATAGCACCTCATGTAAGCACCATTTCATTGGAAGAGGTCACTCCTTGGCAAATGCAATTAATACTACGAAGAAAGAGATAGAGAGAAGTAAACAAAAAAAATACTCTTATAGCCGACCTTATAGCTAACCTTGTTGTATGAGTGACTAAGTGATGACTATGTACGACATGCCAACATCAGATAGCCCAACGCACCGTGTTAAATCTCCAAGGGCGCGACCACGCGAGCGAGGCGACGGTCGTGGTAGGCGCGACCATGATACGGGCAGCTGGCAGCCCTTGGATCTGAGATCGAACGGTCGCATGCTAAGTTGCTAAAAATTTGCAGAATAACCCTCCAGGATAGGATATTCACCCATAGGTCTAGAATCACGCCATGCAACCGTTCGATCTCAGATCCAAGGGCTCTCGGAAGCCCGTATCATGGGAGAAAGGAAAGCTTCGTATCACCTGTAATTTTCCCGACGCTTGACATGACATCGAAAGCCATTTAATTAGGAGTCGAGTAGACATGACATCTAATTGGGCCCCCATAGTACTATGCATGAATCCATTTATCCACCAGGCAAGCCACTATCCTGCCATTCGCACGCGCCCCCCCACTCGACATTTTTACAATCGATAAACCGCTCCTAGTCGTCCCGTCCTTTCACATTACGATAGTTCCACTAATCCTAACCCTCCTCCCAAATCCATGGCGTCCCAAATCTCCATGATCGGCGGTGAGTACAAGGTCAGAACCATCACCGGCGATGAGTTCGACGTCATCTACACCCGTTCTTCCGCAACAGTGAAAGAATGCCTTGCTCGCTTCAAACGCATGTTCGAAAACTCAAATGATGAGTGGGTCGCTGGGCTAGATGTTGAGTACACCACAGTCCTGGGAAGCGAGAAGAATCTAAAGGAGGCAGAGAAGAAGAAGCCTGACGTGATCCAGGTTTGCGTGCATGACTTATGCTTGGTCTACCACATATGCCATGCCAACGTTGAGTGCGAGGAATTTAAGAAGTTCCTCAAGGGCGGCCGAGTCAAATTCGTTACTGTAGACTTTAGGAATGACAAGGAAATCCTGGGTCGGATAGGCCTCGTTGTAGGTGACCCCTTCGACCTCCAGAAGGAAGGGTTGGTTCCCTCCCTTGATCAGCCTTCAATGTTGACCCTGGCAGGAGCCATGGTTCATCCTTCATACGGTGAACTGGAGAAACCTCCGCACACATTTCATCGTGCATGGCAGTGGACTGTACTAGATATAGACCACATCCACTACGCTGCAATGGATGGCTACCTTTGTTTCAATATCTCCAAGGGTTGGATGAAGAGCAAGAGCCAAGTGTGCGGTTCAAGCAAAGAAGTATCGCCCAAGAGGAAGAGGGACAAAGACGAAGTCGAGGACGTGGACGAGGACTCCGAGTAATGTGGCAGTGTCGTCGCTCATGGTGGTTCTAATGCAGTGTCCACCAGATTAGTTGCTTAGTTTAATTTCTGGTGTGCTTAGTTTTATTTGAGGGGTGTGTTGTGCTGAGCCCCCAGCAGAACTATGTTATGTTTCTTCTCGTTATATTTCGTACATTTCATCTTTTAGTTGGTATAGTACTACCACTCATTTCTTCACATTATATACGTACAATATATATGGCCAACATCATATAGCCAGCAGTTTACTTGTCAAAGAATTTCAGGGTGCTTAGTTTTGTCAAAGAATTCCAGGGTGCTTAGTTTTATTTGAGGGTGTGTTGTGCTGGAAACCATTAACTTATCATTGGGAGAATCGGCTTATTTTTGTCATGTAACATGGTCAACGGGTTTGACGTGAAAATAACAATGTCTAATGGCATTTCTGAGCAAACATCTAACTTAACGATGGCATTTTTTAGATATCTAATTGCATTTTTAAGCAGGCATCTCACGGATCGATGGCATTTTTTGAGTAGTTGTAACTTCTAATGGCAAAACTGAGTAGTGATACACAACTAGTGGCATAAATAATAAGAACCCAAGAATTAAATAGGTATGCTAATTTCTTTATACCTTTGTGTGCGAAACAATATACGCTGCCTCCCCCCAAATTTTCTTTACAAAGGCAACATAGAACTATAAGAGTGCCCTGTTAAATTTTGGAATTATTTCGGGTTTGTTTGGCCTTTTTTATATATTAACTGAGTTTCTGGTCATTTAATGTGCATAATTCAAATTTGAACTACAAGCACATGCTCCCGTGCACCAAAGTTGATTGAAAAATCACATGTGTGTCCTCGGGTGAATTTCTAGGTCCCATGCAAGAAATGAGAATGAAATTCAAACATCTGGGCATCGTGGTTCCGCCGAGAACATTGAGAAGCTTGGTTTTAAAATTCTTGTAAATCCAAAACACGCCCGAAAATCATGAAACTTGGCATGGTGTCATGTCATGGTACTACCATGCTGTGGTAAAAAAAATTGCAGAATAGGAACAAGTTTTGGTATAAGTTTCTTGCAAACCGGAGCTTCTCTCAAGAAGGCTCGTGGTTCTAAGAGGGAACGTGTCACCTTTGTGTGCATAATTCAAATTTTAAATACAAGCACATGCTCCAGTGCAGCAAAGCTGATTGAAAAATCACATGTGTGTCCTCGGGTAAATTTCTAGGTCCCATGCTAGAAATGGGAATGAAATTCAAACATCTGGGCGTCATGGCTCGGCTGGAAACATTGAGAAACTTGGTTTTTTAATTCCTGTAAATCCAAAACACGCATGAAAATCATGAAACTTGGCTTGGTGTCATGACATGGCACCAACATGTTGTGGTAATTTTGCTGTCCGATTTGTGAAGGCGCACACATTAACAATCAACAAAGTCATTTTGGAACAAGTGTTGTCACGTTACAATCGGAAACACAAGTATTATTGAAACCGTGGGCATTATATTTACCATTTACATGCCGCCACGCGTCCCCTTTTTTTATTAGCTAGGAGGCGCCATGCAGGGTAGCTATTTGAGTACGGCAGGCGTGCGATCAGACCCCTGCGTGTGCTTATCGGGAGGAGAGCCCTTTGACCTCCATCTGGCGTCCACCTCTCTCCCAAGGTCTCCATTAATGGCGCCCGAGCCTCTGTTTAATGGCGTGGCAATGTCTCACTCGACCGAGATTTAAGAGAGAAAAAAGAAAATCTGAAAAGAAAATTTTGCACGGATCATGATGTAAGATCCGACAGACCTATATAGCATCTACTGCGACTTATAGCAAGACTGATGAATATATATAAGGACGACGAGAGTGGATAATAATTGTCTTACATAATTAGGAAGATAATTTGAAAAGCCACATGCGGCTATGCCCGAAATACACAAGGGAAAAAGAAGAAGGAAGACGCATACATTGATCTGGTTCGCTGATCTCTACTTTCTTTATGCGCTGCAGGTCGCGGAGACTAGTTCTCGCGGCAGTCGATGATCTCTTTCATCAGTTTCATGTCCTTAATACGCTGCTTGGCAGCATCCATGGATTCCTCCACCAGCCTGTTGCGCTCGATGCGGAGCATGGCATTCTCGTCCATAAGTTTCTTGATGATGACGCCTTTCCTCTGCAACAAGGCAGCGGTCTCCTCCTCCTGGTTCGCCTTTCCGGCGATCTTCGCCGTCAGCAGGTCGCGCTCGCCCCAGAGCTTCACATTGCCCTACCCTAGTTGTCGGATGACGCCTGTAGCCTCGTCCTGCAACCTCGCCCAGCCGGAGGTCTGATCCATCTGGCTATGGACCATCGCATGCATGCGCCTGTAAGAGTCCGCGCCTGCCCGCGAGAAATTTTCCCAGGCTGCCGCGGCGCGGCGGGACCTCCGTGCTACTTTGGCGGCGCGGCGGGACATCTCTGCTGCTTCCGCAGCGTGGCGGGACCAATCAGCTACATCGACGGTGTGGCGGGACCTCCGTGCTACTTCGGCAGCGCGGCGGGACCTCTGTGCTGCTACCGCTGCGCGGCTAGACATGTCGGCTGCTTTCGCGGCGAGGCGAGACATCTCTCATGCTTCCTCTTCCATGCTCAACTCTCCCTGGTGGAAATCTCTCGACCCAGAACTCACGCTGGCTATGGCTTGATTGACTTGATTGTTTTTTGTGGATGAGGAGTTGGGGAGGAATGTGCAGTCATCTTAGCATAGTAGTATTTATAACCGAGTACTACTAATACGCTCCTAAGTGGGAAACCGTTTAGGTTGTGATCGGTGTGAATAGGTTTGCAATTAAATATAGCGTGGTAGTAGTAGTAATTTGGAATGTGACGAGACACACTCAAAATTTATTGACGGTTCTAGTTTTGAAGTGCGGCACTATTCCCGGATGGCGTAACGTCGGCACATTTTCTCGGCCGTGGTGTAGCATATGCCATGGTACTAGTTCTTTTTCTACTGCCGTGTACGTGCAAAAACTGGCACCGTCGGATACATATCTTATGCTTGGCGTTCAACAGGAATAGCCTCGTGGCAAGCTATAGACTAGTCTTTTTTTCAGACGCATTACATCCATCTCTCGGGACTTCTCGCACGCACCATCACTGCTCCCTAGGTCGATGCCACCCACATACACTTGTACTCTGAGAAGAGGTGCACGCACGCACTCGTCCTCTCTCACACACGCATCTGTAGCTATGAATTGTAGTGTTCTCAACCATCCGATTGGCTCTATCATAGGTTTCATGTTGCTCCTTGGCCTTGACTTTGGCTGGTCATAGTGGAGAGTAACATAGACTAGTTACTAGTCTATGTTACTAGTACCTTCATAGTGGGTAGTGTCATATAGTATATGCATAATTGGCGACTAGCGCTCTCTATATGTACCACCTTTTTCTTTAATTTCATCTTGTTAATTTTGCTCCATGGCGCAATCCATCGATACTACTACTGTACAAATGTATACATTTTTTAAAAGGCTAGAGGGCGGGGCAGTCTAGCTTGGTCCTTTTCATGAGAGGCGAGGGCCTTTGTGATATGACGGCTCATTACTGCTGGAAGGCGGGGCCTTGTGATTTGACTGCTCGTATAAATGTGCCGACGACCCGAGGAGGAGCAATGAACCGTGCGGTATACTCAAGTTTTCCACTGGAGTAGTACTACGACGGAGGAGCACGAAACATGACACCCCAGTGCCATATGGCGATAAAAAATGATATAATTTTCTAGTCATCTCATTGTTAGCATTGTTCTATTCATGCCTCGCAGAGAACGTGACACGTGCGGCGAAACACTCGAAGCAAAAGAAGAAACACAGGAGTAAAAGAATAAGGAAGATTATCACCACAAATGATCTAATTCGCCGCGGAGTCGTAACTTCTTCTTCGTCGCCTCCACGACCTCCATCTCCTTGCGCGTGTCCTCCGCCATCTTCTTCATTGTGTCCATGACGCGGGATTTCTCAACGCGAGCCTTCATCATCTGCTCCACGGCCGCATTACGTACCTTGATAGCAGCCGGGTGCTCGATGCGGAGCTTCGCCAACTCCTCCTTCTGTTCCATTACGAGGGGCTGCAACATCTTCATCGAGGAACTACTACTCTCATGCAGCTTCTTCCAGCTGGCGTTCTTCTCCTTCAGCAAGTCGAGGTCGTGGCAAAGCTTCGCCTTGTCCTCCTGAAGTTGCTGGATTTCGCCGGTCGCCTTCTTCTCCGAGGCAATGCTCTTCTTCAGTAGCATCACCAAGCCGGCGGTCAACTCCCCCTGCTTATTGAGCTCAGCGGGCATGTCATCGAGGCTCTCCTTCAGTAGCTCCACCAAGCCGTGGATGAACTCCTTCTACTTATTGAGGTGCTTATTGAGCTGATCGGGCATGCCGTTGAGGGATAACGACTCCAGCGCCGCCAGCTCGGCATGTTCGCCTCCGCGGCTAGGGCGCTCCTGGGAGCCATAGCCAGCCCGTGAGAGATCTTTCGAGGTCTCTGCGTGGCGGTGAGCCCTCTCTTTTTTCCGCAGCCTTGGTTGCCGCTCCCTTGTTACGAGTAGTTCTCGACCTAGAGCTCTGCACACCGGACATGACAAGGACGGATGAAGAAGAAGCAAATATGAGGAGGAAAGGTAGAGTAATTTTCGGTTAGGTAGTTCCCCTTTTTATAACCTGAGTACTAGCACTAGTACTAATACCTGCATAGTGGGAACACGTTCAGGTTTGGTACGTACTAGTAGGTGTGAGCAGGCTTGCACTTAATTGTAGCACTAGTACTTTCGAATGTGATGGGAACAAGGTAAAGATAAATTGATGGGTTTTGGTTTCGAGGCCCGAAACGACTCCCAATGAGTTTAGTGGAACATAAATTTCAAGTAGACTACACAGCTTAGATGCGTAAATATTATGTTACTATCAAAAATTGGCACAAAATACGAAGGAGACCAATGGAAGTACTACTAGCAACCCATGATTTAACTACTCGCATGCGCGCAGTGGAGTAGTAATGTCTTTCTTCCACCCTCACGTCCACTCAATTTGCACGCGCTGTATTAATTGACCATCAATGAAGTGAAGGACTTTACACGCGTCAAATTATCACATGGGGTGGATCTTAGTACAAAATTGTGTCCGCCCGTGTACCCGCGTGTGCGTGCGAGGGAATGAGTGCGTACGTGGCGTGCGTGCACATCTTTGCTTCATGCATGTACCGCCAGTGTGGCTCAGGGAGGACGAGTACATTCTTCTGGAACCAGCAGCACGTCACTGTGATCAATCCACACAAGGATGTCGCGACAACACCTCCACATGTGCCACGTGGCTTCATGAACTGTAAGAGAGACACTGTGTAGCGTGCCATTGTGTTTTGCACATACTCGAAGTACTAGTAAGGTACACGTGCATTGCACGCTTCAGATTTTGCAACCAAATTATGAATAAATACCACACTCTAGCATGTAAGCTCTAAGTCATATATGCCTGATGTAGACCTTCGTTTAATTCTTGTAGTTCATCTCATTCAAAATCAATTAGTTTTTATAAAAAACCTAGGGCCTCTTTGATTCGTGGGATTTCCAAAACGCGGGAATAGGAAGAACATGGGATTAGAGTGGAATGTCATCTTGAATCCTCCAGGACTGTACGAGTGTTTGATTGTGCATAGAAAAAACACAAATGAATCATATGGAAAAATTCCTATGGTTTACAATCCTACGAATCAAACAACCAAGATAGGAAAAATTCCTAAGAATTAGAATCCTCCAAAATTCCTTTGAGAATCCTTTGAATCAAAGAAGCCCTTAATCTATTTTATGATTCATGGAATTGTGCGTTGTAAAGCACAAAGTAAAAAAAATAATGGCAATTCAACTAGAAAAAAAGTTTGGGCAGTTATGATACAGAAGATTCTAGAACAAAGGAGAACCACTGTTGTTTTGAGATTTGTGCATTATGCTTAAGTTCAACCATGGAGTCTGCTAGATTGTACATGTGGCAAAATCCGGTGGGGGGCTAGAAGATGGTGCGAGGGGCCGTGTGGAGGGAGACTCTGAAGGAGTGCACAACTGCGAGATCGATATTTAGAGAGAGGGGGCGAGAACGTGCGCTGTTGCGCGCAGTGGCGGAGCCATGAAAAATGTCCCATGAGCTAGGGGGCCAAGCATTGCTAATCCTTTACGAGGAGGGCCAATTCATCAACTTAAACCATTTTTACCAGAAATTGTCTAATGATTACATTCATATTAGCCTTGATATATAGTGATGTTAGGGGGGCAGGGCCCTTGCTGCCCCTATCTTCGCCCTTGTGCGCGCGTCTGAGAGATGAAGCGGAAGGCATGGATGATGAGAGGGGGCGTTGGATATATAATTGATGTGGATGTATTAGCTATATATATATGTAATCCTATATAGAGAGGTATAGATTGATCGATGTGGACGTGGGAAAGAGGGTGAGACCTCACTAGATATATAGATTGATCGGTTTATGTGGAAAACTATGAAAGACCTAGCTATACACACACACACATAGAGGAACATCGATCGTTGGGCATGCACGTGAGAGATAAAGAATGCCCGATATGATGGAGAGGGGGATGTGTGTGTGTGTGCCTTCATGGGAGACTGACCTGAAGAAAAAGATTGCATGTGTGCGATGGATAATGCCGACTGGTAGTGTGTGTGCATGCATGCACGAGAGAAAGTTAGTGGTACAATTATAAAGAGAAGACCAATGTGTGGGTGTAAAAGACTAGGTGAAGTCATAATCAATGTAAAGTTGGATTCAAATATTTGAATAAGAGATCATGATGTTTGAAACCCATGCATGCATGAATATAACGGAGATCTGCGCGGTGTGGTTTGGAAACGAGCATGTTGTAATGTATACACATTGAACAAGGTCAGACTGGTTTGAATTTGAGATACTGATGGCAGACATCGTTTGGCCACATTGCATCCGTGCATGGACACACTATTCTAATTGGAGAGGATGGGTGGCTTTCGCATCACATATCTATATCTATACCCCTATATATATATTATATTTTATATTTTTTATATAGTGTGCGGATAACTTTAACTTTGAAAGATGGTCATTGGATGAGGCCAATCCGATGGTGCAGAGCTGGCAAATTTGAGCACTACTGGCCGTTGGATATCATCTAGATTCCACCAGATTTTGCCACGTGTACAATCTAGACGACTCTATGGTTGAACTTAAGCATAATGCACAAACCTCAAAACACAAGCACTTCTTCTTTGTTCTAGAATCTTCCATATCAGAATTGCCCAAATGTTTTTCTACATGATTTGTTTTTACTTTATGCCTTACAACGCAAAATTCCATGAATCTTAAAATAGATTAGCTTTCTTATAAAAACTAGATGATTTTGAATGAAATGAACTATAAGAATTAAACCAACATCTACATCATGCATATATGACTCAAAGCTTACATGCTATAATGTGGTATTTATTCATAATTTGATTGCCAAATCTCATGCGTGCAATGCACGTGTACCTTACTAGTCTAAATGGTGTCTGTGTGTGTGTAGTGCGTGTTAAACACATTGTACGTAGTATATCATACTAGTCAAAATTGTCTTTTTGGTACACGTTAAGCTTGTTCTCCCGAAATTTCAAGCCGCGCCTTGTTATGCCGAAATTTCAAGCTAGCGTCTCTATCTATTGTTCTGCGAAATTCCCGCCTTGTTACCCCGAAATATTTAAGATAAATCTTTGTCTCGTTGTGCTCCGACAACTCCCTCCATCTCAACCTGCGCCTTGCTATTCCAAAATTACAACGCGCGCGAAAACTCCCACCTCCTGTGAAATCCCGACACGCGAAGTGCCCGTGATACCCCTGACCCGAAAGAACCGCCTCAAATCGGTGGGGGTACTTTCGTAACTTACCCGACATTTCGGACAAGCGCGTCCCTAAGCCATGGTTCCCCACTCCCGTCCCATCCGCCCACCCATTCGTACACCGAGGCCGGGAAAACCCGCGAAGCCCCACACCCTCCTCCGTCCGCCACCCAGCCAGAGCCTCTTCCCCGACGACGTCGTCCATAGCAACACCTCGACGTCCCTCATCCACTGTACCGGATGAGGATCTGTCGTCGATCTGGTCGTCCCACCGGTTCAGCCACCCCGCTCTCCACCTCCAAGGAGCTGCCCCGATGTTCCCCTCGTCTTTCGTGCCACCTCCATTCCCACACCACCGTCTTCACCTGCACCACCGGAAGAGCATCATCATCACCATTTCCTCGGATGAAGCTGCGGCCTAATCGGCGCCACCAAAGAGGTTGTACACTAATCACCACATTTTCTTCTTGATTCGATCTCACGGTGCTGCCGGCGCTCGGTCCCGAGCCGACACGGCATGGCTCCATCCACGGCGGCGTCGCCGGCCACTTCCTGCACGACGTCGCTCCCTCGGCTGCGACGTCCACATCAGTAGGAGTTGCTGCTGCTTTAGCTCTCGCTCACTCTGCTGCCCTCGCTCTTGCTCTTGCTTGCGATGCTGCTCCGATTTAGCTACACTTCAGTCGACTGAATCGACTTTTGGGTCAGTCGATTTTCAGGGGCTGGGGGGGCTCACCGGAGTTAAGGAAGAACCAGCCGCAGCGGGGAGGGGCACTCGCCAGAGAGGTACCCCACTATCTATCTTAGGGTTCAGGGTGGGGGCGGTAGTGGGGCGGTGGCGTGGGGATCGCCGGAGAAAAAGCTCGGAACGGGGGGCCTAGAGGGATGGCCGGGGCGGCAGCAGACCGGCGGTGGGGAGTGTTTTCGGGGCGGGCGGGGCGGAGCACCGCCGGCCACGGGCGCTTGTTTGGCCGGTGGTGGCTGGCGGCTCTGGGGGGTGGAGGTTTAAGATGAACCGCAGGCCCTTGATTTCGTATCCAACGGCTGCAAAATCGACTGACCAGAGATGAAAAAGTTAGTCAACTAATGTGTAGCCTCACCTCTAGTGCGTTCAGTTTCGACAGTAAAATTCAGTCTCGAAAGCAAAATTCAGTTTCGACAGTCAAGTTCAGTTTTGACAGTTAAATTCAGTTTCGACAGTTAAGTTCAGAGATGAGCGGCTGATGTATTTTACATCTAGCACTTTGTGGTTATGTATGTTACGTCATCTATTGGATATGCTATTAGAATTCTACTCAGGTTAACATTGTCTCTGTTGTCCTGCTTCAGCCTCGGCGTCGTACAACTCACCGGAGCTGCTCCAACGACGAAACCCTCCATCACAGCGGAGCAATACCTCGGGCTCCATCTCCACACGCCTAAGATCTTCTTCCCCTCCTCCGACAGCCAAGTCAGCCGGAGCATCCTCACCGGCCAACCCAATCACGCTGAGATCGACATGGCTTCGCCAAAGAGGTTGTACACTTGTTGCATATCTTTTTTACTCTATATGTTATATATATTGTTCACTGAGCACACGGAGTAACGGGAAATACGATTATTTTATCCTACTATATGACAAGCAGTGAGGTACCAGGCAACTTAGCTATCCGTGATGGACTCTCTTGAACGCCATCATTATTTATCTCTGCGCGTTTGAGCTGTACATTTGTCGATGGCCCTGGGAGTTGAGCTAGTAGGGCAGTGGCCTGGGTCCAAAGTAATAGAAGTAGCACAAAAACATTTTTTTAGTGTAGGCTTTTCCTTGCTCAAGCCTGCCTACTAGAATCGCCAGTGCTTGAAAGGAAAAGTGAATAAAAACATAGGAATTGGAAAGTTTCCTATGGTACTACTTTTCATGAATTTGGTGCAAAGGAATGGAGCAAAGGAAAATTGTACGATTTGTTCCTTTAGTGTCTCCTTGAAATAAAAACCGTAGGAATTTTAATTTCCACTTGTCCTCCTTTTCAAATTCGTATTCATGAAGCACAAGACTAAGAGATAGTAGCATAATAGCATTATAACCGTACATTTTCTTGTGGTTTGACTTAATCTCACCATGCTTCTTTGCATCCTGTGATCTTCCAATTCTTCTGAACCAAACACCCAGATTGGCAGAAATCCTTTGTTTTTAAATTCTCTGTTTTGCACATGCATTCCTATCCTATTCCTGTCTATTTCCTATCCCTGCATTGTTAGAATCCTCAAATTCAAACAAGCCCTTACACAATTACTTCTGTTACAGATAGCGTCAAAGAAAACCTTGTGTGGTTTGTCCTACTCCTGCGGTGCCGTGTTCAACTTCAGCTCAGCTGCTCCAACGACGGAAGGGTTCAGCACAACAGGGATCCACTCTCCAGACTGTCTTTCGCCGCCTCAGATCTTCTTCCCCGCCGCTTGCAGCCACGACAACTGCATTACCATCATCAACTGAGCAGATGACCTTGAGGACTACACGGGTCCGCAAGAGAGGTCGCACTCTTCCGTGTCTGCTTACGTTATGCATCGCTTAATATGATGACATGCTACTTTATTGTCGTGTTCACCTATTAGACTTCGAGTCAGGTCCAAACTTATGCTGAAACTTGAGTTTTTAAATGGTTGTGGGGTACATATTGGGGCAGCAATCAGTACTATCTGTCTACTATCTGTTAATCTCGGGTGTCTACTATGAGTTTCATGTTGGGTGCAAACAAACATTAAAGGAGCCATTGTCTGTATTTTTTAACTAAAGCTATTATCTGCCTGCTATCATTGGTTTTGGGTCTATCCACAGTTTGCTACCATCACTCTGGATTTGTGCATGCACTCCTTACATAATCTCACAATGTTTTATTCCTATGCATATCAGTTATTGTACACAATGGAACTGAACATGTAGAGCAAAATAGATGAGCCTTGCGTGGCAATAAAATTTCATGCAGACGTCGCTCCATGGTGGGCGCAAAGGCAGCCCCCCTCCACCCATTTCGGATCGTAATCAAGAGGAAGATAACTGTTCTGAGGGGAATTCAAAAGTAGAAGACCACTCCTATTTACCCCATGAAGTCTTTGCTCTAACTTGGCATGCTGATGTTGGTAATATCATGCATATGCTGCCTTGCATTGCTTACTGTATACATCAAAGATGTCATCTACTTAGTTTAGACATGCTTTGTGTCAATGCCATCTGTTTAGTTTCTTTATCATATATGTGAATCATGCAATGCCATCTTGTTTAGCCAGGCATCATATATGTGAATTTTGCAATCCCACAATGGTTAGCCAGTCATCTTATATGTGAATTATATCATGACATCATTTTTTTATTACATGTTAAATTTGTCAACAATTTTAGTACATTCAATTACTCTTCCTGTGCATCAGCCCTTCGACACGGTCATGAAAAAATCTGGAGTGGAAACAAGGTCTTCAGAGCAGACAATCCTATCTGACGAAGCACATGTCTTGGTGGTTACAGATAGCTCCTCACAGGAGGATTCAGAGACAGATGACCAGTCCTATTCCCCCCCCCCCCCCCGAGTGCATGCTCTAACTTGGCAGGGTTATGTTGCTCATATCGTTCATATGGTATCTTGCATTGCTATGTCATTTGCTTAGTTTAGACATGCTTTGTGTGAATGCCATTTGTTTAGTGTCTAATTACCATATATGTGAATTATGCAATGCCATCTTGTTGCAAGACATTATATATGTGAATTATGCAATGCTATCTTGTTGCAAGGCATTATATATGTGAATTATGCAATGCCATGCTGTTTAGCCAAGCGTCATATATGTGAATTATATCATGCCGTCCTTTTTTTGTATTTCTCATTGCTTTTGTCGAGAATGTTTGTATATTCAACTGCTCTTCCTGTGCATCAGCCATTTGAATTGGTGATGGAGAAATCTGGAGTGAAAACAAGGTCTTCAGAGCAGACAATGCTACCTGTTGAAGCAGATATCTTGCTGGTTACAGATATCTCTTCAGAGGAGGATTCAGATGCAGATGACTAGTCCTATTATCCCCCTGAGGTGTATGCTCAAACTTGGCAGGGTTATATTACTCATATCATGCATATGTTGTATTGCAATGCTTAGTTTTTACATCATATACACGATATTGAATGCCATCTCCTTAGTTGACACATCATATATGCGATTGCCCTCTGCTCACTTCCTTAGTATATAAATCATATATTTGAATTATATCTTGCCATGATGTTTACATAGACAACATGTATCTGAATTATGGCATGCCAAACCATTTTCTAAAGACATAATATAGTTATATCTGTTGGGGAACGTAGCAGAAATTCAAAATTTTCCTACGTGTCACCAAGATCAATCTAGGAGATGCTAGCAACGAGAGGGGACGAGTGCATCTACATACCCTTGTAGATCGCGAGCGGAAGCGTTCAAGAGAACGGGGTTGATGGAGTCGTACTCGTCGTGATCCAAATCACCGATGATCCTAGTGTCGAACGGACGGCACCTCCGCGTTCAACACACGTACGGAGCGGGGACGTCTCCTCCTTCTTGATCCAGCATGGGGGGAGGAGAAGTTGATGGAGATCCAGCAGCACGGCGGCGTGGTGGTGGAAGTAGCGGGATCCCGGCAGGGCTTCGCCAAGCGCAAGCGGGGAGGAAGAGGTGTCACGGGAGGGAGGGAGGCGCCAGGGCTTGGGGTGCTGCTCCCATGCGCCTCCCCACTATATATAGGGGTGGAGGGGGCTGGTTTCTTTCCCTCCAAGTCCATTGGGGCGTTGGCAAAGGTGGGGGAAAGAAATCCCATCATTTCCCTTCCCCACCGATTGCTATCCCCCTTTTTTAGGGATCTTGATCTTATCCCTTCGGGATATGATCTTATTCCTTCTAAGGTGGGATCTTGGTGCGCCTTGACCAGGGGTGTGGGGCCTTGCCCCCACTACCCACGTTCATGTGGGTCCCCCCATGCAGGTGGGCCCCACTTTGGAACCTTCTAGAACCTTCCCGGTACAATACCGAAAAATCCTGAACTTTTTCCGGTGGCCAAAATAGGACTTCCCATATATAAATCTTTACCTCCGGAACTCCTAGTGACGTCCGGGGTCTCATCCGGGACTCCGAACGACTTTCGGATTTCCGCATACTAATATCTCTACAACCCTTGCGTCACCGAACCTTAAGTGTGTAGACCCTACGGGTTCGGGAGACATGTAGACATGACCGAGACGACTCTCCGGTCAATAACCAACAGCAGGATCTGGATACCCATGTTGGCTCCCACATGTTCCATGATGATCTCATCGGATGAACCACGATGTCGAGGATTCAATCAATCCCGTATACAATTCCCTTTGTCAATCGGTACGTTACTTGCCCGAGATTCGATCGTCGGTATCCCAATACCTTGTTCAATCTCGTTACCGGCAAGTCACTTTACTCGTACCGTAATGCATGATCCCGTGACCAAACACTTGGTCACATTGAGCTCATTATGATGATGCATTACCGAGTGGGCCCAGAGATACCTCTCCATCATACGGAGTGACAAATCCCAGTCTCGATTCGTGCCAACCCAACAGACACTTTCGGAGATACCTGTAGTGCACCTTTATAGCCACCCAGTTACGTTGTGACGTTTGGTACACCCAAAGCATTCCTACGGTATCCGGGAGTTGCACAATCTCATGGTCTAAGGAAATGATACTTGACATTAGAAAAGCTCTAGCAAACGAACTACACGATCTTGTGCTATGCTTAGGATTGGGTCTTGTCCATCACATCATTCTCCTAATGATGTGATCCCGTTATCAATGACATCCAATGTCCATGGTCAGGAAACCATAACCATCTATTGATCAACGAGCTAGTCAACTAGAGGCTTACTAGGGACATGTTGTGGTCTATGTATTCACACATGTATTACGGTTTCCAGTTAATACAATTATAGCATGAACAACAGACAATTATCATGAACAAGGAAATACAATAATAACCATTTTATTATTGCCTCTAGGGCATATTTCCAATAGTCTCCCACTTGCACTAGAGTCAATAATCTAGTTCACATCAACATGTGATTAACACTCAAAGTTCACTAGAGTCAATAATCTAGTCCACATCACCATGTGATTAACACTCAATGAGTTCTAGGGTTTGATCATGTTATGCTTACGAGAGAGGTTTTAGTCAACGGGTCTGCAACATTCAGATCCGTGTGTGCTTTACAAATCTCTATGTCATCTTGTAGATGTAGCTACCACGCGCTACTTGGAGCTAATCCAAATAACTGCTCTACTATACGAATCCGGTTTACTACTCAGAGTCATCCGGATTAGTGTCAAAGTTTGCATCGACGTAACCCTTTACGACGAACTATTTTACCACCTCCATAATCGAGAAAATTCCTTAGTCCACTAGATACTAAGGATAAGTTCGACCGCTGTCATGTGATCCATTCCCGGATCACTATTGTACCCCTTGACTAACTCATGGCAAGGCACACTTCACGTGCGGTACACAACATAGCATACTGTAGAGCCTACGTCTAAAGCATAGGGGACGACCTTCGTCCTTTCTCTCTCTTCTGCCGTGGTCAGGTCTTGAGTCTTACTCAATACTCACACCTTGTAACACAGCCAAGAACTCCTTCTTTGCTGATCTATTTTGAATTCCTTCAAAATCTTGTCACGGTATGTATTCATTTGAAAGTACTATTGAGCGTTTTTGATCTATACTTATAGATCTTGATGCTCAATGTTCAAGTAGCTTAATCCAGGTTTTCCATTAAAAAACACTTTTCAAATAACCCTGGATGCTTTCCAGAAATTCTACATCATTTCTGATCAACAATATGTTAACAACATATACTCATCAAAAATTCTATAGTGCTCCCACTCACTTCTTTGGAAATACAAGTTTCTCATGAACCTTGTATAAACCCAAAATCTTTGATCATCTCATCAAAGCGTTCATTCCAACTCCGAGATGCTTACTCCAATCCTTAGAAGGATTGCTGGAGCTTTGCATACTTGTTAGCATCTTTCAGGATTGACAAAACCTTCTGGTTGTATCACATACAACCTTTCCTCAAGAAAATCGTCGAGGAAACAATGTTTTGACATCCTATCTGCAAGATTTCATAAATAATGCAGCAACTGCTAATATAATTCTAACAGACTCTTAGCATCGCTACGAGTGAGAAAGTCTCATCGCAGTCAACTCCTTGAACTTGCCGGAAAACATCTTAACGACAAGTCGAGCTTTCTTAATGGTGACACTTACCATCATTGTCTGTCTTCCCTTTAAAATCCATCTGTACCCAACAGCCTTACGACCATCAAGTAGTTCTTTCAAAGTCTATACTTTGTTTTCATACATGGATCCTCTCAGATTTTATGGCCTCAAGCCATTCGTCGGAATCCGGGCCCACCATCGCTTCTCCATAGCTCATAGGTTCATTGTTGTCTAGCAACATGACTTCCAAGACAGGATTACGTACCACTCTGAAGTAGTACGCATCCTTGTCGTCCTATGAGGTTTGGTAGTGACTTGATCTGAAGTTTCATGATCACTATCATAAGCTTCCACTTCAATTGGTGTAGGTGCCACAGGAACAACTTCCTGTGCCCTGCTACACATTAGTTGAAGTGACGGTTCAATGACCTCATCAAGTCTCCACGATCCTCCCACTCAATTCTTTCGAGAGAAACTTTTCCTCGAGAAAGGACCCATTTCTAGAAACAATCACTTTTACTTCCAGATCTGAAATAGGAGGTATACCCAACTGTTTTGGGTATTCTATGAAGATGCATTTATCCGCTTTGGGTTCAAGCTTATCAGCCTGAAACTTTTTCACATAAGCGTCGCAGCCCCAAACATTTAAGAGACGACATCTTAGGTTTCTCTAAACCATAGTTCATACGGTGTCGTCTCAACGGAATTGCGTGGTGCCCTATTTAAAGTGAATGCGGTTGTCTCTAATGCCTAACCCATAAACGATAGTTGTAATTCGATAAGAGACATCATGGTATGCACCATATCCAATAGGGTGCAGTTATGATGTTCGAACACACCATCACAATATGGTGTTCCAGGCGGTATTAGTCGTGAAACAATTTCCACAATTTCTTAATTGTGTGCCAAACTCGTAACTCAGATATTCATCTCTATGATCATATCACAGACATTTTATCCTCTTGTCACGACGACATTCAACTTCACTCTGAAATTACTTGAACCTTTCAATAATTCAGACTTGTGTTTCATCAAGTAAATATTCTCAGCATCTACTCAAATCATCTGTGAAGTAAGAACATAACGATATCCACTGCGTGCCTCAGCACTCATTGGACTGCACACATCAAATGTATTACTTCCAACAAGTTGCTCTCTTGTTCCATCTTACTGAAAACGAGGCCTTTCAGTCATCTTGCCCATGTGGTATGATTTGCATGTCTCAAGTGATTCAAAATCAAGTGAGTCCAAATGATCCATCTGTATGGAGTTTCTTCATGCATATATACTAATAGACATGGTTCACATGTCTCAATCTTTTCAAAAACGAGTGACTCCAAAGATCCATCAACATGGAGCTTCTTCATGCGTTTTATACCAATATGACTCAAGTGGCAATGCCACAAGTATGTGGTACAGTCATTACTATCTTATATCTTTTGGCATGAACATGTGTATCACTACGATCGAGATTCAATAAACCATTCATTTTAGGTGCAAGACCATTGAAGGTATTATTCAAATAGACAGAGTAACCATTATTCTCCTTTAATGAATAACCGTATTGCGGTAAACATAATCCAATCATGTCTATGCTCAACGCAAACACCAAATAAGAATTATTCAGGTTTAACCCCAATCTCGATGGTAGAGGGAGCATGCGATGCTTGATCACATCAACCTTGGAAACACTTCCAACACATATCGTCATCACACCTTTAGCTAGTCTCCGTTTATTCCGCAGCTTTTATTTCGAGTTACTAACACTTAGCAACCGAACCGGTATCTAATACCCTGGTGCTACTAGGAGTACTAGTACATTACACATTAATATAATGTATATCCAATATACTTCTGTCGACCTTGCCAGCCTTCTCATCTACCAAGTACCTAGGGTAGTTCTGCTTCAGTGACCGTTCCCCTCATTTCAGAAGCACTTAGTCTCGGGTTTGGGTTCAACCTTAGGTTTCTTCACTAGAGCAGCAACTGATTTGCCGTTTCATGAAGTATCCCTTCTTGCCCTTGCCCTTCTAGAAACTAGTGGTTTTACTAACCATCAACTATTGATGCTCCTACTTGATTTCTATTTTCGCGGTGTCAAACATCGCGAGTTGCTCAAGGATCATCATGTCTATCCCTGATATGTTATTGTTCATCACGAAGCTCTAATAGCTTGGTGGCAGTGACTATGGAGAACCATCACTATCTCATCTGGAAGATTAACTCCCACTCGATTCAAGTGATTGTAGTACTCAGACAATCTGAGCACATGCTCAACGATTGAGCTTTTCTCCCTTAGTTTGCAGGCTTAAGAAACTTGTCAGAGGTCTCATACCTCTTGACGTGGGCACTAGTCTGAAATCCCAATTTCAGTCTTTGGAACATCTCATATGTTCTGCGACGTTTTAAAACCGTCTTTGGTGCCACAATTTTAAACCGTTCAACATTACGCACTGAACTATCACGTAGTCATCAAAACGTGTATGTCAGATGTTCGCACCATCCACAAACGACGCTCGAGGTTCAGCACACCGAGCGGTGCATTAAGGACATAAGCCTTCTTTGCAGCAATGAGGACAATCCTCAGTTTACAGACCCAGTCCGCATAATTGCTACTATCAACTTTCAACTAAATTTTCTCTAGGAACATATCTTAGTAGAACTAAAGCGTAAGCTACGACATTATTTGCAAAGACCTTTTGACTATGTTCATGATAATTAAGTTCATCTGATTATTTAATGAACTCCCACTTAGATAGACATCCCTCTAGTCATCTAAGTGATACATGATCCGAATCAACTAGGCCGTGTCCGATCATCACGTGAGACGGACTAGTCATCATCGGTGAACATCTCCATGTTGATCGTATCTACTATACGACTCATGTTCGACTTTTCGGTCTCTTGTGTTCCGAGGCCATGTCTGTACATGCTAGGCTCGTCAAGTCAACCTAAGTGTTTTGCTTGTGTTCCGAGGCCATGTCTGTACATGCTAGGCTCGTCAACACCCGTTGTATGCGAACGTTAGTATCTATCACACCCGATCATCACGTGGTGCTTCGAAACAACGAACCTTCGTAACGGTGCACAGTTAGGGGGAACACATCTCTTGAAATTTTCGTGAGGGATCATCTTATTTATGCTACCGTCGTTCTAAGCAAATAAGATGTAAACATGACAAACATCACATGCAAATCATAAAGTGACATGATATGGCCAATATCATCTTGCGCCTTTGATCTCCATCTTCGAGGCGCGGCATGATCACGTTCGTCACCGGCATGACACCATGATCTCCATCATCGTGTCTTCATGAAGTTGTCTCGCCAACTATTACTTCTACTACTATGGCTAACGGTTAGCAATAAAGTAAAGTAATTACATGGCGTTTTCATTGACACGCAGGTCATACAATAAATTAAGACAACTCCTATGGCTCCTGCCGGTTGTCATACTCATCGACATGCAAGTCGTGATTCCTATTACAAGAACATGATCAATCTCATACATCACATATATAATTCATCACATCCTTTTGGCCATATCACATCACATAGCATACCCTACAAAAACAAGTTAGACATCTTCTAATTGTTGTTGCATGTTTTACGTGGCTGCTACGGGTTTCTAGCAAGAACGTTTCTTACCTACGCAAAAGCCACAACGGTGATATGCCAATTGCTATTTACCCTTCATAAGGACCCTTTTGATCGAATCTGATCCAACTAAAGTGGGAGAGACAGACACCCGCTAGCCACCTTATGCATCAAGTGCATGTCAGTCGGTGGAACCTGTCTCATGTAAGAGTACGTGTAAGGTCGGTCCGGGCCGCTTCATCCCAAAATGCCGCTGAATCAAGATAAGACTAGTAACGGTAAGCAAATTGAACAAATCATCGCCCACAACTACTTTGTGTTCTACTCGTGCATAGAATCTACGCATAAACCTGGCTCATGATGCCACTGTTGGGGAACGTAGCTTAAATTCAAAATTTTCCTACGTGTCACCAAGATCAATCTAGGAGATGCTAGCAATGAGAGGGGAGGAGTGCATCTACATACCCTTGTAGATCGCGAGCGGAAGCGTTCAAGAGAACGGGGTTGATGGACTCGTACTCGTCGTGATCCAAATCACCGATGATCCTAGCGCCGAACAGACGGCACCTCCGCATTCAACAGACGTACGGAGCGGGGACGTCTCCTCCTTCTTGATCCAGCAAGGGGGAGGAGAAGTTGATGGAGATCCAGCAGTACGACGGTGTGGTGGTGGAAGTAGCGGGATCCCGGCAGGGCTTCGCCAAGCGCAAGCGGGAGGAAGAGGTGTCACGGGAGGGAGGGAGGCGCAGCTTGTTAGCATCTTTTAGGATTGACAAAACCTTCTGGTTGTATCACATACAACCTTTCCTCAAGAAAATCATCGAGGAAACAATGTTTTGACATCCTATCTGCAAGATTTCATAAATAATGCAGTAACTGCTAATATAATTCTAACAGACTCTTAGCATCGCTACGAGTGAGAAAGTCTCATCGCAGTCAACTCCTTGAACTTGCCGGAAAACATCTTAACGACAAGTCGAGCTTTCTTAATGGTGACACTTACCATCATTGTCTGTCTTCCCTTTAAAATCCATCTGTACCCAACAGCCTTACGACCATCAAGTAGTTCTTTCAAAGTCTATACTTTGTTTTCATACATGGATCCTCTCGGATTTTATGGCCTCAAGCCATTCGTCGGAATCCGGGCCCACCATCGCTTCTCCATAGCTCGTAGGTTCATTGTTGTCTAGCAACATGACTTCCAAGACAGGATTACGTACCACTCTGAAGTAGTACGCATCCTTGTCATCCTATGAGGTTTGGTAGTGACTTGATCTGAAGTTTCATGATCAATATCATAAGCTTCCACTTCAATTGGTGTAGGTGCCACAGGAACAACTTCCTGTGCCCTGCTACACATTAGTTGAAGTGACGGTTCAATGACCTCATCAAGTCTCCACCATCCTCCCACTCAATTCTTTCGAGAGAAACTTTTCCTCAAGAAAGGACCCGTTTCTAGAAACAATCACTTTTACTTCCAAATCTGAAATAGGAGGTATACCCAACTGTTTTGGGTATTCTATGAAGATGCATTTATCCGCTTTGGGGCCTGGTACCGTAGCGGTACTACTGCTGAGGACCCACCAGCGGTACTACTGCTGCGGAGCGGTACTGCCGCTTGTGACCCCTAAGCGGTACTACCGCTGGGACCATCCTAAAGCCACTTCCATGAAAACAAGTATACTCCACGGGAAACCAAAACTGCCATAACTTCTGCATATGAGCTCCGAATTGAGCAAACTCAAGCTTGTTGGATACAAGATGACGAGTAGCATAAAAATAGAGGCAGGGAAGGTATGCCAACAAAATAGAGGAGTGAAACCTCCAACCGAGAAGAACCGGCATAACCTTCCAACATCGAAAACATCATAGAAGATGCGAGTGAACTCCGCTTTCGATGAACTCGAGCTTGTCATCAAGATGACCATAAGCTCCAAAACTCACAAAGAGAAAAACCAAACAAGAACCAAGAAATATGATGCAAGGATGCAATGGTTTGAGCTCTCTACGAATTATACGATCAAGCTACTCATCGAGAGCCCCCCTTGATAGTATGGCAAACGATCCTATAACCCGGTCTCCCAACTACCATCATGAGACCGGTAAAATAGAAAACCTATCAAGGGCAAACCTTTGCCTTGCACATGGTCCACTTGAGCTAGATGATGACGATCTTGACTCCCTCAAGTTGGACCACCTTTCTTGGTTGCGTTGGCTCGATGAAGACTAGTTGATTGCTCCCCCATACTCCACTATGGGTGAGCCACTCTTCCGCACATCTTCACAAGTCCATTGTCACCACAATGGACGGCAAGCTTCAAACATTTGATCTCTTCATGATGCTTCACTTGAACTTGCACACCGCAACATCTTCACAAGTCCATTGTCACCACAATGGACGGCAAGCTTCAAGCATTTGATCTCTTCATGATGCTTCACTTGAACTTGCACACCGCAACCTAACCCCACAAAGAACTCTCACGAAGATAATGGTTTAGTACACAAAGCGTAATTGATAATGCTTACCACACCATGGGATCGCTTGATCCCTCTCGGTACATCTTCTATGCTTTGTGAGTTGATCAAGTTGATTCACTCTTGACTTAGTCTTGATCAACCTTGAATCTTTTCAACTCTCTTCATTTGGATGATGTCTTGAAGATATACATGAATGATCACACAATCTTCTTCTCCAAGACATGCTTGCAATAAGCTCAACTCTCACATGACCAATCTTTGGATAATTCCTTAATAACACCTTGGTCACCACATAAACTCCTTGAAACCAACACATGAACTTCAAGAAATGCCTATGGACAAATCCTTCAAATATAACTCAAGGCAACCATTAGTCCATAGAGATTGTCATCAATTACCAAAACCAAACATGGGGGACCGCATGTTCTTTCAACTGTATTTACTCATACCAACTAATTTCAAATTTGAAGGATGCAATTGAAACTCCAATGGCGCAACAGGTATGTTTTAAACCTGTTTCTTTAACGTGTTTGCTGTTGTAACTTGCTCTATGTTGATTTCAGTTTCAATTGAATAAACAGTTCAGTTCTCATGCCATGCACATTACAAGTGTTGTTATTGTTGTGTAGTTTCCCACACTTATATTCTGTCTATGCTGCTTTGTCTTAAATAGATATGTTTCTTTTTTAGAACACAGATAAAATATTGGAGAAGAGTACCCCGCTATGCAATGGTAAAGGAAGTAATGCAGATAAGGTTCAAGATAGTGAGACATCCATGTTGGTCTCCAATAAAGCTGATAAAAACTATATTGAAGACACTGAGACAACCCCAAAGTCCTGTCTTGATGTAGTGTTCGAGTTACTGGCTACTACTGCTGGCACCAGCTCTTCGAAATCCCTGCCTGTATCAGTTCGGCTTCTTGAGTCTCAACTTCAAGTTGAAAGACATCGATCATATGTTATGCGACAGGAAGCCGAAGGACTGAGGAAGTCCCTGCAGAATTCAGATGCATACTTTCTGGTGCAACAACAAGTGTTGGAGGATTTAAGCGCCAAACAAGAGGAAGTTAATAAGCTTGCTAAGCATCTTTCCAGCATTATGGGTACCGAGGATATTGTTTCTTGAGCTCTTCTGAAGTGGTTTCAGTTCTGGACTTGTTTTGCTGCGGTGTTTATATGCTGCTTTGTTCCCTATATTTGCACTGGTGGCGAACTTCGATGCCCAGTGGATGTAATATGTGTAATAGCCGTGATAGCCTAGCGTAAGTTGCTTGCTTATTTATTTCCTTATTGTCTTGTTTATTTGTTTTCTTGTAGTCAGTGCAGTTCTTTTTCCGTGGTTTGCTAGTGGCCGCAATAACCTATTTTTTAAAACTAGGCCACATTAACCATGGGCTACATATTTACTGTAGTTAACATGGGCCTCTTACGGGCCGTAGAAACAATGGGCCTTCTAAGGGCCGTAGAAACAATGGGCCTTCTACGGGGCGTAGAAACAATGGGCCTTATACGGGCCGTAGACACAATGGGCCTTTTTCTACGGGCCGTATCATCAATGGGCCTTCTACCAGCCGTATGATCAGTTGGCCAAACATGGGCCAATAACAGGCCACATTATGGTTGTAAATGGGCTAGAGTTGAAATCGTCCGTCATGGGCCGACCATAACGGGCCGTCGTTAATCGGCCGTATTTGATGATGCTATGAAAACGGCCCAACGTATTAACAGGCCACAAACGGGCCGACTGTAACCACGGGCTGAATTTGGCCCACAAGCAGAAATTGATAGTAACGGGCCAAAAGTAAACGAATGCTGGAAATGAGCACAAGAATAAATGGGCCCTGAGAAGGCCGAAAGATAACATGGGCTGGAAACGGCCCAACAGAATAATGAGCCGTTAATGGGTATAAAGTGATACACTGTTCATTACGGGCCAGTTTTACCACGGGCCATTAATGGGTCGAGGGTTACTAAGGACCTCATATGGGCCAAAAGACGTCATGGGCCATACAAGGGCTGGAAGTTAAAATGGGCTGGAATTATATTGGACGACCCAGATGACGCTACTGGGCCTAATTCGGATAGGCTGTAAACGGGCCCTGGGTTAGCGGGCTGTAAATGGGCTATATGTGAATAGGCCGTTAATAGGCTTGCCATGGGCCGGCCCGCCACATTTTGACCAAGTCAAAAGGGCCGGCCTTTTCACAGGAATGGGCCTCTGTTGGGCCGTGCCACGTGTCGACGTATCATATGCGCTTTGGGTCTAATGAGTGGATGACATCTGTCCCAACGGCGAGCCGACACGTGTTTCCTCTAGCCAATGATGATTTTACACGTGGAAAATCCCCATTGGTCGGGGCTGTTAACGGGTTATCGGATCCAAAACCGGACCCGATAGCTTAAAGGAGTTCCGTTACGGTGGATGCAACGTGTCGGTCACCCTTGACGAAAGCACTTCTGTGACGCACGATTTATCGTCATGGAAGTGGACACTTCCGTGATGATAATTTTGGTTATGTCAAGGAACACTTCTACGACAGCACAGGTATGACTATCTTGATTCTGTCATAAAATTGTCATTGATGTACATGCATGACAGAAAACGTGACCTACTGTGACAAACACGTATCATCACGGAAGTGTATATTTTTGTAGTGGTGCTTCGATTTCTGTTGAATAGTCTTTCCACTTGAGTCGACTAGGTTGTGTCGATTGAATCTTCGAATTAGTGGGGGCACGCTGAGTGCACCCACTGGGTGTAGTCCCCGAGACCGCCGTCGAATGTTTGATTCGGCAGGGGTCTGTTATCAGAACTTTTCCACTCGGTCTCAGCAGATCATGTCGAGTGGAACCTGAACCAGTGGGGGCACGCTTAGTGCACCCACTGGGTGTATTCCCCGAGACCTTAGTCGATTGCGAGCGGTCGACTATGGTCTGAAAAAGAGCAATAACTTCCTTCTTATTCCTTTTTTTACTCGGCCTGGACGGACCATGTCGAGTGGAAACTGGACCGGTGGGGGCACGCTAAGTGCACCCACTGGGTGTAGTCCCCGAGACTACTGTTAGATGTTTGATTCGGCAATAGTCTTAGAACTTTTTGTATTTGTCACTCTATTTCTCGGAAGCAACCAATTTTCGCGTCTGTCGACTGACTATCCTCTGACCACAGAAATCTTGTGAACTTGGAGCTCGGTTTGCTGACTTGGAGCAGAAGCAGATCTAGCCCAATCTTGATCTGGAGTTAGCCAAGACAAACTTGCAAAAGACTAAGGATGAAGCCACTGGTATGAAAAACTTGTCGACTGATTCTTTCCTGAACCGAGTGTTATTTCCTTCCTCTGAAACAATCATTATTTCTTTCAGAAACAATGAACCAGGCTCTAGCGAAGAAGGATATGGACCTCGCAGCCGCGCAGAAAACAGCAGAAGAAAAAACTGCACTCGCCGACCAGAAGCTGGCCTCAGTCAGTAAACTGGAGGAAGAGTACACCAAGCTGAAGGCTGCCCTTGATGAAGCCAACAAGGAGGCGACTCGTCTGGAGAAGGACAAGAGGACCCTAACCGACAAAGTGGAAGACATCGCTCGCAAGAGAGATGAGCTGGAGAATTATCTGGAGGGCTTGCCAAGAAGTTATTTGTTATGCTTGAAGGTACTTTTCCTTGTCCAACTGACTTGATGTTGTCAACTCGTTATATAGCTGCTGACTCATCGTTTTATTGTGTGTGCAGAATTCTGCCAGAACTTCGAGGAAGAGACTGGGCGAATTGAGACAGGCTTGGACCCCATCCTTTCTCTTGTTAAGGACGAAGCTGCCATGAACGTGCTCCGACTGGAATCTCGTGTTGCTGGCGTTGTTGACTACCTGGCTCGGCTGAAAGTTGCGGTGTCGCGAATCGACATAGCGCTCTAGCCAAGGGCGACGCTCCAGAATGACCTCGAGTCTCTGATGACTCGACTCAACGAGATCCCCGGTCGAGTGCAGGAATGGAAGAAGTCTTCTGCCCGGTGCGGCGCTGATATGGCTCTGTCTCTGGTTCGCGTCCATTGCAAGGAAGCTAAAGAAGAGAAGCTGGCAGCGATCAAGGTTGCCAATACAAAGAGGCTTGACTTCCGGTCCTTTATGGAGACTTTTATTGCTGCTGCCACTCGAATTGCAGATGGAATCGACTTGGACGAGTTCGTCGAGCCTGCCAGTCCTCCTCCTGCGGAGTGAACAAACTTTTATCATCCGATTAAATTTGCCACGGTATGCCGAGTGGTTTTTGTAACCGTTAAACTCCTTCGGGTCTGATGCCCGAGTACTTTAATCAGTGGTCTGGAACCTCGTGGGATTTAACTTAAACTTAGCCTTTCTCTGAATATGCTTGTGTTTGCCTTCGAGTGGAACTTGTTTCTTCACTCGGAACAGTCTTTGTACTTGTGATGCAGCTCTGACGAGAAGGTCGCAGTCAACCTGCACCTCATCATCCTCACGGACTAGGATGGAGCGCACATTGTATTTATGGCACAGCTCTGAGGAGAAGGTCGCAGTCGACCTGTGCCTCGTCGTCCTTGCGGATCAGGATGGAGCGCACGTTGTACCTGTGGCGCAATTTTGAGGAGAAGGTCGCAGTCGACCTGCACCTCGTCGTCCTTGCGGATCAGCATGGAGCGCACATTGTATTTATGGCGTAGCTCTGAGGAGAAGGTCGAAATCAACCTGCACCTCGTCATCCTTGTGGATTAGGATGGAGCGTGTGGCCAAGTCCCCGAGCAAGAAGATCATTCTTCACTCGGAACGTGTTTTGAACTTAGGCGAGTACTAGACTGCAACTAAGCCCCCGAGTGAGAGGGTTGCACTTCACTTGGTGGGGTTTTTGAACTTAGGCGAGTACTGGACTGCAGCTAAGCCCCCGAGTGGCAGGGTTGCTCTGCACTCGGTGGGGTTTTTTGAACTTAGGCGAGTACTGGACTGCAGCTAAGCCCCCGAGTGAGAGGGTTGCTCTTCACTCGGTAGGATTTTTCAAAGTTAGGCGATTACGGAACTGCAGCTAAGCCTCCGAGTGAGAGGGTTGCTCTTCACTCGGTAGGATTTTTTCAAACTTCGGCAAGTACGGAACTGCAGCTAAGCCTCTAAGTGAGAGGGTTGCTCTTCACTCGGTAGGATTTTTTCAAACTTAGGCGAGTATGGAACTGCAGCTAAGCCTCCGAGTGAGAGGGTTGCTCTTCACTCGGTAGGGTTTCTTCAAACTTAGGCGAGTACAAAACTGCAGCTAAGCCTTCGAGTGAGTGGGATTTCAAACACATGTATAAGCGACAACAATCATTTAGAAGACTGTAAAACTATGTCTTTGAGAAACAAACTAAAAAGATACTTCTTATTACATCTCAATAGTCTGAGCGCTTAAGTATAAAAACGACGGAGCAACTCTGCATTCCAAGCGCGTGGCTCGTCTTTATTGTGCTCCACATTATAGAGGTGATACGCTACATTGTGGAGCACCTTGGTGATGATGAAGGGACCTTCCCACGCGGGAGCAAGCTTGTGCGGCCGTTGCTGATCCACTCGGAGAACCAGGTCTCCCTTTTGAAACGCTCGACCTCACATGTTTCTAGCATGAAATCGACGAAGGTCTTGCTGATAAATGGTCGACCGGATTAGGGCCATCTCCCTTTCCTCTTCCAGAAGATCAACAGCTTCTTGTAGAGCTTGTTTTGCTTCGGCTTCTGAGAAAAGTTCCACTCGGGGTGCATTATGAAGTAGATCACTCGGAAGTACAGCTTCAATCCCGTAGACTAGGAAGAACGGAGTTCGACCAGTCGACCGATTTGGAGTTGTTCTCAATCCCCAAAGTACTGATGGTAGCTCATCAACCCAAGCACCTGCTGCATGCTTGAGGTCGCGCATCAAACGGGGTTTCATCCCTTTGAGGATCAAACCGTTTGCCCTTTCTGCTTGCCCATTTGACTGAGGGTGGGCGACTGAAGCATAGTCAACTCGAGTGCCTTGAGAAGCGCAGAAAGCCCTGAACTCTTCTGAATCAAAGTTTGACCCATTATCTGTGATGATGCTGTGTGGAACTCCATATCTGAATGTTAAATCTCTGATGAAGCTGACAGCAGCACTTGCTTCGAGGTTTTTGATAGGTTTAGCTTCAATCCATTTAGTGAACTTGTCGACTGCTACAAGCACATGGGTGAAGCCACTCCTGCCAGTCCTCAGAGGCCCGATCATATCTAATCCCCAAACTGCAAATGGCCAGACGAGTGGAATGGTTTTCAAAGCTGAAGCGGGTTTATGGGACATGTTGGAGTAGGACTGAGAGCCCTCACACTTGTCGACTATTTCCTTTGCCATCTCATTAGCATGTGGCCAGTAAAACCCCGCTCGGTATGCTTTAGCCACGATGGTCCGAGAGGACGCATGGTGACCTTAGGTCCCCGAGTGGATATCATTGGGGAACATTCGGCCTTCTTCTGGCGTGATGCACTTCTGACTGACTCCAGTAACACTCTCTCTGTAAAGCTGTCCACCCATCACAGTAAAGGCTTTGGATCGACGGATGATCTGACGAGACTCTTCTTCATCCTCTGGGAGTTCTTTCCTGAGAATATATGCAATGTATGGAACCGTCCAATAAGTAATGACGACAAAAACTTCCATGATCATGTCGACTACGGCTGGGATTTCAACTTCAGTCGGATCAGTAGGGCTCTTAGGCTATGGGGGCTCTTCTGTGAAGGGATCCTCTTGAACGGATGGTGTATGAGCATGTTCCAAAAACACATTGCTGGGAATGGGTTCCCTCTTGGATCCTATCTTTGCCAGGTCATCGGCTGCCTGGTTCTTCAGTCGGGGTATATGGTGAAGCTCTAACCCTTCAAAAAAATTTCCAGTTTCCTTACTGCATTGCAATAACCAGTCATAGCTGGACTCCTCATGTCCCATTCCTTCATCACCTGATTGACCACCAAATCTAAGTCGCCGTAGACCATTAGGCGCCGGACGCCAAGTGAAATGGCCATACGCAACCCGTACAAAAGTGCCTCATATTCAGCTTCATTGTTGGAGGAGTCAAAGTGAATCTGGAGAACATAACTGAGCTTGTCGCCTCGCGGAGACACCAGGACTACCCCAGCACCTGAACCATTCAACATCTTGGACCCGTCGAAGAACATAGTCCAATGTTCCGACTGAATCTGAGTCGGCAGTTGTTGTTCAATCCATTCGACGAGAAAATCTACTATTGCCTGAGATTTGATTGCTTTCTTTGCCTCAAACTTGATATCCAGCGGGAGGAGTTCAATCGCCCATTTAGCCACTCGACCAGTTGCATCTCTGTTATTCAATATTTCTGACAATGGAGCGTCGCTGACGACTGTAATTGAATGATCTGAGAAGTAATGTGCAACCTTCTTTGTGAAAAAGTAAATCCCATAGATAAGTTTCTGATAATGCGGATATCTCTGCTTGGATGGGGTTAAAACTTCAGAAATATAGCACACTGGGCGTTGAACCTTGTAGGTCTTGCCTTCTTTTTCCCGCTCGACCGTGAGTACTGTACTGACAACCTGTCCAGTGGCTGCAATATAAATCAGTAAAGGCTCTTTGCTGATTGGAGCAGCGAGCACCGGCTGGGTGGAAAGCAGGGTTTTGACCTCTGCAAACGCTGCATCAGCTTCAGGAGTCCACACGAACTTGTCAGATTTCTTCATCAGTCGGAAAAGCGGCAATGCCTTTTCACCGAGACAAGAGATGAATCGACTCAAAGTGGCCAACTGGTGCACCGGTACTGGTCAGAAAAAACGGGCTGTGACTGCGGTGGCTCTAGCGCGGCTGTGGCGGCTCAGCAATGGGCCGGCAGGGGCGGAGCCTATGGCTGTAGAGACGGAGGCGGGTCATGCCGACGAAGGCGGTGACTCGGCGCGAACCCGCGGCAGGGGCGGCCATCTGCAGGTGCGGCAATAACAACCGGCGGCTCGGGCACGAAGCTGAGCTTGGGGCAACCTGAGAACGACGGCAGCTCGCGGTGACAGGGCCGATTCAGCAAAAAATCCGAGGCGAAAACCTGGTCGCGGCAACTTGAGGCGATCCATCAACGAGGCGGAGACGAAGGCGGCTCGATAGTAGAGACCAAGCGCGTGTTCCAATCCAGTTCGGCCGTCGATGTTGCCTCACCCGTACACATAGCAGTGGGTACCAAACCTTGTAACTTGACGTGACGAGTACTAATCGAAGTACTAGTACTTAAGCCGATGAGCTACTTTACTCCAGCCAAAAAAGGTTCTTGCTAATACGGGGATTGATACCCCTGACGACTGCTGGCTGCCTTCATTTTTTTTATGATTGTGGAAATCTGAGAACAGACATAGTGATGCACGGGTGTGGCGGCGTCGTACAACAGCTTGTAGTACAAACCAATCTCCGATCGAAAAAATACTGACGGCGGCGGCGCACGGATGAAACCCTAATTTCTCTTGATCTCAATATCTTATACGCCTGGTTATCCAGACAACTACTCCGCGCCGGCTCTTCTTCATTTATCCAATCGCAAGCTTCTTGGTCCCTGAAGGGCTCCCTCCAAGAACTCAACACCACCGTGCGCAGGCCCCACGGTGGGCGCCAACTGTCGTGGAATTGTCACGGCAGATGTCTTAGTGTGAGGACTTAGTCGTGAGGCCAACGCATCTATGTGGTAGCTTGAGAGGGGTTGATCGGAATCGAGAGACGCAACACAAGACAAGGGTTTAGACAGCTTCGGGCCCCGGGAAACATCATCCGGTAATAACCCTACATGATGATTGTGGCTAGGTCTCATTATCAGCACGAGGGAGTCGCCGTAAGCCGGCTCTCCTAGTTGTGTCTAACCTTAAGGTTATTTCTCTCTCTCTCCCTCTCTCTTGGGGTGCCCTGCCCCTCCTTATATAAGTTGGAGGGGTAGGTTACATGTGGAGTCCTAATAGGACTAGGACTAATCTATTACAAGTGGAATCCTAGTCTTGCTTCCTTTGTAAGGGAATATTCCTTATGCTTTCCTCTTAAGCCGGCCCACCATACATGATCCGGCCTTCTGAGCCTTGGGCCTTGTCGTCCGTCTAACCCGCCCACTGGGTCACCAGTGGGTCGCCATGCTCGTGAGTCGTCAAACCAGTGAGCCGCCAAACTTGTGAGTCGCCAATCCTCCGGCGGGTTGTCAGTGAGTCGCCAAGCTCCAGTCGGGTCATACATCCGGCGGGTTACAACGCGGGGTATATCCCCGACATGCGGGAAGCTCTCTGATGCGATACGACTTGCCTGAAATCTGGCATGACACGCGAGGTCAGTACATTGAATGTACTTGCAAGCTCACAACAAACATAAGCACGACGACAAACAATATCATGAAAATTATTCAGGTTAATGCAATGCAAGTAATGCTACTAATGCGGTGAAACCAACATGTGCACTGAGTCCCTCGGACTCGCTTACCAGACGGGTTACCTCGTAACCAAACGGTGATCATACCCGGATCACAACTGAAACCAATCACTCATGATCAGCACATGATCCCATGAATCATCACAAAGCCAGTGCCAACAATAATTATTCAGTGCACAAGATTAATTATAAATGTTGATCCATGGTGTGACCTACTCCCTAGTTGTGTCCATAACCGAGGACGCGGCTATCGATAGTTGAATACACTATGCAGAGGTAGTGCACTTTACCCACACCATGGAACCCATGGCCTCGCACTCCCATTCGGGTGGACCAACGGCGTTCTGACGAAACCCTCCCCTTGCCATGACACTCTCCCGGCCACTCCGACCAATTTCCTCCCCGGGCTAAGTCATGGGTGGCCCCGTGCCTACCAAAGGCATCAACGGCCACCGACGTGGAAAAAATGGTCCCAAACAGGGACAAGGTACCATAAAAACAAACGGGCACACAAGTTGATGTCTGCTTACCGGGCCATGGTACCGCGCGCCCATAACCTTCCCTCGTGAGGCACCGGCAAGAGGCACGACAAAGGACCGAATCAAGACCCCCCATAAAGGTAAATGTGGTCGCGCTGAGGAAAAACCCGATTCAGTGGCACCATGACTTGATCAATGTTATATTCAAGTTGGATTATTATCACGTTTAACTTGAAAATAAAAACTATTCCAAGTCATACGATGCCATGAGCATGCAACTAATCGATATGCAAAACATGCAACTCACAAGAACGGATCAACCTTATCTATATGACATTCTTGCACTAACCCATTATTAAACTTTACTGGTTCTACCTCACTATTTATTACCATGCAATATCTTGATTAACTCATAATTTATATGAAATTCTCATTTAGCAAAAAGAACTATCATTATTCATCATAGCAATATAACTAGTCAAACTCTATTCTACTAGACCAAACTAGTCCATGCATTCAACCAGTAACTTAAACAAACATTTCAAGCATGGCGAAGTAACTAGCATTCAACCGTATTTATTTAACAAATTTTAAATGCATAAAAGAACTAATATTTAAGTAAGAAAAATCATAGATATTTAAATGACACCATCCAAATGCTGGTGTGGCTTGCCTTAGTGCAGAGGAGGTTCAGACTCCTCCTGGTTATCTTCAAGACAAGTCTCTCCCTCTGAAAATATTTAAAAACCACAAAACAAAATATCAAGAACCAATCTGAAAATCACCAGAAATTCTAGACAGCAAGGAAAATTCCACTCTTTGGTGTGCTGCTAGAGCTTTCTGAAACAAACACAATGCAAAAAGAATCAACTCATTTGGACTTATAGGCTAAAAATTATCACTGGTCAAAGTTGTGGTCAAAATTTTGAATTAATTTGAATAAAACAGAAAACCTGGGGGGTGACGTTGATGGCGTAAAGGCGGAATACGCCTCCACTCGTACCACTTCGGATGCGAGTGGAGAGGCTGACACCGGGCCCCACCAGTTGGGAGAGAGAGGGGGAGAGAGGAAACATAGCACGGCGGTGCTCCGCCGGAGCTCACGCCGGTGATGAGGAGTTCTTGGGTGAAGCCAGAGGGATAAAAGTGGAGAGTGGGCCACGGAGCACCTGCCTATACCCGTGGCTTTTCGAGGGATGGCCGGAGCTGCTCGCAACCAAGCTCGCAAGTGGCGGTGGCGGTCGGGACTTGCCAGAGAGTAAGAAGGCGACGACAAGGGGCGACTCCAGTGGCACTGCTGCTTCCAGGCGACACCAGTGGACCTCCAATGATGTGCCTGAGGGGTTGGTTGAGCTCGAGGGGCTCAGGAGCAGGGTGGCTGGGCTGCGGGGATCGCCGAGGAACTCTGGTCGTGGTCGACGGCCAGAGGCCTTCCCGACTTGGCTACGGCTATGCTACGTGGTCGTGGTGTTTGAGAAGTGCGGTGTGAGGCTTCGGGGTGGAGGGAGGGGCTCTATATATAGCCGGAGTAGGAGGGGGGGTATGTGGCACCGCCGGAGCTCTCTGGAAGCCGGCGAGCGACGACGAAGGGCGTCTGTGAGAGGGGGAAGAGCTCAGCAATCACGCGGAAGCTGTCCACGCTCGCGGACGAGCACAGGAAGCAGGGGAGAAGAAGACAAGGGCACGAGCGCACTATGGCTTTTGGCCGCGACTTGCCTGTGCTCGCTACGGCGTCTCCGATGTTGGCAAGCGCCAGGGAGATGTCAAGGGTGAAGAGTCGAGGCTGGTGGCGTGGCGCGGCAGTCGTCGGCAAGCTCTGGCTCGAGCACGCGCCAAACAGAAGCATTGGTGCGACGCAGAGCGCGTCGACCACATGCCAGAACCCGTGTCCACACGCGGTCACCGCCCTGGCATGGTCAAAACGACGCCCATGCTCGGCCAAACCTTGGCTGGGCTGTAGTTCACGCGGTGTTAGGTCTAGGGAGGCTGAGAACTCACTTCCAAGCCGACCAGACGTGACTCAAGCTTCTTGGCAAGTTTCTGGCCAGAAACTTGGCCGCTAGTTTTGGAGGGCTTCTAGAAGGCCATTAGGGTTGATCTCCTGGGGTTAAGGTTTACTTAGGAGGGTAATGTGTGGCTCAAGAAAAACCAAGACCAAAGGATCAAGGAAAAATACACTTGCTGAACAATGTGCATTTTTGGGCCAGAAGAGAAATGATTTTCTGTAGCAAAAATATTACAAAAAGTCATGCAATATTTTTGCTTGGGGAGGTGGGCCATGGTTCAAAGAATATTCAGGAATTATTTCAAGAATTTTGGAGCAATAAAAATGAGGGTTGCTTTGGAGCACTAATTTCTGAAATGAGTTTCAGAAGAGAAAATGAATATTTTTCTTTTATGAAAATATTCATTTTACCATTTTGGGATTTTTCAGAGAAATGAGATTGAATGAAAGGTAGATGGGTCACTTAGGTGAAAGTCAAGGGCATGCCCAAGTGATAAGTCCATTTGAATTGATTCCAAATACTCAAATCTAAGGCAAAGGCAAAATCAAGTCCGGAAAAAGAGAGAAGGCAAAATCCAGGCTGTCACAGACGTGCAAGAGGGGGACGAAAGGCCACGTACACATACGGTTAATAAAAAAATGGTTTGCGATTCAATTACCTACTATACCCCGTCCTGGTTTATAAGTATGATTTAACTAATAAAATACAAATGCATGTTGCCAAAGATTATATAGTTGGATTCGTATTTGAACATAGTTTCCAATTATATAATTTTTATAACATGCATTAACATTTTGTTGGTTAAATTTGAGGGCAAAGTATGGCACAGAATATAAAGGGGACTATAGACTAGACGGAGGTGGTAGCACACGGCCGCTCTCTACGCAGCAACGCAACTGTCAGCCGGCTTGTAGGCGACCATTTCCTGCGTGTTCAACTGCTCTATACGTGTAGTTGCTTGCGGTTCACGCACGTTCATGCGCATGCGGTTGCGCCGGGCGCAGCGCAATGATGCAGTTACCCGCTACAAAAACTGCAATGCGGACGCGCAGAGAATCCAGGCCGCCCGGCCCCCATTTATTCCCGCGGCCATTTACCTTCATCTCTCGCGTCACATGACACAATATGCACACCCACGACGACACATACAGAGAGGACATCCAGCGATTCCAATGGCGATCCCCGTGGCTCCAATGGCACTCCCAGCGGCCGACGACGACAACAGCGGGCAGTTCACCACGCATCACGTAGTGAACACCCACGTGAGGTAGAAGGCCCTCGGTGGTGTACACGAACGATCCAGTCTCGGTGGAGTGCTCCATTCAAATTATGGAGCAGTTCCTTGCCGAGGACAAGTACCGAGTGGTCGGCTTCGACCTCGAGTACACCATCGGTCGGGTCGGGCACGATCAGAAGGTTGCCGTCGCCCAGTTGTGCATGCGACTTGACGTCCTCATCTACCACTAGCACCTTGCCACAAGGCCTTGCGAGCGTTTCTCCAGGTTTATTAGCAGCAATAACATGTTATTCTACTGTAGACAGAGCACATCACACGGCTTATTAGCAGCAATCGTCTATGTTATTATTGGTCTTCGCACACATTTCTGATTATGGACCTGTTTGTCGCGTATCACACACATCTTGTTCAGTTGAACCGTTTCCATTGTGTTGCCCAATCACACACAGTTCATCCTAGTGAACCGTATGTTGTATATCGCACACGCATTCATCTGGCTGCCCGTTTCTTTTGTTCCTCCTTATCCCAAACAGTTAATTGAATTGAACCATATGCCCTGCATTGCACACGCAACTAAAATATAAACCGTATTTGATGCATCAGTCATTGCAAACGTTTTGCACCTTTTATGACGTTTTTTACACCACTGTTTGCTATTATGGCATCACACACGGTTTCGTGGAAGGGTCTCTGATCGTGGTGTCGCGTTTGGACCATCCTGCATTAGTGATTTACAATTAAATATAAGTGATTTACAATGAAATCGTACTGACGTACCACCAAATCGATCCGATCTTCCCTAAATCAAACCCTACACAGAAACCTAAATGCACTCCCAAACGGACAACCATATCAAGCCCTATCAAACCATAAATCAAAGCTCGGAGTCTAAATTTACCCCTACAACAATCCCTAAATCAGTCAGAGGAAGGGCTTATTGCCTTTGACTAAGGGGTGATGAAGCCGGTGGTCGTTGTCTATATTCCCGCCGCCGGTGCTTGCCATCCAGATGTTCCAGCCGCGGATGCTTGCCAAGATGGTGGTGATAGAGAGTGGCAGTGGAGAGAGAGAGAGAGGGAGGGAGAATGAGTGGTGAGAGAGGGGTGAGTGGATTTATGGCGCCACTTCAGGAAATAACATGATGTCTCAAGCAAGTCCCCTGATACGTCTCCAACGTATCTATAATTTTTTATTGTTTCATGCTATTATATTATCAATCTTGGATGTTTTATATACATTTACAAGCAATTCTATATCATTTTTTGGGACTAACCTATTAACTTAGTGCCCATTGACGGGAAAGGCTCTCAGGGCCACCCACCACTGACCTCCGGCCATCGCTAACAGGGCATTCCAGTGGTAAAGCCATAGCAGTGGCGGACATTACCTAGCGCCTGCCACTAGTAATGACCAATGACAGCACTAACCGCACAGACTACCAATAGCGGGCGTCAATATTCACCTGCCACTGGTACAATTTTATAAAATAAAATAAAAAGAATGCGCCAGCCGGCAGCACAGCAGCGGTTCCACCTCCATTGCCTCATGCATGCCTGCCGGTTGCGCCGCCACGAGCCAACTAGATCTGTTGTCGCAAGTGTTGTGCCTGCTAGATCCGCCACCCCGCCGGATCCCCCGCTATATCTTCACGCTGTCTAGCTCAGCCATATATGTCCTTGTTTGAAAATGTGTTACCGAATTGTTGCTTTGCAGTGTAACCGCTAAACTCTTGATTTTGTAATTTGATTGCTATATTTATCTAAACTTCTAATTGAAACATCTACTTGATTCTAAACTTTACAGGGGAATTATGTCAAACTCTCCACATTCTGCTGGTACTACAGGTATATGTGCTTACCTTGCTATTTTGGTTCCTAAATTTTAGATAAACTTATTCCTGGGGACGCTATAGTTTCCGCAACATTGCACTTCTCCATATTAGCAAATTACACGGTCATATTATTATTATTTTTATAAGTTTGATGTGCGGTGTAGTATATGAAACTATGGATTGGGACACCATTGTTATTTATTGGTACATTTGCCATCTCATGCATTTAACTTAACATTCAACGATATATTTTATAAGGCCATTGTGTGTAGTAAGAGAGCATAATCATATTGGGTCGATCAAAGAATGAGTAGTTACTCCGCCATTTTAATATTTTATGTATGGGATTCATCTGATGCATACGTATTTGCACTGCATTAAGTTCTTTCAGTGTGTCCAACATTTTTGTTGAAAAATGTGTCTAGCATTTCAATCAAAAATATGTCCAACATTTTTGTCGCTTTCAGGAACAAAGAGGCGCCAAGCAAAGCATAAAACCGACAATGAGAATATAATTGAGGAGAGCAATGTTACCACCAACATTGGTCACGATGCCATTGGCTGTAGGAGACCAAAGAGAGATGTTGCATGTTCGAATTTCAGTGGGAAGGCATTTGACTTATCGAAAGAAGATTCACTTATCAGAACTACGGAAATCAGAACAAAGGAGGAAACAGAGGCTGTTAGGATGACAAGAACAGCACCTGAAGATGGGCAATGCTGCAGAAAACTCATCAATTTCATCTTGTGCATGGTAAAGATGGTAATTTGCATCCATTTGAAATGTCTCAGAGTGATGGTGTCTCCATGACAGCTCTTGTCATGCCATTTGATGCTCATATCGAAAAGGATAGGAAAAAAGGAATATGATGTGTCAGATTTCGGCGGTTCAAGGGATGGGCAATTTCCGGCTATAAGGAAGGCGTCGCGGTAATTTGGCTCTAAACAGAACTAGCTAACTATATATGTGTGAAGCCCACAAGAAGCTACAGGTCTCATTTTGATCTTTTTAGCCAGAAAGCTCATGTTTGTGTTCAAGTTTACATGAAGCTAGCTAGATTGGTCGGCGAAAACCCTTTGCTGAGCCTAGAAGAGCTGCTTGCCAATGTTGTCCGTTCCATTAATTTGAGCAATTGCTCCAATGGAACAGTGAGAAAGTACTTTGTGATATCCATCGATGAGTTCGTACATAATCAGCTCACTGCACTGGATCATGCAGCAAACAACAATGATGAGATGTTGTCGACGCTGCCTGCTCTTGTGGCACTAAGAAATGAGTGTAAATCTAGTGTGGGATTCAGCAAGCCGGCAGCTTTGGCCTCACATGGAACTTTGACGATCAAGGATGGACGCGGTGCAAGGAGGTGCAGGTGATCAAGAACGAGGATGAAGAGAGAAACTAGCAAGGTTCTTGCAAGAAGAGGAAGAGTGGAAAATGAAGAAGCCGAGAGCCAAGAGTGGAAGTTCACACAAAAAATGCCTACATCAAGGTCAGTGAAGCTGAGATTGCCAATGACAATCACTGCCAGCATACTATACACCATGCCATATAGAAATGGATCAGTACTTGTTTGACAGTGAGGATGGCAGGCTGCGAGAAAGAATACTCAACAATTGGGCTCTATATAATTCAGATTCCAAATTCATGTCTTTGGAGCTCGTCCCTACGAAACCAAGTGCTGAAAATGGTACTGTTATCTTTGGGTCTGGTTGTATGAGAGACAATGATGGTACTTTCTGTTCAACAGCTGAGCCAGTAGAGTTATCTTCTTCCTCGAGTAAATCTGACCAGGAAGATGAAGGGATTCGAGTTTAGTCCAATCAAGGAATGGCTTGTAGAATTTGGTGGCTTGATGATCTGCATATCTATTCGAAGCGAAATAGCTTGGTAAGTACTCCTGCAGCTCTAATCCATTATGTATACTATATGAACACATGTTAAAATTGCTTGCCTTGCATTTCCGATCATGTTTTGAAATTTGCATTTTCTTTATGCATGAAACCTTGCGATTCCTTGATATTAGACCTCCCTCTAACTTACATATGAATTTCAATTATGTCAGGTACAAGTTACTCCAGCCAACAAAGTAGTATGCGCCATGGTGTGACACTGTCCTTAAAACAGCAAGATTGACTATTAGTATCATGGCCATTTTAAAAGAACAAACTCGCGCTTCAAAACTTTGTTTCGTTGATGTTATCAAGAGAGTAGCAGAATTTGAGAGAGGGCGCCATGCATTCATTTCAACAGATGCAACACGTGTTGAAAGATATGTTGTGGTGCACGGACGGATAGTCCTTCAACAGTTCGCAAATTATCCAGATGAGTGCATTCGACGGTGCGCCTTTGTCACAGGCCTTGCCAATAAGATGGAAGAAAGAGGGCACACAAAGCTAGCAATGAATAAGAAATCTCAAGTGGCGAAAGGAGAGAATCTGAACCAAAGTGCAAAAATGGCCCCAATATCAAAACAAAATCCTATGCGTGCGACAACCACAAAGCTGGTCAGCAGGATATGGGGTGATTACTATGCAACCCATTTCCCAGAGGATTCGAGGGGGAGGATAATGATGAGCAAAAGGTATCTGAGGAGGAACATGAAGAAAATGAAGAAGATGATTTTGAGGGACAGGTTGAAGTTGGCGAGGAACATGTTTCAAGGACCTCGCCATCAACAAGGTCTAGAAATACATCTTCAGATGCTTGTGAAGAAATAGAATGGGAATGTCAAACAGTTGGGAAAACACCATCTGGAGAAGCTCTGTACAGAAGTGTGAGAGTTGGAGATCTTAGTGTTGCTGTTGGTGGGTCACTCACATTGGAAAGTGATTCAGGAGAAGCCATCATGTGTTTTGTTGAGTATATGTATGAGACACATGATGGCACACAGATGATCCATGGTAGAGTTATGAAAAATGGTTCATACACTGTCCTCGGCAATGCTGCAAATGAACGAGAGGTGTTGTTTACCAATGATTGATTGGAGTCCAAAGTAGGTGACATGAGAGAATCATTGAGTGTCAATATCCAGCTGATTCCATGGGGCCACAAGTGCGGAAAAGAGCAGTTGGAAGCTATTAGGGTGGAGAGGGCCAGGGCAGAGGACAGGAAGAAGAAGGGTTTTCCATTGGAGTACATTTGCAAAAGCTTGTACTGTCCGGAGAAAGGTGCCTTTTTCTCCCTCCCTTATGAGAAAATGGCACCGGAACCGGCGCTTGCAGTTCTTGTGAGGAGCGAGAAGTGGTCCGTGATGAGTTCAAAATTCTGTCAGAGACCAACTTTGTCCTCAAGAATGTCACATACAATGTTCACGACTTCCTGTATATAAGGCCTAAGTTTTCTCTCTCGTCAAGGGTCGTGGGACCTACAGGGCTGGAAGAAATGTGGGCATGAAGCCCTATGTGGTATGTCGTTTGCAGAGTGTCAATGTTGCTACTGGATCTCATAAAGCTAATTGGAAATCAACAAAAGTCAGTGTAAGAAGGCTATACAGGCCCAATGATATTTCATCAGATAAAGCTTACTCTTTAGATATGTCAGGGAAAATATACAGGGGTATGCATTTTCCCCTGACTCGTGCACGGACAGGCACAAGAACAAGATTGAAGCACCAGCTTGAGTCAGAGATTGAAGGACCAAGAGATTTGAGGAACCAACATGCAGCTCAGAAGGATCAAGACCAAGCCAGAGGTACAACATATCGGCAAGAGAAGGGCCTCCCTTGCCGGGCAGGCGAGCTCAGCAAGGGGCGAGGCCACCGCCAGAAGCAGACAACCAAAGTGCCCCGGCAGGCCCTGCCGGGACTCGCGAGGGGAAAACCACCCCGCCAACCACTCAAGCATGACCCACGTCGTCAATCAGTGCGGTGTCAAGCCGCAAGGTGATTAAGTGGCAGCCATTCGCCACATGGCGGCCATTTCCTACAGAGGAAACCCATAGATGACACCCGTCCTGCGACCTGTCAAGGGAGCAGGCACGAAGCTGGCAAGATAGCCCGGCAAGCCTTGCTGGGCAACCAGTGATGTGACACTAAGCGGTGCATTTAATGCACCCTCTCAGCCCGCAGAGTTAGGTATGATAGCACTGTTTGCTATCATATCAGTCGATAATGACTACTTTGCCCTTGTGGTGACCCCTTGATCTATAAAAGGAGTCCCATGGCACTCGTAGGAAGGGTTGGAAAGTTGACGAACCCACACCCCCATACCCGCGTAGTCGCTGCTGCCCTACGGCGACCCCTGCCGGGAAAGTGTACTGCGTTGCCCCTTCCACATTCCACCATCAATCCACCAAAGCAGGAGTAGGGTTTTACGCCTCGCGGCGGCCCGAACCTGGGTAAATTGCTTGTGTGATCTCTGCCGTGCTGCGATGCGCTGGTCTACTCTTTGTTCAACGCGACGTCCCCCTGCCAAACCAGCAAGGGGCCTCCTGGTCCCACAGGTGGCCGTGTATATACCACGACAAGATATCAGAGAGGTTTGGCACTCTGCCTTACGTTTACCACATTGTTTATGTGCATCATTACCATCATATTGTGCCTGTGTTTACACCTAACTTTATGTTTTTTACACTTGGACTTTAATCTAGTTTTCTTTGTTGTTTCATCCAGGTGTACTACAGTGAAAATATAGTTAGTGTGCCTGTTGCAATGATAGAGCGAAAATGTGAGGTTTACAGCAAATTGTAGGAGCTGATCGCCAGCTCCTCTTCTTCTTCCTCTAGCTTCCTCTCAAAGCTCAAGGAAGAACACAAGAACACAGATATTTGGTGGCCGCTGTATCACATAGCCATTTTCTCTTCTCTGTATTCTCTTTCTCAAAGCAAACATGGCGTACAGCTCTTAAATAAAACACATACGCACGCATACAGCCGGGGCAAACCCGGCCCGATTTTGTGGCACTAACCCATGCACCAACGCACCACTAACCAACTAACCCATGCAACTAATCTTCTTCCTGGATTCTCTCCAGGGTCCTGAAGACTCGGCATACAATACTAACAAACTCACCCGTCTACTCCTCAGGGCCTTGGCTTCAGCTTGCCGTTTCACACGGCGGCGTGCCGATTCACACGTCACCACGCATCTCACCATCTACATCGCTTCACACGATCTGGTATCTCGCCTTGCACACTTGCTGCTCCAAGACTCCTACCCACGACTTAACTAATGAACTACATACAATACAAATGCAAAAACACATGCAGATATGAAATCAAGATTAAACCTAACAAGGATGACCTTCCAAATTCAATTACCCTCAGTTACCCCGTGTCCTTCCCTCAATCGTACCTGGGCTTGCCCCTCTCTCCCTGTTAATTTTCCTGTCTATGCCTTTCGTCCTCTTATCAGTTGATTCGATCGTTACCTCTTATGTGGCACGATCTCATGCTATTCTACGGCTGTCGTTTAAAGTTGTAAAATTCCATGCTCAATAATCTCCTTGCATATTTTATGTGCTCATTAATTCATTCTTCATGATGGTGTGGTTGAGGCTATAAATATGTGGCAATGTCTTTCTCTCGGACCGAGAAGGACATTTGTTTCGCATGCTATTTAATTGCTCCACACAAAGCTTTGTTGTCTAATCATGAAAGAATCTTCGGCAGCGCGTGCTTGCTCGCCATCTTTTGTCTTGGTTTGGTTGCCTTGTGTCGGGTGGTAGGTGCGACATATGCCAACGGGTGGCTTATCATTGCGGGAGCCAGTAAGACGTCGCCGGTGCCTGGAAACGGGATGAGGCGAAGACATGCACGCCGGCGAATCTTACCCAGGTTCGGGGCTCTCCGTGGAGATAACACCCCTAGTCCTGCTCTGCGGGGTCTCCGCATGATCACTAGATCAGAACGAGTAGCTACAAATGCTCCTTGAGCTGTCGGGTTCCAGGGGAAGAAGGGCAAGGCTAGCTCTCACTCCCCTCTCTATATGGTGTATGTAACTATAAGAAGCCAACCCTTTGCATGGGTGCCCCGGGGGGTTTATATAGGCCTACCCCCCGGGGGTACAATTGTAATCCAGCTGGGCGTGGGTCTCAGTCGTCAGTGTCTGCGCTCGCCGGCTTCTCCGCCGGCCGTCGGGGCCCGCCGACTAGTGGGTCCCGCCGGCTGCCGCCCTCTTGGTCGACAGACCGGCCCCAGCGCCTGGGGGTCTTGTCGGCGGCTGTTTACTGTAGCCTCGCCTCTGATGATGAGGGCTTCGTCACGGTAAGCGTGGCCAGCGTGTGCCGCCTCGAGGGTTCTCACTGTAGCCTTACCTCGTCTCATCTCCTTAATGTGGCACATGCTTCGAGGGAGGGGGTAGCCGTCTTCTGGGGGCCGGCTACGCCCCTGGCCGACTGAGGGAGGCCGGGCCGCCTTCGTGCCTCTCTCTGGCTAACGGGGCCCGCCGCCCGTGAGCCGTTCTGGCGTCAGTCGTGGATGACGTTGAGGCCGGCATGGCTACAGTGCCGGGCCGGACGGGAGATGGCTGACCCGTACGGCGTCCTGTGGCCATGCCTGCCTCGGGCTTCGGGGATAGTGGGCCATACTGTGGCCACACCCCGTCGTGTCACCGTTATGTGGGCTTAGTTTCGGTAGGGGTGGTCTTGGCCGGCTTCTTGGAGTCGGCGCTCTCTACAGCCGGCTTTCTGGAGTCGGTCGTCTCGTAGCTATCTTGGGGGAGGTCGCTGAGGCTGGGTCGCCTTCTGAGAGTCGGCTTCTGGGGTAGCCGACCGAGGGAAGGCGGCCCAGAGCTTTGAATGCTTGAAGGATCAAATGGCCTGATATGGATCTGAAGAGCCAGGGGTAGTCGGTTAGGCTACCCGTGGCCATTTACTCCGACAGTAGTCCCCGAAGCTGATTGAGCATCGAGGTTGGGTGGGAGTCAAGAAGCTCGGTCAGCTTCCTATCTTGATGAGCCGGCAGCTGGGAGCCGACTTTGGTTGGGCCGCCTTATCGGCGAAAAATCTTTTGGAGTCGGAGGGCGGGAGCTTGCCAGCGCACGCACCGGGCCGCGAGCCGGCCACTTGCCGCCTTCGAACCACGTGGCATCCCTTGGCTAAAAAGCCTGCCAGCCCACGCGCGCGACGGGACGTCGCCACAGGACGGGGGCCCGCCACGCCCATGCCTGGGCCCAGGCGCGGATTCTCTGCGGCCCGAAGCCGCCCGCACGTCTTCCTGCGGCGGTTTCGGCACGCTTTGAGGGCGTAATAATCGCGAGGCGTGGGGGGAGTGGGTGCAGTTAATCCCACGTCTCACCCCACGCCCTGCCTCCCTGGCTTCACCGTGTGAAGCTATAAGTAGGGGGAGGGGGAGAGCGGCAGGCGCTCGCACGCCCCTTTCCTTTCCGCCATCTTCTTCCTTCTGCCCTTTCTTGCAACAGCACCTCGCCGCCGCGCTGCTCCACCACTCGATCCTCCGCCGCCGCGCTCGTTCTTGCCAGCCCCACGCCACGATGCAGTATGGCGGGGATTGGGACGGCTCCAACATCCATGAGGACCACGTCGAGTTCCTCCGCAAGACGCGGCGGCTGCCCGGCACGGAGGTGGAGGTCCGTCTTGCGCCGGCGAAGGAGATCACGCCGGAGCCGGAGGAAGGCGAGCGGGTAGTCTTCCGCTTGCACTTCTTGCGCGGCATTGGCTTGCCCGTGAGCGCCTTCTTCCGCTCCTTTCTTGAGTTCTACGAACTCCAGCCGCACCACCTCACCCCGAACACGGTGGTGCTGCTGTCCGCCTTCTTCACCTTGTGCGAAGGCTACCTCGGCGACCTCCCCACCCTCGAGCTCTGGGGGGAGTTCTCCAGTCCAAGCTGGGCACGCGCATGCAGGGCGTGCCGGCCAGAGTGGAGCCTTCATCGCGATGCGGAGGGTGGCTGCCGACAACCCCTTCCCCGTCATCACACTGATCCAGTCGGTGAAGCTATGGCAAAAGTCATACTTCTACGTGAAGAACGTCGCCCCGCAGGGCGACTACGTCAATCTGCCGGCTTACGTAGCCGGCCCACCGGCGGGCAGGCGGCCCCAATGGTCCTATCGGGCCGTGACGCTGACGCCGGCTGGAGCCGCAGCTATCGCCCGACTGCGGGTGATGATCCAGTCGGAGGGCTTGTCGGGGCCCGACCTGCTGGCCGCCTTCGTCACGCGCCGGGTGCTCCCGCTCCAGAGCCGCCCTCATCTGATCTGTCAGATGAGCGGCCAGCTTGATCCGAGTCGGGTGTGCACCAAAGACATGCCGCACGACGAGGTGGCCCATATGGTGAACTACCTTGCGAACTGCAAGCTCTCCGCCGAGTGGCAGTTCGGCAAGGAGCCATATTGCCGAGTTCCCTTTGGCCGACTCTGACTAGTCGGCTTGTCTTCGACAGAGCCCTCTTCTTCGTCCTGCAGGCGGGTCGGACGCGGAGCGCCGATTCGTCCCCGACCGGACGGAACACGATCTGAAGGACCCCGACTTGGGGGCTGCCGCTATGGACGACAACACCGAAGTGGGCGGTGGCCAAGCCGGCGGCGAGGCAGGCGGCTCCGGGCTCGGAGTCAGCTTCGACGACTGGCCGGACGATGCCGAGGCCGAAGTCGTCCCACGCCGCCAGCCGGCGCCTGGCCACGGCGCGGGTTCCTCCGCCGCGCCGTCTGCTCGGGGCGGCGGGCAAAAGCGTCGCGCCGCGCCAGGCTTGTTCGGCAGTCGGCCGAAGAAGCCCAGAGGCGGGGCAGCGGCGACCAGGTGGGAGGAGGCGGCCGCGAAGGCGGCCCGCTTCCGCAAGGCGGTGAAGCAGCTCCAGACGGTGTCAGTGTAAGTATACACTCCTTTGTGTACTCTTTTTTTTCTTTTCTCTGGTAGCTCCTGAGTCCTTGTCTTTTCTTCAAAAAATCAGGGCTCCATTGTCGCTCGAGCGGGCTGCTGCAGCCTCCGTTGTTGGGTCGCCAGGAGGATCTGGGAGCACTACTCGCCGCGTGGACCCCCGTGCCGATCTTCTGGCGGCGACGGAGTGGAACGCGCGGGAGGAGCGGGAGGCGCGGGAGGCGGAGGCATTGAGGGCGGCTGCCGCCAAGGCGGCACAGGAGGAGGAGGCAGCGAAGGCGCGCGCGGACACCGCGGCCAAGGCCCAAGCGGAGGCTGCGGCTGCGGCGACGGCAGAAGAGGCCTTCCTGGTCACCCCACTGCACGTTGCGGCGCCTGGGGCCCCAGAGCCCTCGCCAGAAGAAGCCGGCAGTGACCGGTCGGGGCTGGAGAGGGATGACGACGTTGTCATCCTGGAGAGGGCAGCGGCACCGGCCCCGCCGACTAGGGCGGCTCAAGGTGGCCGGCCTGATCTGCCGCCTGCGCAGCCAGCCGGGGGCGAGCCGGCCGCGAGGACTGATCTGGCGGTCCGGTCGTCGTCGCGCCGGCGCACGGGAAAGGCCGCCTCAGAGCCGCAGAAGGCTGCATCGGAGCCGCAGCCGGCCGCAGGCTCCAGCTCGTCGGCCCAAGATATGGAGGCGGCCAGCGCCAGCTCGGGGTGGACGCCAGGCGGAGGGACGGCCGTGATGAATGTGGCCGCGCAGGACGTCCGGACCCGGCTCCAAGCCCAGGCTGGGGCGCTGAGGAGATACAACGACGAGTTCCTTGCGACGCGGGCGGCCATCCGGGTTAGTCTTCTTATGCTGCTTCTTTTTTATCTTGGTTTCTTCCGTGGGGGCGCGTCCGCGCACCCACTGGGTGTAGTCCCCGAGTTCCGAGTCGGCTGCTGAGCAGGCGGCTTGGAACTTCTTAGTGGATCTAGTTTTGCTATTCTTGTTCTTACTTCGCTCTTCTGCCTGTCTTGCAGGACTACCATAATCTTCGCGCGGCTGCCTTCAACTCCCAGGCTCGGGAGTTGACCCAGAAGACCGCCGACCTAACTGAGAGCCGGGGTAAGTGCTTCGTCCTTTATCTCACGTGGGGGCGCGTCAGCGCACCCACTGGGTGTAGTCCCCGAGATTCGGGCCGACTGCTGAGCAGTCGGGTCGGATCTTCCTTGACGACTTCTTCTTATTGTTTCTTCTTTCTCTGCCGTCCCTGCAGCGGCCAATGCCAGTCTAAGGGCGCAGCTGGGAGGGTCTCAGGCTGCCCTTCGTGCCAAGGAGGCCGAGTTTGCCGCCTTGGTGCAGGAACGTGACCTCCTGGCCAAGAGGTTGGCCGACCAGGAAGAGAGCCACAAGGCAGCTCTGAAGGCGGTGCAGGACAGCGAAGCCGCCCTCCAGGCCGAGTACGAGACAGAGGGGGGCTGGCTGGGCCGAAGAAAAGCAGACGCTGATCAATGGCTATGGCCAGATCAAAGATTTGGTTGACGGTAAGCCGCCTACTTCTTCGTCCTTTCTTGCCGCCTGCCGCTTTTGGCTCGTTTTCTGACTTGGTGTTTTCTCTTCTTTCTCTTTCTTTCTTGCGCAGAGTACTTCCCTGGCTACTCTACCGCCGCCAACCAGATCATCGAGGCCCGCCGCGAGGCACGGAGGCAGGCTGGCGCTGAGATTGCGCCAAACGCTAGCCGGTCACTGGAGGAGCAGCTCTTGGCGATCCAGGCCCGCCTCCAGCCAGCTCATCGACTGCTCCGCCGTCTTCAACGTGCCGGGGCGCAGGTGCTGGCCGCCCTCTGGCCTGGCGAAGTGGTTCCCCGCACCCCCAGTCGGACTGCCGACTGGCTGGAGGTGGCGGTCGGCCGCTTTGAAGCCTGGAAGGCTTCGGCGGCTCGGTCCGGCGCCAGGCGGGCGCTGGAGTTCGTCGAGGCCTGGTATCCCGGCCTGAGTCTGGACCAGCTAGCTACCTGGCGGCAGCAGGCCGACACGGAGCTGGAGCCGGCGCGGCCGGCTATCATCCGGCGGGCTTCAGCGATCGCCGACTACACCGACACCAGCGCCTTCGCCCCTGAGGTAGATGACAACGGTGTTGCCCAGCCGGAGGACTGGTTCGGGCTGAACCCAGCAGACGGCGAAGACTCGGCGGAGGAGATCGACTCCAGTGACGAGGGTGAAGAAGAGGAGGAGGAAGCTGAAGACGCCGGGCCGGACGGTGGGGCGACCGACCAGCCTCAGCCTGACCGCGCCTCCAGCAACACGTCGCGTGCGGGTGCGTCGCCTGCCACCGGTGGTGATCAGGCTGAGACCCGCCAGCCGGCCACTCCTTCAGCCGGCGACGCCGTCTCCATCGACCAACCCGGCTCCCACGTCGCACCTTTAGTCTAGTCTGCTATCTTTTATTTTCCTGTCTTGTCATTTTTGGAACAATATTCAGTTAAGTTTACACAATTCCACCCACTGGGGGTGTATTCGAACTATGTCGATTGCCGGCCTGTTGGGGGCCTTATATGTATATATGACTATGCATGTGTTTGGCTTTTCCTTGTTCTTTGCTTTTCATCCTTCTGCTGTTTCCTTTGCCGCCCTCCCTTGGTTGTCGCCTCCCCAGACAGACAGCTGCTTTGCAATCTGTAGCTGGAGAAGTACTTGCCCAATTGGGAGGGCAAGTACTCTAGCTTTGTTGGATTATAGCTAAATGTTTAGGAAGCCGGCCAGCCGGCTGTTCTGACAGCCGGCAGGCGTGGTTGGAGGCCATCTTTTCGCCATATAAGTTCCTTAGTCCTTAGCCGTTTTTCGTGTAGGCATCCTTTCTGCCTTGGCTCTTGCTAGTCGGACAGTCGGTTCTTCGAGCTGCGACTTTCAACAAGAGGGGACTCGGGAGCCGGCACACTACTTGTCTGACTTCAGGTAGAACTTTAATATAGCTTAAGGCGGCCAGTCCCCGGGCCGACTAGTCGAACCCGGTGCCAGACAGGAAATCAAATGTAGTAATACATTCATGGATATGACACTTGTCACTCATAGATAAATAAAGGCAGTCCCCGAGTGCTCCTCGGGGAGCCTGTTGTTTCATACTTAATACAAAAGGGTAGCATGATACATACTGCTTTCAACTGTAAAATCTTCTCAGGAGGTTCACGTTCCATGGTCGCTCCGACTCCTTGCCGGAGTCATCCCCCTTGCGTGCTCTTGGTTTTTGCGCGTCGATCAAGTAGTAGGAGTCGTTGCCTAGTGCCTTGCTGATGACGAAGGGGCCTTCCCAAGGGGCCGAGAGCTTGTGCTGACCGGCTGTTCGCTGGATCAGCCGAAGCACAAGGTCGCCCTCTTGGAAAATCTTGGCTTGACCTTGCAGTTGTGGTAACGGCGCAACCCCTGCTGGTAGATGGCAGACCAGCTGAGTGCTAACAGCCGGCCTTCTTCCAGTAGGTCGACACCGTCTTCTCTAGCTTCCTTGGCCTCCGCCTCCGTGTACATGGTGACCCGAGGCGAGTCGAACTCGATGTCGGTTGGGATGACAGCCTCGGCGCCATATACAAGGAAGAACGGATGAAGCCGATTGACTTGTTGGGGGTAGTACGCAGACTCCAGAGGACAGACGGCAGCTCATCGAGCCAGCAGCCGGCCGATCGCTCCAGTGGTACAACCAGTCGGGGCTTGATGCTGGAGAGGATGAGTCCATTTGCTCGCTCGACTTGGCCGTTTGACTGCGGGTGGGCAACGGACGCTAAGTCCAGTCGGATACCCTGCGTCGCGCAGAAACATGCCAGTGCTCCTTTGGCAAAGTTTGTGCCGTTGTCGGTGATGATGCTGTGCGGTACGCCGTACCGAGTAGTGATGTCGATGATGAATGTTACGGCAGTCGGCCCGTTCAGCTTCTTGATTGGCTTCGCTTCGATCCACTTTGTGAACTTGTCCACGGCGACAAGCAGATGTGTCAAGCCGCCGCGGGCTGTCTTGAAAGGACCCACCATGTCCAGTCCCCAGACGGCGAAGGGCCAGGTGAGGGGAATGGTTTTGAGTGCAGAAGCCGGCAGGTGTTGCTTGGAACTGAAGACTTGGCATCCTCTGCAGCTCTTGACTATCTCTTTGGCATCTTCCAAAGCAGTCGGCCAGAAGAAACCATGGCGAAAAGCTTTGGCCACAAGTGATCTTGAGGCTGCGTGGTGGCCGCATTCGCCTTGGTGGATATCCTTGAGGATTGCCACTCCTTTTTCTGGCTCGACACAGCGCTGGAAGACTCCAGTGACGCTGCGCTTGACAAGCTCTCTGTTGATTATTGCATATGCTCCGGCTCGTCGTTGCACTAGTCTTGCTGTGATCTCATCAGCCGGCAGCTCTCTGTTGACTAGGAATTTGAGGATGGGCTGGGCCCATGACGGAGCCCTGACTTCTTCTTCTGTTAGTGCGGCCACCATGACTCGGGTGGGTGGGTCGGGTGGCGTGGAATTGGGGTCGGCCACCGCTTCTTGTGTTGCTGCAGTCCCCGGGCCGACTGCTGCAGTCCCCGGGCCGGGCTCTGAAGTCCCCGGGCCGGGTGCGACTACGGCAGTCGGCGGGCCAGTTGTCGAAGTCCCCGTGCCGCCTGCGGGGTTCTTCCAGTCGGATCCGGCTGCCTCGGGGGCAGGCGGTACGAAGATAGAGTCCGACTCTGGAGACGGCTTCATGGACGGCTTGAGGAGGCGCTGGAGGGAGACGCCGGTCGGTATAGCCTGTCGGGTGGAGCCGATCCGTGCCAGGGCATCTGCTTGGTCGTTGTCGGCCCTTGGCACGTGAAGGAACTCGCACCCTTCGAAGTACCCACTGATCTGCTGGACGAGGAATCGATAGCTCGCCATGTTTGCGTCCTTGGCGTCCCAGTCGCCAGACGACTGCTGGACCACCAAGTCTGAGTTGCCATAACACAGGATCCGGCGTATGCCGAGCTCTTTGGCTAGCTGGAGCCCATGTATGAGTGCCTCGTACTCGGCGATGTTGTTGGAGGCGGCGAAGTGGATTTGCAGCGTGTATCTGAGTTTGTCACCTTTGGGAGAGGTGAGGACGATGCCGGCTCCCAAGCCGGTGCGCATCTTGGACCCGTCGAAGTGCATCCGCCAATGGGTAGAGTCGAGAGCCGGCGGTAGGTACTGGGTCTCCGCCCAGTCGACGAGGAAGTCGGCCAATGCTTGGGACTTGATGGCGGTGCGGGGCTGGTAGAAGATTGTGTATGGTGCCAACGCAATGGCCCATTTAGCTACCCGGCCGGATGCATCCCGGCTGCCTATGATCTCGGCCAGCGGGGCGGTGCACACGACCGTGATGGGATGCTCTTGGAAGTAGGGCTTCAGCTTCTTGGCGGCGAAGTATACCCCATAGCACATCTTCTGGTAGTGCGGGTAGTTTTGCTTTGAGTTGGATAGTACTTCGCTTAGATAATACACCGGCCTCTGGACTAGCTGGGCTCGGCCTTCTTTCGGGCGCTGGACCACGACAACTGTACTGACCACTCGGTTAGTCGCGGCAATGTAAAAGAGCATGGGCTCCTTCTCAGTCGGTGCCGCCAGGACAGGTGGAGTGGTCAGCATCTTATTCAGCTCATGGAAGGCTTGGCCGGCTTGGTCATTCCACTCGAAGTGAGCGGACTTCTTCATGAGTCCGTACAGGGGGAGAGCCTTCTCTCCTAGCCGGCTGATAAAGCGGTTTAGGGAGGCCAAGCACCCGGTGAACTTCTGCACATCCCGCAATTTGGTGGGAATTTCCATCCTCTCGATGGCCTTGATCTTCACAGGGTTGCACTCGATGCCGCGTTCGGAGACCAGAAAGCCTAGCAGCTGGCCGGCTGGTACTCCGAACACGCATTTCTCGGGGTTGAGCTTGATTTGGAATCGGCGCAAGTTGGCGAATGTTTCTTTGAGGTCTTCCAGCAGGGTGCCGCGCTTCTCTGTCTTCACCACAATGTCGTCTACATAGACATGGGCATTTCTGCCGAGTTGCTTGAGGAGGCATTTCTGCATGCAACGCTGAAAAGTGGCACCGGCATTCCTTAAGCCGAATGTCATAGTCAGGTAACAGAAAGCTCCGAATGGTGTGATGAAGGCAGTCTTCAGGCGGTCCGCTGGGTCCAACTTGATTTGATGGTACCCTGAGTAGGCGTCCAAAAAGCTCAACAGCTCGCATCCGGTTGTGGAGTCTATCACTTGGTCAATCCGTGGCAAGGCAAACGGATCCTTGGGGCAGGCCTTGTTAAGGCTAGTGTAGTCTATACACATGCGCCACTTGTTGTTCTTCTTCAATACCAAGACTGGGTTGGCAAGCCACTCTGGAAAAAATACTTCCATGATAAAGCCAGCGGCGGGGAGCTGGGCTATCTCTTCTCCTACGATTCTTCGCTTCTCTTCTGACAGTCGGCGAAGGGGTTGCTTGACTGGCTTCGCGTCGGCTCGGACGTGTAATTTGTGCTCGGCAAAATCCTTCGGGACACCTGGCATGTCCTTTGGGGACCATGCGAAGACATCTCGATTCTCACGGAGGAAGTCGACGAGCTCGCCTTCCTATTTACTGTCCAAGTTTGCCCCAATGACGGCAAACCTTTCCGGGTTCTCTGGGTCCAGGGGTATCTTCTTCGTTTCCTTGGCCGGCTGGAAGGAGCCCTGCGCATCATAATCTTTGGGGTTGGGGGACAAAGCCGGCTGCTTGCCGGCCATGGCCACAACCCGCTCCAGCATCTTCTTCTCTTCGGCCACTATGAGGGACTCGGCCAGCCGGCTGCTGGCCATGGCGCACTCAATGGACTTCTTGTAGTCGCCGGCTACAGTGATGATCCCCTTCGAGCTCGGCATCTTCATCTTCAGGTAGGTGTAGTGGGGCACAGCCATGAACTTGGCCAGAGCAGGTCGGCCAAGCAAAGCGTGGTAGGGGCTCTCCAGATCCACTACCTCAAACCAGATCGCTTCTCGGCGAAAATGATCCTTGTCTCCGAAGACAACATCCATCTTGATCTTGCCGATCGGGGAGCAAGACAAGCCGGGGACGATACCATGGAACACGGTCCGGCTTGGCATGAGCTGCTTCGCCTTGATGTTCAGCTTCTCCATGGTATCGCGGTACAGTATATTGATACTGCTTCCGCCATCTATCAGGACGCGGGAGAATCTGGCAGCTCGCCTCTCCGTCGCGACGGTGACGTCCAAGACTAGTGCATAGGAGCCAGGGGATGGCATCACCTCTGGGTGGTCGGCCTGGCTCTAGTTGATGGGCTTCTCGGACCAGTGCATGAACTCGGGGGCGCTAGAGGCGACTGCGTTGACCTCTTGATGCTGACGGCGCCAACTACGCTTGTCTTCGACTTGGCTTGTGAAGACGACGTAGGCGGCGTGCTCTTCGGGGAACTCATCTTGAATGGCTCCGACTGCCGGCCGAGCCGCCGGCTACTGGGGGGCTAGAGGCGGCGGGCCGGTAGGCGGAGGCGGCACCAGCCCCTCGCCCTTGGAGATTCGCGTGAGCCAGTGGCATTTTCGGGTCGTGTGGTTGGACGGCTTCGCGCCGCTGTGGAACTTGCAGGGGGCGTCGAGAGTCTGTTCGTACGAGAAAGCCGGCTGCCAAGCCGGCCTGCCACCCTTCTTCTTGGGAGCAGGCCGTTCTTCGGGTTGCTCATCTTCAACTGTGGCCACCTGTCGACTGGTGGAAGGCGGCATGGGAGCCTTGCGCTTGTGATCGTTCTGGTAGGGGCGCCAATTGGAGTCGCCTGCCGGCGTCTTGGGAGCCGGAGCGATCACCTTCCCAGAGGCGTCCACTCGAAGCTCGGTCTTCATCGAGGAGTCAGCCGTGGCGTACTTGTCCGCGATGATCAGCAGTTTCGAGGGTAGCTGGCTCATCGCAGAGGAGTCGGTGCTTGAGGAGGGTGCCCTCTCGGCACCCGGCGGTGAAGTACTCGATGGCCTGAACCTCGTGTACCCCCTCGCAGGAGTTGCGGAGCTCGGCCCACCGCATGAGGTAGTCGCGGGTCGACTCGTTGGGCCCTTGGACGCATAGGGAAAGCTGGCGAGGCTTGGGAGGCCGCTTGTACGTGCTAGTGAAGTTGCGGACGGAGACTTCCGTGAAGTCCAGCCAGCTGTTGATGCTGTAGGGCTTGAGGCTGTTGAGCCAGGTGCGCGCCGTGCCTTGCAGCATGAGGGGGACGTATTTCACGGCTACGCGTCGGTTGCCGTTGGCCATGCTGACCATAGTAGAATAGTCGATGAGCCAATCTTCCGGCTTCACAGAGCCGTTGTACTTGGGCGTGTCTCTGGGGAGCGAGAACCCTTTGGGGAAGGGCTCGTCGCGGATGCGAGGGCCAAAGCATGGTGGGCCGACATCGGCTTCTTCTTCCAGCGCCAGGGATCGAGCTAGGCGGTCGATCCGGTGGCGGGCGTCGTTCTCGCCGACTCCTTCGCGGCGGCCTAGTTGGCCACCAAGGGTCGGACGCGTGACAGGCGGCGGGGATGGACGTCTCTCCCCTCGAGGCGGGGGAGGAGGCGGATTTCCTTGGCGCTCTACCGCTCGAGGGCGGCCTTCCGCGTCGCGCTCGATGGTGATACGGGTCCGGCTGCGGCTAGCAGCCGGCTCCTTGTCTTTCCTCTGGCGGGCACCGCTCGTAGTCGGCGAGCGGGACGCCGCGGCGTGCTCCCGGCGCGGGGGATGACTATCAGCGCGGGCGCCGGCTTCGTGCCGTTCTGCAGCCGCGTCAATCAGCTGCTGGATCCGCCTTGTCATGTAGGGGAGCTCATCGGCTCCCAACCCATTTAGCTCTTCAGCAGCCGCCTGGGCGGCTCGTATATTCTCGAGCGGGGTGGCGTAGACGGGGCGATCTGCCCCCAGCATGCTGGCAATAGCCGCGCCGCGCTTCTAGACGAAGCCGGCTCGGCTCGGCCCGCTAGGCGGCGGCGTACCGAAGGCAGCGCGGTCGACTTCGCGCTGGTGGGCCTCGGTGAGGCGTCTCATGGAGGCTATCTTCTGGCCTTCCGCGATGAGGGCGAGGCGGCGTGACTCCAAGGTCTCAGCATCGGCATCGGCCGGGATGGGGACGGATAAGTCGTGCATCGCTGCTTGCAGGGCGTCGTGGGCGTTCTCGCCCGAGTTGGCGACGTGCTGATGACCAGCACTTCGGTGACGGCACTGCTGCCGCTGTCAGCTCGAGAAAGGGGGTCGTCGAAGACCACCACGTCGGAGGGGTAGGCGTCGAGCGATGCCGTGTCGGAATCGACAAGCATCGGGTCGGTGGAGCCGACCGACTCCAAGTCTACGGCAGGCTCGCTGGAGACCTGGAGTTGGTCGAGGAGGCTGACGAGGCGGCTCTCGGGGTAGTCCGTGCCTGCGTCGGACGCGGGCTCGTCGGAGATGCGAGCCTCGCCGAGCAGATTGGCGAGGCAGCTCGCTGCGCAGGCGTCGTCGACGCCTTGCAGCGCGTCGGGGCAAACGCCATCGGGCGCAGCAGGCTGGCTGCGCTCGCGGGGGAGGAAAAGGGTTCCCGTCCAGAACAGGTCTCCGGACGACGGTGCACCTGGCCCCATGGTGGGCGCCAAATGTCGGGTGGTAGGTGCGACATATGCCAACGGGTGGCTTATCATTGCGGGAGCCAGTAAGACGTCGCCGGTGCCTGGAAACGGGATGAGGCGAAGACATGCACGCCGGCGAATCTTACCCAGGTTCGGGGCTCTCCGTGGAGATAACACCCCTAGTCCTGCTCTGCGGGGTCTCCGCATGATCACTAGATCAGAACGAGTAGCTACAAATGCTCCTTGAGCTGTCGGGTTCCAGGGGGAAGAAGGGCAAGGCTAGCTCTCACTCCCCTCTCTATATGGTGTATGTAACTCTAAGAAGCCAACCCTTTGCATGGGTGCCCCGCGGGGTTTATATAGGCCTACCCCCCGGGGGTACAACTGTAATCCGGCTGGGCGTGGGTCTCAGTCGTCAATGTCTGCGCTCGCCGGCTTCTCCGCCGGCCGTCGGGGCCCGCCGACTGGTGGGTCCCGCCGGCTGCCGCCCTCTTGGTCGAAATGACCGGCCCCACCGCCTGGGGGTCTTGCCGGCGGCTGTTTACTGTAGCCTCGCCTCTGATGACGAGGGCTTCGTCGCGGTAAGCGTGGCCACAGTGTGCCGCCTCGAGGGTTCTCACTGTAGCCTTACCTCGTCTCGTCTCCTTAATGTGGCACATGCTTCGAGGGAGGGGGTAGCCAGCTTTTGGGGGCCGGCTACGCCCCTGGCCGACTGAGGGAGGCCGGGCCACCTTCGTGCCTCTCTCTGGCTAACGGGGCCCGCCGCCCGTGAGCCGTTCTGGCGTCGGTCGTGGATGACGTTGAGGCCGGCATGGCTACAGTGCCGGGCCGGACGGGAGATGGCTGACCCGTACGGCGTCCTGTGGCCATGCCTGCCTCGGGCTTCGGGGATAGTGGGCCATACTATGGCCACACCCCGTCGTGTCACCGTTATGTGGGTGTAGTTTCGGTAGGGGTGGTCTTGGCCGGCTTCTTGGAGTCGGCGCTCTCTACAGCCGGCTTTCTGGAGTCGGCCGTCTCGTAGCTATCTTGGGGGAGGTCGCTGAGGCTGGGTCGCCTTCTGAGAGTCGGCTTCTGGGGTAGCCGACCGAGGGAAGGCGGCCCAGAGCTTTGAATGCTTGAAGGATCAAATGGCCTGATATGGATCTGAAGAGCCAGGGGTAGTCGGTTAGGCTACCCGTGGCCATTTACTCCGAAACTTTGCCATGTTGTTTGGTTTTCGTTTTGGTTTTCGGACGAGGGATCGATTTGGACGTTTCGCTGAGGATTTGGTTTCTGGTTTGCTTTGCCGATCACGTCGGCGTGTAGTCCTTTGACGCCACGCGATTTCTCCAAATCTTTCCGGTGGGTTCGCAACTCTTGATCGTGGATCTTGCGGTCTTGGCTGCCTACATGGTGTGCGCGTAGCCAGCCGGTCAGTGGATCGTTTTGCCGATGATCTATGTGAGGCTCGACTAGGTGCTTCATCCGCGTCCTCTATCGGCCACCGGTGTTTTGTACCTTGCTCATGTGCTCCCAACCCGACACCGTGCTTTTTCCGTCCGGATCTTTGCTTTGGATGAATGATATAGATAGCCAAGACCAGGCAGGGGAGGCTGGAATCACGTTTTGTGTCTAGTTTTCTTCGATCTTTCTTTCCGTGAGTTTTGGTCGAGGATCTCGCGTGCGTTCTCGCCTCCATGGTGGGTGTCGATGGGATTCGTCCGCGTCCTGCTGAGGTTCTTCACACCCCGGTTTTACATGTGGTTCTCTACCTCCTTTACGTGCATGTGCCATATTTTTGTCCTTGCCTTGGATGGATCATGATCGCCAACCGACCGACCAGTCCTAGGATCATGTTTATATCTTGTGTTTTTTTCTTTTGGCTTGATCTTGCTTTGTTCTGTGGAGCCGTGTCACCGGCCGCCTACTCATAGGTTCCAATCACTCTCCGTACTTGCATCTATAAATGGTGGCATCGCTGTTTGTGTTTGTGTATTTTGTTTGGTTTGAATCCGGGTGACCGTGCTTCTGCGGGTTGATTTATAAATGCTGGCATCGTTGTTTGTGTTTGTGTATTTGAAACCATATGAACTTGCTTATATGTCCAATTCGTGGTTACATCTTTTTGTATTTGCATAGATCCATGTTTCGACCTTGATTAGGATGCTTCTGTAAGGTCTATTCCATAGTTTGTTGTGCAAGAGTTTCGACCTTGGTGGTGGATCTGTGGTCTGCCCTTGGTGGAGATGTAGATTGCACCACCGAGGTAATGAACGCCATCACTCCGTGGATGGTTGATATGGATACTTCTTGCAGATCTGTAGAACTTGCTTTCTTGTGTGGAGCATGTGTGCCCAATTGCCCATAGCTAGGTTGCATCGGCGCCTCTCTCCATTTTTCTCCATCTCCTCTTGGTTGCTTTATTTCTTCTGATCGCTTTGTGTACTTGGCATTTCATCACCCCTTTTGGTTTGAATCCGGCTTACTGTGATTCTATATTTGATTTATACATGGTGACGTCTCGTCACCTATTTGGTTCGAATCTGGGTGAAGCTTCTACGCTCAATTTATGGTGACATTTCTAGTTGTATTTGCGTAGTTTGAAGTTGGGTGGTCGTGCTTCTATTTGATTTATGGTGGCATCTAGTTATGTTTGCATAGATCTGTGTTTTCACATCTGAACTTCGAATTAGGATGTTTTTCTAATAGTCTAATCATTATGTTGTGCAGGAGTCTTGGTTTTGGTGGTGGTGAATCGTGATCTGACCTTGCTGGAGATTTGTAGATTGTACCGGGCAGGTAAGTTTTTTGCCCCCTCTCCACCCCATCATTTTTTGCGTTCACCATGTCTAGCTCTGCCATATATGTCCTTGTTTGAAAATGTGTTAACAAATTGTTGCTTTGCGGTGTAACCGCTAAACTCTTGATTTTGTAATTTGATTAATATATTTATCTAAACTTATAATTTACACATCTACTTGATTCTAAACTTTACAGGGGAATTATGTCGAACTCTCCACATTCTGCTGGTACTGCTGATATATGTGCTTACCTTGCTATTTGGGTTCCCAAATTGTAGATAAACTTATTCCTAGAAATGCTATAGTTTTGCAACATTGCACTTCTCCATATCAGAAAATTAAACGGTCATAATATTATTATTTTTATAAGTTTGATGTGTGGTGTAGTATATGAAACTATGGATTGGGACACCATTATTATTTATTGGTAGATTTGCGACTCATGCATTAACTAATCATTCAACAATATATTTTACAAGGCCACTATGTGTAGTAAGCGAGCATAATCATATTGGGCCAATCAAAGAATGAGTAGTTAAACCGCCATTTTAATATTTTATGTATGGGATTCATCTGATGCATGCCTACTTGCACTACATTCAGATTTTTCAGCGTGTCCAATATTTGTTGAAAAATGTGTCTAACATTTGTATCAAAAATGTGTCCAACATTTTTTGTCGCTTTCAGGAACAAAGAGGTGCCAAGCAAAGCCTAAAAGCGGAAATGAGAATATAATTGAGGAGAGCAATGTTACAACCGATATTGGTCACGATGCCATTTGCTGCAAGAGACCAAAAAGAGAAGTTGCCCGTTCGAATTTCAGTGAGAAGGCATTTGACTTGTCTGAATAAGATTCACTTGTCACACCCAAGGAAATCAGAATTGAGGAGTAAACAGAGGCGGTTATGTTGACAAGAACAGGAATCAATTCTGTACTCCACGCACACATGTTCAATCAATAGCTTGTCATGCAATTACGATCTTATGTCTTTTGCATTTTACTTAGGATCTTGCATTCCCTCACAACTAAACCTTCCTCTTAACTTGCATAAAAAATTAAATTATTCCAGGTAGAAGTTGCGCCAACCAATGAAGCAGTATGCGCCATGGTGTGACACTATCCTTAAAACAACAAGACTGGCTGTTAGTGTCATTGCCAATTTAAAAGAACAAACTCGCACGTCAAAAGTTTCTTTCACTGACGTTACCAAGAGAGTAGAAGAATTTAAGAGAGGGCACCATGCATTCATTTCAAAAGATGCAACACTTGTTGAAAGATATGTTGTGGTGCATGGACAGATAATCCTTCAACGGTTCCAAATTATCCAGATGAGTACATTTGACGGTGCGCCTTCGTCACAGGCCTTGTCAAGAAGATGGAAGAAAGAGGTCACACGAAGCTAGCAATGAAGAAGAAATCGTAAGTGGCGAGAGGAGGGAATCTGAACCCAAGTGCAAAAATGACCCCAATATCAAAACAAAATCTTATGCGTGCGACAACCACAAAGTCGGCCAGCAGGATATGGGTGATTACTATGCAAACCATTTCCCAGAGAATTCAAAGGAAGGGGGTGAGAATGATGAGCAAAAGGTATTTGAGGAGGAACATGAAGAAAATGAAGAAGATGATGCTGAAGGGGAGGTTGAAGTTGGCGAGGAACATGTTTCGAGGACCTTGCCACCAACAAGGTCTAGAGTGACATCATTAGATGTTTGTGGAGAAATAAAATGGGAAGGTCAAATGGTTGGAAAAACACCCGCTGGAGAAGCTCTGTACAGAAGTGTTAGGGTTGGAGATCTAAGTATTGCTGTTGGTGGGGCAGCCACATTGGAAGGTGATTCAGGAGAAGCCATTATGTGTTTTCTTGAGTATATGTATGAGACACATGATGGCACACAAATGATTCATGGAAGAGTTCTGCAAAATGGTTCACACACTATCCTCGCCAACGCTACAAACGAAAGATAGGTGTTCTTTACCAATGGTTGTTTACAGTTCAAAGTAGGTGACATGAGAGAATCAGTTAGTGTCAACTTCCAGCTAATTCCCTGGGGTCACAAGTGCAGAAAAGACCAGATGGAAGCTATTAGGGTGGAGAAGGCCAATACAGAGGATAGGAAGAAGAAAGGTTTGTCGGTGGAGTATATTTGCAAAAGCCTACACTGTCCTGAGAAAGGTGCCTTTTTCTCCCTCCCTTATGAGAAAATGGGTAATGGAACTGGCACTTGTAGTTCCTGTGAGGAGTGAGTAGCGGTTGGTAATGAATTCAAAATACTGTCAGAGACCAACTTTGTCCTCAAAAATGTCACATACAATGTTCATGACTTCCTGTATCAAGCCCAAGTTTTCCCTCGAGTCGAGGGTCGTGGGACCTACCGGGCTGGAAGAAATGTTGGCCTGAAGCCCTATGTGGTATGTTGTTTGCAGAGTGTTAATGCTGCTGCTGGATCTCATAAAGCTAATCGGAAATCAACAAAAGTCTGTGTAAGAAGGCTATACAGGCCCAATGATATTTCTTTGGATAAAGCTTACTCTTCAGATATCAGAGAGGTTTGGCACTCTCCCTTAAGTTTACCACATTTTTTATGTGCATCATTACCATCATATTGTGCCTGTGTTTCCACCTAACTTTATGTTTTTCACACATGGACTTTAATCTAGTTTTCTTTGTTGTTTGATCCAGGTGTACTACAGTGAAAGTATAGTTAGTGTGCCTGTTGCGATGATAGAGGGAAAATGTGAGGTTTACAGCAAATTGTTGGAGCTGATCGCCAGCTCCTCTTCTTCTTCCTCTAGCTCCCTCTCAAAGCTCAAGGAAGAACTCAAGAACACAGATATTTTGTGGCCGCTGTATCACATAACCATTTTCTCTTCTCTGTATTCTCTTTCTCACAGCAAACATGGCGTACAACTCTTAAATAAAACACATACGCATGCATGCAGCCGGGGCAAACCTGCCCCGATTTTGTGGCACTAACCCACGCACCAATGCACCACTAACCAACTAACCCATGCGGCTAATCTTCTTCCTCGATTCTCTCCAGGGTCCTATAGACCTGGCATGCAATACTAATAAACTCACTTGTCTACTCCTCAGGGCCTTGGCTTCAGCTTGCCGTTTCACGCGACAGCGTGCCGATTCACACGACACCAGGCATCTCACCATCTACATCGCTTCACACGATCTGGCATCTCGCCTTGCACACTTGCTGCTCCAAGACTCCTACCCACGACTTACCTAATGAACTACATGAAATACAAAAGCAAAAACACATGCAAATATGAAATCAAGAATAAACCCAACAAGGATGACCTTCCAAATTCAAATCTTCCAGTAGTAGTTGAGCACACCTTTTACTATAAACATTTATATGATCCTGGCACTGGAGCTCTCCAGCAGGTCAGAATGATATCGCCAAATTTAATTTTGTGTTCATCTCATCTTGTTGACAAACTTCTTCATATACTTGATTGAGTTTGCCTTGTCTATGAACCAGCTACCGACCAATGTTAAGCTCACCCTGGCAAGGAAGGCGCCTACTTCGAGAAAGAATAAAGGGAAGCAGATTTGTGACGATGAGCAAGCTGGTTCGGATAAACACAAAGATGAAACACCTGAGAACTGTCTTGCAAGCCTCATTATAAGTGTTACGGACAAGCAAAGCAACAAGGTTATGATAGTGTACTTGGTGACAATGTTACCCTCAGTTACCCTGTGTCCTTCCCTCAATCGTACGTAGGCTTGCCCCCCTCTCCCTGTTAATTTTCCTGTCTATGCCTTCGGTCCTCTTATCAGTTGATTCGGTCGTTACCTCTTATGAGGCATGATCTCATGCTATTCTTCGGTTGTTGTTGAAAGTTGTAAAATGCCATGCTCAATAAGCTCCTTGCATATTTTATGTGCTCATTCATTCATTCTTCATGATGGTGTGGTTAAGGCTGTAAATATGTGGCAATGTCTTTCCCACGGACCGCGAAGGACATTTGTTTCGCATGCTATTTAATTGCTCCACACAAAGCTTTATTGTCAAATTATGAAAGAATCTTCGGCGGCGCGTGCTTGCTCGCCGTCTTTTGTCTCGGTTTGGTTGCTTCGCAGTGTTGTTTGGTTTTGGTTTTGGTTTTCGGGCAAGGGATCAATTTGGAAGTTTCGCTGAGGATTTGGTTTCTGGTTTGCTTTGCCGATCGCGTCGGCGTGTACTCCTTTGACGCCACGCAATTTCTCCAAATCTTTCTGGTGGGTTCGCAAGTCTTGACCGTGGATCTTGCGGTCTTGGCTGCCTGCATGGTGTTCGTGTAGCCAGCCGGTGAGTGGATCGTTTTGCCGATGATCTATGTGAGGCTCGACCAGGTGCTTCATCCGCGTCCTCTACCGGCCATCGGTGTTTTCTACCTTGCTCACGTGCTCCCAACCCGACGCCGTGCTTTTTCCGTCCGGATCTTTTCTTTGGATGAATGATATAGATAGCCGAGACCAGGCAGGGGAGGCTGGAATCATGTCTTGTGTCTGGTTTTCTCCGATCTTTCTTTCCGTGAGTTTTGGTCGAGGATCTCGCGTGCGTTCTCGCCTCCATGGTGGGTGTAGATGGGATTCGTCTGCGTCCTGCTGAGGTTCTTCACACCCCAGTTTTACATGTGGTTCTCTACCTCCTTTACGTGCATGTGCCATACTTTTCTCCTAGCCTTGGATGGATCGTGATCGCCAACCGACCGACCAGTGCTAGGATCATGTTTATATCATGTGTTTTTTTTCTTTTGGCTTGATCTTGCTTTGTTCTGTGGAGCCGTGTCACCAGCCGCCTACTCATAGGTTCCAATCACTCTCCGTACTTGCATCTATAAATGGTGGCATCGCTTTTTGTGTTTGTGTAATTTTTTTTGTTTGAATCCGGGTGACCGTGCTTCTGCGGCTTGATTTATAAATGGTGGCATTGTTGTTTGTGTTTGTGTATTTGAACCCAGATGAACTTGCTTATATGTCCAATTCGTGGTTACATCTTTTTGTATTTGCATAGATCCATGTTTCGACCTCGATTAGGATGCTTCTGTAAGGTCTATTCCATAGTTTGTTGTGCAAGAGTTTCGACCTTGGTGGTGGATCTGTGGTCTGCCCTTGGTGGAGATGTAGATTGCACCACCGAGGTAATTAACACCATCACTCCGTGGATGGTTGATATGGATACTTCTTGCAGATCTGTAGATCTTGCTTTCTTGTGTGGAGCATGTGTGCCCAATTGCCCATAGCTAGGTTGCATCGGCGCCTCTCTCCATTTTTCTCCATCTGCTCTTGGTTGCTTTATTTCTTCTGATCGCTTTGTGTACTTGGCATTTCATCGCCCCTTTTGGTTTGAATCTGGCTTACTGTGATTCTATTTCCGATTTATACATGGTGACGTCTCGTCACCTATTTGGTTCGAATCTGGGTGAAGCTTCTACGCTCGATTTATGGTGACATCGCTAGTTGTATTTGCGTAGTTTGAATTTGGGTGGACATGCTTCTATTTGATTTATGGTGGCATCTAGTTATGTTTGCATAGATCTGTGTTTTCACATCTGAACTTCGAATTAGTATGTTTTCTAATAGTCTAATCGTTATGTTGTGCAGGAGTCTTGGTTTCGGTGGTGGTGAATCGTGATCTGGCCTTGCTGGAGATTTGTAGATTGAACCGGGCAGGTAAGTTTTTTGCCCCCCTCTCCACCACATCATTTTTTGCGTCCACCATGTCTAGCTCTGCCATATATGTCCTTGTTTGAAAATGTGTTAACAAATTGTTGCTTTGCGGTGTAACCGCTAAACTCTTGATTTTGTAATTTGATTGTTATATTTATCTAAACTTCTAATTGACACATCTAGTTGATTCTAAACTTTACAGGGGAATTATGTCGAACTCTCCACATTCTGCTGGTACTGCTGATATATGTGCTTACCTTGCTATTTTGGTTCCGAAATTGTAGATAAACTTATTCCTGGAAATGCTATAGTTTCGCAACATTGCACTTCTCCATATTAGAAAATTAAACGGTCATAATATTATTATTTTTATAAGTTTGATGTGCGGTGTAGTATATGAAACTATGGATTGGGACACCATTGTTATTTATTGGTACATTTGCGACTCATGCATTTAACTAATCATTCAACAATATATTTTACAAGGCCACTATGTGTAGTAAGCGAGCATAATCATATTGGGTCGATCAAAGAATGAGTAGTTAAACCGCCATTTTAATATTTTATGGATGGGATTCATCTGATGCATGCATACTTGCACTACATTCAGATTTTTCAGCGTGTCCAATATTTGTTGAAAAATGTGTAACATTTCTATGAAAAATGTGTCCAACATTTTTGTCGCTTTCAGGAACAAAGAGGCGCCAAGCAAAACCTAAAAGCGGAAATGAGAATATAATTGAGGAGAGCAATGTTACCACCAATATTGGTCACGATGCCATTGTCTGCAAGAGACCAAAAAGAGAAGTTGCCCGTTCGAATTTCAGTGAGAAGGCATTTGACTTATCTGAAGAAGATTCACTTGTCACACCCAAGGAAATCAGAATTGAGTAGTAAACAGAGGCAGTTATGTTGACAAGAACAGGAATCAATTTTGTACTCCACGCACACATGTTCAATCAATAGCTTGTCATGCAATTACGATCTTATGTCTTTTCCATTTTACTTAGGATCTTGCATTCCCTCGCAACTAAACCTTCCTCTTAACTTACATAAAAAATTTAAATTATTCCAGGTACAAGTTACGCCAACCAATGAAGCAGTATGCGCCATGGTGTGACACTGTCCTTAAAACAGCAAGACTGGCTGTTAGTGTCATTGCCATTTTAAAAGAACAAACTCGCGCATCAAAACTTTCTTTCGCTGATGTTACCAAGAGAGTAGCAGAATTTAAGAGAGGGCACCATGCATTCATTTCAAAAGATGCAACACTTGTTGAAAGATATGTTGTGGTGCATGGACAAATAATCCTTCGACGGTTTGCAAATTATCCAGATGAGTACATTCGATGGTGCGCCTTCGTCACAGGCCTTGTCAAGAAGATGGAAGAAAGAGGTCACACAAAGCTAGCAATGAAGAAGAAATCTTAAGTGGCGAGAGGAGGGAATCTGAACCCAAGTGCAAAAATGACCCCAATATCAAAACGAAATCTTATGTGCGACAACCACAAAGTCGGTCAGCAGGATATGGGGTGATTACTATGCAACCCATTTCCAAGAGGATTCAAAGGAAGGGGGTGAGAATGATGAGCAAAAGGTATTTGAGGAGGAACAGGAAGAAAATGAAGAAGATGATGCTGAAGGGGAGGTTGAAGTTGGCGAGGAACATGTTTCGAGGACCTTGCCACCAACAAGGTCTAGAGTGACATCATTAGATGTTTGTGAAGAAATAAAATGGGAAGGTCAAATGGTTGGAAAAACACCCGCTGGAGAAGCTCTGTACAGAAGTGTGAGAGTTGGAGATCTAAGTATTGCTGTTGGTGGGGCAGTCACATTGGAAGGTTAATCAGGAGAAGCCATTATGTGTTTTGTTGAGTATATGTATGAGACACATGATGGCACACAAATGATTCATGGAAGAGTTCTGCAAAATGGTTCACACACTGTCCTCGGCAACGCTGCAAACAAAAGAGAGGTGTTCTTTACCCATGGTTGTTTACAATTCAAAGTACGTGACATGAGAGAACCAGTTACTGTCAACTTCCAGCTAATTCCCTGGGGTCACAAGTGCAGGAAAGACCAGTTGGAAGCAATTAGGGTGGAGAAGGCCAATACAGAGGATAGGAAGAAGAAAGGTTTGCCGGTGGAGTATATTTGCAAAGGCCTACACTGTCCTGAGAAAGGTGCCTTTTTCTCCCTCCCTTATGAGAAAATGGGTAATGGAACTGGCACTTGTAGTTCCTATGAGGAGCGAGTAGCGGTTGGTAATGAATTCAAAATACTGTCAGAGACCAGCTTTGTCCTAAAAAAATCACATACAATGTTCATGACTTCCTGTATATCAAGCCCGAGTTTTTCCCTCGAGTCGAGGGCCGTGGGACCTACCGGGCTGGAAGAAATGTGGGCCTGAAGCCGTATGTGGTATGTCATTGGTAGAGTGCCAATGCTGCTGCTGGATCTCATAAAGCTAATCGGAAATCAACAAAAATCAGTGTAAGAAGGCTACCGAACAAAAATCAACAAAAATCAGCCAAATTTAATTTTGTGTTCATGTCATCTTGTTGACAAACTTCTTCATATAGTTGATTGAGTTTGCCTTGTCTATGAACCAGCTACCGACCAATGTTAAGCTCACCCTGGCAAGGAAGGCGCCTGCTTCGAGAAATAATAAAGGGAAGCAGATTTGTGACGATGAGCAAGCTGGTTCAGATAAACACAAGGATGAAACACCAGAGAACTGTCTTGCAAGCCTCATTATAAGTGTTACGGACAAGCAAAGCAACAAGGTTATGATAGTGTACTTGGTGACAACGCTACCCTCAGTTGCCCAGTATCCTTCCCTCAATCGTACCTCGGCTTCCCCCTCTCTCCCTGTTAATTTTTCTGTCTATGCCATTGGTCCTCCTATCAGTTGATTCGATCGTTACCTCTTATGAGGCATGATCTCATGCTATTCTCCGGTTGTTGTTTAAAGTTGTAAAATGCCATGCTCAATAATCTCCTTGCATATTTTATGTGCTCATTAATTCGTTCTTCATGATGGTGTGGTTGAGGCTATAAATATGTGGCAATGTCTTTCTCTCGGACCGTGAAGGACATTTGTTTCGCATGCTATTTAATTGCTTCACACAAAGCTTTGTTGTCTAATCATGAAAGAATCTTCGGCCTTAGAGACCTATTTGGTGGCAAAATAAATGCCTCCTCAGTTTTATTCACAAGCTTCACCAACAAAATAGTGTTGGGCAGTACACCGTGGAAAGAATGGTTTTGGTGCCACAACTCTAGGGATGTCGCTGACACCCCTTCGACACACCATCACTCCTCAACAAAATAGTGTTGCAATGTATCCTGCCCAACCGTGCCTTCACTAGGTGCTATGTTCAGTATGGGGCGTCCACCGTGTTGTGGATGGTTTTGGGGCCACAAATCTAGGAATCTGCGCTCCGACATCAACTTGTGTAAGCTACACTTTGGAGGAAACAAGCTAGCTCTTGTTCTTCGTCTGCAGCGTTTCCACCATGGTCTAGTCCTCTCGCACGTCTCAATTCTAGCTGAGTGTTTCTCGATCTAGGACCTAAGAGCATCTCCAACAGTCGCGCCAAAAGGCGCGCGCGGGGTAAATTTGGTTTTTAGCGCGTGCTGGACGGTTTCGCGCGCTCTAACGGTGGCTGGAAACAAGTGCGCGCGGGAAAGGGCGGCAGCTCGCGCGCTATTTTTGACGCGCTGCTTCTGGTGCGCCTATAAATTGCGGCGCTCGCCACGCGCCTATCCACACTGCCACGCGCGCCTCGTAGCTTCTTCGCCACTCCAGCGCCTCCACCGCTTCCTTTCCTCGCCGCTCCAGTGCCCCGCCACCGACGCGCAACAATGCCGCCGCGCCGCCGAGGAGCGTCGGGCTACCGCGGCGTCCGCCAGCGCCCCAACGGCTGGTACTCCGCCGAGATTCGGTCCGGCGACGTCCGGCTCGGCCTCGGTACGTTCGAGACCTCGCATGAGGCCGCACGCGCCTACGACGCGGCGGCGTGGCGCCTGAACAGGCCGCGCCGGCAGATGAACTTCCAGGATGTCCACACGTGCCAGCAGGCGCAGGACGTCGCCCCTCCACCTTGTCTTATCACGGACCAGGACCGTGCGGAGCACGCTCGGCGGCAGCGCCGCCTCCTCGTCGCCGAGGAGGAGGAGCGGGCCATGGCGGAGTGGCGCCGGCGCCACCCGGAGGACGTCGCCAACGAGGAAGCCTTCTGGGCAAGGCGCCGCGAGGAGCAGACGGCAAAGCGCCGCGCGGAGCGGTTGGACAGGCTTCGGCGGAAGGCCCTGGCGTTACCGCAGTGCGAAATCGTTCAAAATGGTGGGCAGACGATCTTTTCGTCTGATGATGACCGTTGGGAGGACATGTGGCTCGATACTTCGGACCAGACCAGTGAGGATGGCGATGATGATCATGACGACGACGACTGGGAGTAGGCTATAGTTGCAATATCTAGTAGTTTTTTATGCCGTTGCACCGTAGTTTTTTAATCTATCTATTATATGGAACTATGTAAAATATCTATATATCATTTTTATCTATGAATTTTATTTATCGTTTTTTTTAAATAAGCAATGTTTAGCACACGCTGCATTTTAGCGCGGCTGCTGGAGCCAGCACTGCCGGCCACGTCAAATCAGACGAAGGGCGTGCGTTGCGCGGCTGTTGGAGATGCTCTTAGCCCAACCAATCTGGAGTTCCAGACAACCCTGGTTCCCGGCCGCCGTGACCGTAAATGGTAGGTGGACCGCGCTACGAGTGAGGACATCGCTTACTCAGGACGGCTTTTTCCGAAGAGGAAATTCGCCCAGCAGCCTAGGATCGCCCCCCTCCCTGCTCAAGCCCTAGGGCCACCGTTCCCAGAATGGATCCACCGACGGGCGCCACCGCCATGCGGTGCTGGGAGAATCTCCAAGAAGACCTCGTCGGTTGCGTCGGCGACGGGGTCGAGGACCTCAAGTGCTACGCCAGCGCGCGTGGCGCCGGGCGCTCAAGTCGCCGTCCCCGCTCCTTCTCATCGGCCAGAACAGCGCCGCTGCTGCCGCCTCGCTCCCCACGCGCGCCGCTCCTTCGGCCTCAGGGCCATCCCCGGGCCCTGCTTCGGCTCCAACTCCAACGATGGATGGGTCGCCTACCTCTCCGATTGCTGGCCCTGGCCGTGGCCCGCCTCCTGCGTGTTCAGCCTCTTCAACCCCATGACCGTCGTCGATATCTCCCTGCTGCTGCTCGGGTGGGAGAGCAGGCTCGTCACCAAGGTCTTCTTCGCACCCAGCCCCGCCAAGGACGACTTCACCGCCGCCGCCATTTGTTGGGTCAATAGGCTTGGTTACATCGTGGCAGGGGACAAGGAGTGGACCATCCTCGATCCCCTCCGCCTTCACGCAAGATATCAGCTCACCGACGTCCTCTTCCATGGCAAAGGTACGGTATACTGCCTCACCTGGTGTGGAGATGTCCACGTGCTCCGCTGCTGGAGCACCACCGGATTGAACCGGCACCGGCGACCATGGTCGAGCCTTTGTTGTCTGCCAACAACTTTCCGTTTGACCCCGCCACCAGTTTTCCACCGTTCCACGGCAAACCGGCGGGTTTCACTAGCGTCAAGCACCTTGTCTTCTGCGAAGGCAACCTCTACCAAATCTGGAGGAACGCGAGCTGCAGGGTCAATTTGCGGCTGCCATCGGGCAGTGGTCGCCGCTGGGTAGAGCAGAATGAAATATTTGTTGAGAGGAACAACGCGGTGTCAATTTATGCCCAAGGTGTCCCCGGACTGAAGGGTAATTGGGTGTACTAGATCAGCGGGTTTAGAGGTCAAAGGCATGGTCTTCGATATGGGAACCGGGTGGTCTACACCCTGCCTTCCCATGACAGCTGGTGTTGTTTCATGGCCTCCACAAAGCTCAATTTGCTGGTACATTCTGCGCGACATAGAACATGTACAAGACATGGAACTGTGATCGCGATTGCGACATATGGTGAGCTGTGAGCAAGAGCCTGATATGAAGGCACTCAAAGTCTTGCACAATGTAATTGCTTGTCGTAGACAATATATACTTCGCTTTGATTTATCTGTTCCCTAAATTTTTTACTTTGCTATGTTGTTGGTTTGTAGTCCGAATCAACTTTTTATGTTTGTGTTGTGTATGGAAGCTAGACTTATGACTACTGCTTATGTTTCCTAGATGATTTGCTTCATTCTGGATATCCATGACTATATATGCTTGGTTGTGCTCATTTGGTTTAACTGGAAGGCAGGCTCTTGGTTTGGTTAACACCTTACACTAGCTAGTGTGTGATGGACACAATTGGGCAGGGAGTTGGACTACTACCTCTATACCAAAATATAATTAAGACCTTTCTCTAGGCTCGTAATACTATGCAAGTTCTAGGTTCTAGCTAGTTGTTGCTAGTATTCCATGGTGTACAGTTCATTTGGTTCATGGTCTCATGGATGGTTTGTGGGTATTTCTTGGAGATATGCAGATCTTGCTTGCTTCTGTAGAGTTGTGTGCCCATATGTTGCATTGGCGCCTGTCCCCATTTTTGTCCATATGCTATTTGGTTATCCTATCTGATCGCTTTGTGTACTTTTTTTCTTCTTTTTTTGCGGGTTGATCGCTTTGTGTACTTGGCTTATTCCGGTGGTCTGCAGGTGTTGATACCGGCCACCCGCATGAGTTCGAGTGTCCCTGCTCGCATTTTCATTTCGTACACACCATCCGCCATAAGCAAACGTCGTGCGATATGATTTTTCTTGGCATTTCGTCACTCGTTTTGGTTTGAATCCGGCTTACTGTGATTTTATGTTTGATTTATGCATGTTGGTGTCTCGTCACACCTTTGGTTTGAATCCAGGTGAAGCTTCTGCCCTCGATGTGTATATGATGACATTTCTAGATGTATTGAGTAGTTTGAATATGGTGTGGATGTGTTCCTATTTGATTTATGGTGGCATCTAGTTGTGTTTGCATAATATGTATTTTTGCATATAAACTTCTGATTTGGATGTTTCTCTAATGGTCTAATTTATGGTTCTGTTGTGCAGGACTCTTGGTTTCTGTGGTGGTGAATTTTTGATCTGTCCTTGGTAGAGATTTGTAGGTTGCACCGGCGAGGTAAGTTTTTTGCCCCCCCCCCCCCCGGCCCACCCCTCCCCATCATTTTCTATGTTCACCCGCCTAGCTCCGCCATGGGAACTAGGTCCATGAATGAAAATGCGTTAACAATTTTTGTTTTGCGGTGTAACCGCTAAACTCTTGATTCTGCAATTTGATTGCTACATTTATCTTTACTTCTAATTAACATATCTACTTGATTCTAAACTGTACAGGGGAATTATGCCAAACTCTCCACATTCTGCTGGTACTGCAGGTATGTATGCTTACCTTGCTATTTTTGTTCCTAAATTTTAGATATTAATAACTTATTCATGGAAATGCTTTAGTTTATGCAACATTGCATTTTCCACGTTATCAAATTACACGGTCATAATATTATTATTTTTATAAGTTTGATGTGCGGTGTCGTATTTTTTTTTTGCGGAAAAACTTCGGACCTATTCATCTTCAATTATGGTAGTACAACGAACACTAAAGAATAATAAAAATTACACCAGATCCGTAGACCACCTACCGACGACTACAAGCACTGAAGCGAGCCGAAGGCTCGCCGCTGTCATCGCCCATCTCTCGCCAGAGCCAAGCAAAAAAATTTGTAGTAGACAGTCGGGAAGTCGTCGTGCTACGGCCCCATAGGACCACCGCAACAGAACAACAACCACCGCCGTTGAAGAGTAGAGTTGATCAGAAGAATCCAACATGAAGACACAAGAACATAGCCAAATGACGACCAAATCCGAGCAAATCCACCAAATACAGATCTGCCGGAGACACACCTCCACACGCGCACCGGTGATGCTAGAAGTACCGCCGGAATGGGACCTAGGCGGGGAGAACCATATTTCATCTTCAGGGAGCCGCCGCCATTTCTCCTTCCTGAGCAGGACACAAACCCTAACAAAACTCAGAGAAATGTCAAAAAACGGAGCCCTCCCGCCGGCAAGGGTCAGGATCCACTCCGCTCCCATGGCCCTAAGGCCACCGGACACGAGGCGTACCAACGGCGGCGGCGGGAGGCAAAGGAGCCCTAGCTTTTTGTGCGGTGTAGTATATGAGGCTGTTGATTGTGACATCACTGTTATTTATTGATAAGTTTGCCATCTCATGCATTTAATAATCATTCAGCAATATATTTTACAAGGCCACTATGTGTAGTAAGCGAGCATAATTAGAATGGGTGGATCAAAGAATGAATAGTTAACCGTGTTAATATTTTTTATGTATGGGATTCATCTTATGCATACATATTTGCATTACATTCACTTCTTTCAATGTGTCCAACATTTCTTGTTGCAAAAAATGTGTCCGGCATTTTTTGTCAAAAAATGTGTCCAACATTTTTCTGGTTTTCAGGAACAAAGAGGAACCAAGCAAAACCTCATAAGAGGGATGATGAGATCGTTGAGGAGAGCAATGTTACCACCAACATTACTCATGGGGACATTGCCAACAAGAGACCAAAGAGAGCAGTTGCCCGTTCGAATTTCAAAGAGAATGTGTTTGACTTATAGGAAGAAGATTCACTTGTCACAACCAAGGAAATCCGAACTGAGGAGGAAATAGAGGCTGTTAGGTTGACAAGAACAGGACCTGAAGATAAGAAATGCCGCAAGAAACTCCTCCATTTCATCCTGCATGGTAAAGATGGTAATCTACAGCCGTTTGAAATGTCTCACGGTGATGGTGTCTCCATGAAAGCCTTAATCATGCCCTTAGATGATGATGTGGAAAAGGACAGGAAAAAGGGCATACACTTTGTTAGATTTGAGTGCGTCATGGGCTAGTCAATTTCTGGCTATAAAGAAGGCATTACAATAATTTAGCTCACAACTAAACTAGCTGACTACGAATGTGTGAATCCCACAAGAAATCATAGGTCTCATTTTGACCTTTTCAGCCAGAAAGCTCATGTGTGTATTGAAGTTTACAGCAAACTGGCTAGGTCGGTCGGCGGAAATCTTTTGCTGAGCATGGAAGATTAGTTCGCTAGCATTGTCCGTTCCATGAATTCAAGCAGAAGCTTCAATGGAATGGAACAGTGAGCAAGGACTTTTGATCTCCATCGGCGAGTTCATTCATAACCAGCTCACTACACTGGATCATACAGCAAACAACGATGACGAGATGTTTTCCATGCTGCCCGTTCTTGTGGCCCTAAGAAATGAGTGTAAATCTAAAGTGAGTTCAGCAAGTCGGTAGCTTTGGTCTCAGGTGGAGTTCTTGAGGTGACATCTGATCATGCCGCGAGGGGTGCCTGGCACAACAACGCCAAAGGGCCATTTCATGCACTGGTGTAGCGTCGGCAGGACCAAGGAGGGTCCCCACTTCCCTGTGAAATATTGCAAGGCTAAGCTTGTCCTAATGCTACACACCCTGCTGGTCTTCCGTCTTCTCTAATCTCCCTAGCACTTCTTTCCCCATAGATTTGGTTCACCCTTCGACATTGATTTCATGCAAGGAGGCGGCAGCTCTAAGGTCGGTGGTAGTGGTAGGTGGGGAGCCAATCGACCTAAGGAAGAAGAGAGGATCCAGATGTTCACATGACAGCGCGTGAATGAAACAGTCAATTTCATATTGCCATAATTGTTTTCCAAATATACCATATATATACTTTTCCTAATATAAATGCGCACCAAGTGGCACACCTTTTTGTGTTCGAGCGACGGGCAGCTTGGCACATTTGAACGGAGAGGGAGGATGGTCGCCAACAAGAATGGAAAGAAACCAGCAGTGTCACAACAAAATGGAAAAGGAGTTACTCCTCCGCGAGGTCGGTGCCGAGCGCGAGCCCAAGCCCTTCCCGGAGGAAATCGCCCTCCCGCCCAACGGACTCGCCCCAAAAATCCAAACCCGCGCCCTGTGCCCTCGGACGGACGGACGGACGGACATCTTTCCACTTCTCTCTCTCTCTCTCTCTCGCGTTAGACCGCGCCCGCCTCTATTTATACCCCTGCCCCGCCTCCATTCCAATCCTCACTCCCCCATACGCGTCTCCTCTCTCCTCTCACTCGTCGCTTCGTTCCGAACCTGCAAGGCTAGCTAGCTGACGAGACGCACCCTCCCTCCTCCCCCGCTCACGCACACACTTCCTTCTGTCACCACCGGAGGCCGGAGGGACCAGCCGACCAGCTCCTTCCTTGCCTGCCCCGGTAAGACATACATATGACCGTGTGGCGTGCGTGCGGCGCATGCTTGCTCTTCGTCTTTTTTCTCGATTTGGTTGCTTCGCCGTGTTGTTTTGGTTTTTGGGCAGGGATTTGGACGTTTTGCCGAGGATCGGATCTGGTTTCTGCTTTTTCTGTTTGCTTTGCCAATCATGTCGGCGTGTACTCCTTTGACGCCACGCAATTTCTCCAATTTTTTGGCGGGTTCTGAACATTTGATCATGGACCTTTGTGGTCTTTCCTAGATGGTGTGGGTCTAGCCAGCTTGTCGAAGCGTGTGTGTGCTCCCGGATCTTTGTTGGGGCATCGTAACCTTGGATGAATGATAGTCGATCGGGCAGCTGGCTGGAATCACATGTTGTGTGTGCTTTTGACTGTTCTTTCGGTGTGTTTTGGTCGAGGATCTTGCGGTCTCCTCTCCATGGTTGGCCGCTTCGCCCATGATCTGTCCTTGTTTGAAAATGTGTTAACAAACTATTGCTTTGCGGTGTAACCAGTAGACTCTTGATTTCGCAGTTTGATTGCTACATTATCTGAACTCCTAATTGACATATCTACTTGATTCCAAACTTTATAGGGGAATTAAGCCAAACTCTGCACATTCTGCGGGTACTGCAGGTACGTATGTTTACCTTGCTATTTTTGTTCTCAAATTTTAGACATTAACTTATTATTTTTATTAGTTTGATGTGCAGTGTAGTATATGAGGATATGGATCGAGACACCATTGTTATTTATTGGTATATTATCCATCTCATGCATCAACTAATTGAGCATAGTTAGATTGGCTGGATAAAAGAATGAGTAATTAAACATCAGCCATGTTAATATTTTTTATGTGTGGGTTTCATCTCATGCATACATACTTGCATTGCATTCAGTTCTTTCAATGCATCCAACATTTTTCTCCAAAAAATGTGTCCAACATTCCTATTATCAAAAAGTGTAGCCAACATTTTTTTGGTTTTCAGGAACAAAGAGGTGCCAAGCAATGTAGAACTGCACGCAAAAGCTCAAGTTGATGGGGAAATACGAGTTATGCATTTATACGTCCAACACTCCCCCTCACGTGTGGCTCCCTCGGGCCTAAATGCGGACCGAAAGTGGGCTGCAATTTTTATTTTAAAATTGCGCCAGCCAGATCTTAAACTCAAGACCTTTTGGTTCTAATGCCATGTAAACTGTAACATGTGGGCAGGGTCGACTGAACGCAACAACTTTCATGGTCCTCAACTCGTAAGTTTGCTCAGAAAATTGTGATGGGTTGCTACTTCTGCTGCAGGAGTACCTTCCATCTGTGTTGGATAAGCTTTGTATAGAAGTACCTCAGCAATACGTTGAGCTACTTGCTCATGGTCTATATCATCATCAGTGCATGCTAGGACATTCTGAAGTGACAAACCTGTCATATGACTGAAGCGTACCAGTGGAAGTAAACGACAACTCTAGATCTTCCGTCTTTCCTCAAATTCTGGGTATCGGAGACTGGCCCACTTGAGAAAGAAGTAATATGCCTCATCTTCAGATAGTAATATCAGGTCAGTACTCGAAAAAATGGCCTCGATCCCAACAAGAGTGATGTTCATCACTTCAGCTTCGAACTTACGAAAATCCTTGTATTTGTCAGCAAGGAATTCCTTGGCTACACGTACTACACTCTAAACTTCAGCAACCATTAAAGAGGATCATGGATGGTCTAGGTATAGAAATGCAAATTATGTGGTCATAGGCAGGCTTGTGAGAAACTGACTGTGCCTCATGCAAGCAAGAACCTCAAATTTATCAGCAGCCATCAAGATGTCGAGCAGAAGAGTGGGCTCAATTGTTGTCAACTTTCCACTATACATGAATCTTAGAAGCTCCATAAGGGCATTTTCCTCTGAATCAACAATCCTAATTCTTGGATGCGTCTCATCGGATTCCTTCATGCCATTAGTGACAAGCTTTACAAAGAAAGGACTTCTTCCAGTGAGAATAAGCAAATTCATAAGAATGCTCTTTAGGGTTAAAACAGGCCTGCCTGCCATTGTTGAGGAAGAGTCAATTGTATGTCCTTTATCAGCTTTCTCGTCGTTATTGCTCACGAAGTCGGGGACAGATCCTCCTCCGGCGAGGACCTCTATTTGCAACATCAAGTTGGAGAATTTCTCGGAGTCGAACGCGCACCCGATGTGAGGCCTGAAGCCAGGCATCCATGCCTCCGCCGGCACAGCCGCGGTCATCATCACTTCCATGTTGTCCATGTGCTCTGGCTCTGCCATCTCCAGAATAGGATGGATGCGCAGGGAGGGCGTAAAACCTGAGCTTGCCGAGGTTGAGGCGAGAGCGACCAGATCTGAATTTTTTTTCTACACCCGCATATATGCATTTATACGTCAACAAGCAAAGCCTCATAAGAGGGATGATGCGTTCATTGAGGAGAGAAATGCTACCCAAACATTGGTCATGAGGAAATTGCCAGCAAGAGACCAAGAAGAGCTGTTGTTTGCCCGAATTTCAAAGAGAAGGCAATTGACTTATCTGAAGAAGCTTCATGTGTCAAAATCAAGGAAATTCAGACTAAAGAAGAAATAGATGCTATTAGGTTGACAAGAACGTGAACTAAAGATAAGATATGCCGCAAGAAACTCCTCGATTTCATCCTACATGGTAGAGATGGTAATGTGCAACCATTTGATATGTCCCAGAGTGATGGTGTATCCATGACAGCTCTTGTCATGCCCTTTGATGATGAGATGGAAAAGCACAGGAAAAATGTAATACAAAGTGTGAGGTTTGGGCAGATGAAGGGTTGGGCAATTTCTGGGTACAAAGAAGGCACTTCGATAAGATGAGGAATGCAGTTTTTCATAGACCGAGCTACCTGGTACCCCATATCTGTACTGTTCAGTCTTGGATTACATACATGGGGATATGTGCAGACTTTTGAACAAGTGCAGCTGCGTCAGGGCGATTAAAGGTAATACCGCTACTGTGCATGACATGATGTGACATGCATGTGTCCTGACTTCTTAGACGAGACATGGTGGAGCCTTTTGTCTACAAGCTCTCTCACATGCGCTCTCTCTATCTGACAGAACACGTTATTTTTCTCTCTCTATCTCCTCGCTCTCACAGCACTAGTGCAGAATAGGCCTTTATCACTGGTTCGTAAGGGCCTTTAGTGCCGGTTCTGCAACCGGCACTATGGAGTGGAGACTAAAGCCCCCCCCCCCCTTTAGTACCGGTTTGGCACGAACCGGCGCTAACGTGCCACCACGTGGCACGAGCCAGGCCCGGGTGCGTGTAGGACATTAGTACCGGTTGGTAACACCAACCGGTACTAAATGTTTGGGTGTGTTTTGGTTTTAATTTTTATTTTTCCTTTAGTTTTGTGTTTTCAATTTAATTTAGTGATTGTTTTACATTATAATGAGTTGTTAAATCATTAGGTGAAAGTACCGCAGATTAGTTTCGACTGGATGCATGTGGATCCTAGCTAAGTGATCAAGTATATGCCATATCCATATTACTTGATCACTTAGTGATCAAGTAATATGGATATGGCATATACTTGATCACTACTTGATCACTTAGCTAGGATCCATCCAGTTGAAACTAATATGCGGTTTTCTTTCATAAATGATATAATAACTCATCATCATCATCACCATCATATTAATATAAAAACTCTTGCATCATATCATCACCAACAACAGTATATACTAGCTAGCAAAGATATCATCGAGTTCAACATGGTCATGATATTATAAGCGTTCATAACACCACAAAAGCAAATCACTCTTTGAGATTAAGTTCAGGACGAAGAACACGGACACGCATGAGAGGACAACAAGTACTAAGAGCATGGTAACTAGCTAAATCACTCCTGCTGCTCTCTCTCGGGTAAAATAGCATAGAACATGTATAGCTCTCCTGATTCATCATATTGGAGCATGCAGATGAACATGTCTCCTAATCATGGGCTGCGCTTCTGATTGCTGCCCCCTAGTACTTCTCTGCGATCGTTAACAATTTTGCTCCAATCTTTCACTATTAAGCATTCATCGCTTTCAGAAATCCTGAATGCACTCATGTGCACTGTAGGATATCTTGGCCGTAAGCTAACAATTGACATGCGACCTTTAGTCTCGATCCACTGAGGCACAACTGTCATCAGGAGTCCTTGTTGAAGAACATCGTATAGTAATTAATATACTTAGCAATGAAAGTTTAGCTTGAAAAATAATGTATGCAAAAGATGCACTGAGGACTAATAGTAAAAATCTTACCATCTTTCCTAAATACATGTGACCGTAGTTCAATACGATAACTATTGGTCGCACGTTTTGAGTACTAAGATTTTCAAATTCAGGAAAATGATTTCTCTTAACAGCATCAAGATCCTCAAGCCATGAAACATAATGACTTATCTCCTCACAGTTTAGTTCAGCTCCGGGACAGTAGTAGGTCCTGTCTACCAAGCGCCGGACATGTTTGCTTGAATGGAAATAAGCTGTCAATAGAAATTAGTTGTCAACTATTTTTGAATAAACAATATCAAAGACATAAATATGGTTGAGAAACTCACATAATGGTAGAACTGGAGGCGTCTGCACATCGACCCAGATGTCCCTATTACCTTCAATATCATCTTCCGGAAGAATATCAAAGGTGATAACCATATCAGGCTCAAATGCAAAAGCCTTGCATAGTGCTTGCCAAGTTTTGCATTCAAAATAGGTGTACGTGTCTGCATTGTATAATTTGACGTTGAAAGTATAACCAGCATGCTCGGTCTTCAGGTAAACTCTCTTTACCTCCATAGTTTCCATAGCACTGAAACCTATCTTATCCAAGACAAAAATTCTTGCATGGCAGGGGATGCGCTAGTAGAATAGTGAAAATTTAAAATTATAAGTTGAAGCAAATGAAGCATATATAAGTCATGCTTAATTACGAAAAAAGACTTGTCGTTGTGACTTACTGTATCAACTTCGAAGGTCTCATCCAGCTTGATGCTGAAGCGCCTATCATCAACAAGGAAATTTCTGTCGCACAAGCCGCGCTGGTCTTCACAGAATTCGCACTTAATGAAATCTTTTTCGTCGTCAGACGACATTTCCTATGTTCATATAGGTGAAACATTAAACACTTACTAGTTCTATTAATTCAACTACTTCTATTAGTTCAACTAGTTCTATTAATTCAACTAATTCAACTAAGCATTTAATAAAAATAAATGTGTTCTATTAATTTTCTTACTAAAATAAAGTAGCTAGTTCCATATAGTAATATTTTAATTAGATCATCAAATCTCAGATATCTAAATTTTGTTACTAAAAATAAACTAGTTCTATTAATTCAACTAATTCAACTAAGAATTTACTAAAAATAAACTAGTTCTATTAATTTTCTTACTAAAATATATAAAGTAGCTATATTATAGTAATATTTTAATTAGATCATCAAATCTCATATACCTAAATTTTCTTACTAAAAATAAACTAGTTCTACTAATTCAACTAGTTCAACTAAGCATTTACTAAAAATAAACTAGTTATATTAATTCAACTAGTTTAAATAATCTCATATACCTAAATTTTCTTACTAAAAATAAACTTGTTCTATTAATTTTCATACTAAAAATAAACTAGTTATATTAATTCAACTAGTTCAAATCTCATATATATACCTAATTAATATCTAGCTAATTCATCTAAAATTGACATTAATATTTAACATCTTTTCCATATAATTCATCTAACGTTAACATTCTAACATTCTTATCTACGTAATTTATCTAACATTAATCTAAACAACAGAAAACAAAAAATAAGTAAAAACAATATGTGTGTGTGTGTCTGTGTGTGTGTGTGTGTGTACGAGCGGGGGCGGCGGCATACGGGCGGCGGCGCGAGACGGCGATGCGACGGGGACGGCGCGACGACGAGCGGCAGGCCGGGGGCGACGGCGCGATCGAGACGGCGACGTGGTACGGGGCGGCGGCGAGAGGCGGCGGGGGCGACGGCGGTGACGGCGACGACGGGCGGTGAGGGCGACGGCGGTGACGGCGACGACGGGCGGCGAGGGCGACGGCGCGCGGCGGGGGCGGCGAGGGCGGCGGCGATGTCGCGCGAAGTACTTGGAGAAGAAGTGGTGGTCGATGAAACTGAATTTTTCGTAAGTGTCATATATATAGGAGGGGCCTTTAGTACCGGTTGGAGCCACCAACCGGTACTAAAGGCCAATTTTCGCCTGGCCAAGGGGCGGGAAACTGCCCCTTTAGTACCGGTCCGTGGCTCCAACCGGTACTAAAGGCCCCCCTTTAGTACCGGTTGGAGCCACGACCCGGTACTAAAGGTGTGCGCTGGCGCAGGTGCGGTGCGGGCAAGTTTAGTCCCACCTCGCTAGCCGAGGGGCGCCCGCACCAGTTTAAAAGCCCCGGCGCGGCTGCTGTCTCGAACTCCTCTCTATAGCAGGCTTCTGGGCCTAACTTTGGCGCGCTACCCGTTGAGCCTTCTAGCCCTTCTGGGCCTGTATTTGCAAACCCTAGGGTTGGCAGGCCCAGCGGGCAGCGCCCCAACAATTTTTTATATAATTTTCTTCTATTTATTTTCGAGTAATTTTTTTTGCTGTATTTAATTTCTTTGTGAATATAAAAAAAATTATATAGTTTTTTTTCTTTTCTGCATTATTTATTTTCTGCTATTCATTTTGTAGTGATTTTCAATTTCCCGTCATTTAGCTCTCTAAACAAATTGGTAAATAACTGAAAAACAGCAAATGATGTCAGAACGTGTTGGAAATTGATGACGTCGCTTTGAATGATGCATACTAAACGCAAAAATAGGCTGGAGTTCAAATAAGTTTAAAAAACATTGAAGTGCCCGTATAAGAGATGAGTTCTCGTCCGAAACCCTGATACTCCGAAAGAGATTGTCCAGTTTGTACACGAGGTGCGTCCAGTTTTCGCCGTGACCCTCTCTACTCTTTTGCACATGCTATGCGGGCGAAATGATGATACCATGCCAAGTTCCAACATTTTCAGAGTTCATTTTGTAGTGATTTTCAGTTTCACCGTCATTTAGCTCTCTAAACAAATCGGTAAATGACTTAAAAACAGCAAATGATGTTAGAACGTGTTGGAAATTGATGACGTCGCTTTGAATGATGCATACTGAACGCAAAAATAGGCTGGAGTTCAAATAAGTTTAAAAAACATTGAAGTGCCCGTGTAACAGATGAGTTCTCGTCCGAAACTCTGATACTCCGAAAGAGATTGTCCAGTGTGTACACGAGGTGCGTCCAGTTTTCGCCGTGACCGTCTCTACTCTTTTGCACATGCTATGCGGGCGAAATGATGATACCATGCCAAGTTCCAACATTTTCAGAGTTCATTTTGTAGTGATTTTCAATTTCCCCGTCATTTAGCTCCCTAAACAAATCGGTAAATGACTGAAAAACAGCAAATGATGTCCGAACGTGTTGGAAATTGATGACGTCGCTTTGAATGATGCATACTGAACGCAAAAATAGGCTGGAGTTCACATAAGTTTAAAAAACATTGAAGTGCCCGTGTAACAGATGAGTTCTCGTCCGAAACCCTGATACTCCGAAAGAGATTGTCCAGTTTGTACACGAGGTGCGTCCAGTTTTCGCCGTGACCGTCTCTACTCTTTTGCACATGCTATGCGGGCGAAATGATGATACCATGCAAGGTTCCAACATTTTCAGAGTTCATTTTGTAGTGATTTTCAATTTCACCGTCATTTAGCTCTCTAAACAAATCGGTAAATGACTGAAAAACAGCAAATGATGTCAGAACGTGTTGGAAATTGATGACGTCGCTTTGAATGATGCATACTGAACGCAAAAATAGGCTGGAGTTCAAATAAGTTTAAAAAACATTGAAGTGCCCGTGTAACAGATGAGTTCTCGTCCGAAACCCTGATACTCCGAAAGAGATTGTCCAGTTTGTACACGAGGTGCGTCCAGTTTTCGTCGTGACCCTCTCTACTCTTTTGCACATGCTATGCGGGCGAAATGATGATACCATGCCAAGTTCCAACATTTTCAGAGTTCATTTTGTAGTGATTTTCAATTTCCCCGTCATTTAGGTCCCTAAACAAATCGGTAAATGACTGAAAAACAGCAAATGATGTCGGAACGTGTTGGAAATTGATGACGTCGCTTTGAATGATGCATACTGAACGCAAAAATAGGCTGGAGTTCAAATAAGTTTAAAATACATTGAAGTGCCCGTATAAGAGATGAGTTCTCGTCCGAAACCCTGATACTCCGAAAGAGATTGTCCAGTTTGTACACGAGGTGCGTCCAGTTTTCGCCGTGACCCTCTCTACTCTTTTGCACATGCTATGCGGGCGAAATGATGATACCATGCCAAGTTCCAACATTTTCAGAGTTCATTTTGTAGTGATTTTCAGTTTCACCGTCATTTAGCTCTCTAAACAAATCGGTAAATGACTGAAAAACAGCAAATGATGTTAGAACGTGTTGGAAATTGATGACGTCACTTTGAATGATGCATACTGAACGCAAAAATAGGCTGGAGTTCAAATAAGTTTAAAAAACATTGAAGTGCCCGTGTAACAGATGAGTTCTCGTCCGAAACCCTGATACTCCGAAAGAGATTGTCCAGTGTGTACACGAGGTGCGTCCAGTTTTCGCCGTGACCGTCTCTACTCTTTTGCACATGCTATGCGGGCGAAATGATGATACCATGCCAAGTTCCAACATTTTCAGAGTTCATTTTGTAGTGATTTTCAATTTCCCCGTCATTTAGCTCCCTAAACAAATCGGTAAATGACTGAAAAACAGCAAATGATGTCCGAACGTGTTGGAAATTGATGACGTCGCTTTGAATGATGCATACTGAACGCAAAAATAGGCTGGAGTTCACATAAGTTTAAAAAACATTGAAGTGCCCGTGTAACAGATGAGTTCTCGTCCGAAACCCTGATACTCCGAAAGAGATTGTCCAGTTTGTACACGAGGTGCGTCCAGTTTTCGCCGTGACCGTCTCTACTCTTTTGCACATGCTATGCGGGCGAAATGATGATACCATGCAAGGTTCCAACATTTTCAGAGTTCATTTTGTAGTGATTTTCAATTTCACCGTCATTTAGCTCTCTAAACAAATCGGTAAATGACTGAAAAACAGCAAATGATGTCAGAACGTGTTGGAAATTAATGACGTCGCTTTGAATGATGCATACTGAACGCAAAAATAGGCTGGAGTTCAAATAAGTTTAAAAAACATTGAAGTGCCCGTGTAACAGATGAGTTCTCGTCCGAAACCCTGATACTCCGAAATAGATTGTCCAGTTTGTACACGAGGTGCGTCCAGTTTTCGTCGTGACCCTCTCTACTCTTTTGCACATGCTATGCGGGCGAAATGATGATACCATGCAAAGTTCCAACATTTTCAGAGTTCATTTTGTAGTGATTTTCAATTTCCCCGTCATTTAGGTCCCTAAACAAATCGGTAAATGACTGAAAAACAGCAAATGATGTCGGAACGTGTTGGAAATTGATGACGTCGCTTTGAATGATGCATACTGAACGCAAAAATAGGCTGGAGTTCATATAAGTTTAAAAAACATTGAAGTGCCCCTGTAACAGATGAGTTCTCGTCCGAAACCCTGATACTCCGAAAGAGATTGTCCAGTTTGTACACGAGGTGCGTCCAGTTTTCGCCGGGACCGTCTCTACTCTTTTGCACATGCTATGGGGGCGAAATGATGATACCATGCAAGGTTCCAACATTTTCAGAGTTCATTTTGTAGTGATTTTCAATTTCGCTGTCATTTAGCTCTCTAAACAAATCGCTAAATGACTGAAAAACAGCAAATGATGTCAGAACGTGTTCGAAATTGATGACGTCGCTTTGAATGATGCATACTGAACGCAAAAATAGGCTGGAGTTCAAATAAGTTTAAAAAACATTGAAGTGCCCGTGTAACAGATGAGTTCTCGTCCGAAACCCTGATACTCCGAAAGAGATTGTCCAGTTTGTACACGAGGTGCGTCCAGTTTTCGCCGTGACCCTCTCTACTCTTTTGCACATGCTATGCTGGCAAAATGATGATACCATGCCAAGTTCCAACATTTTCAGAGTTCATTTTGTAGTGATTTTCAATTTCGCCGTCATTTAGCTCCCTAAACAAATCGGTAAATGACTGAAAAACAGCAAATGATGTCAGAACGTGTTGGAAATTGATGACGTCGCGTTGAATGATGCATACTGAACGCAAAAATAGGCTGAAGTTCAAATAAGTTTAAAAAAGATTGAAGTGCCCGTGTAACAGATGAGTTCTTGTCCGAAACCCTGATACTCCGAAAGAGATTGTCCAGTTTGTACACGAGGTGCGTCCAGTTTTCGCCGTGACCGTCTCTACTCTTTTGCACATGCTATGCGGGCGAAATGATGATACCATGCAAGGTTCCAACATTTTCAGAGTTCATTTTGTAGTGATTTTCAATTTCAATTGCTCAGGATACCCTCTTTGAGCTGCTAGGTCTATTTCTTAGTTCAAGATCCCTCTTATTAACTGGAATAAAAGAATTAGTAGATCTGTTCCGCCCAAAATGGGAATGGGCCGTCATTTAGCTCTCTAAACAAATTGGTAAATGACTGAAAAACAGCAAATGATGTCAGAACGTGTTGGAAATTGATGACGTCGCTTTGAATGATGCATACTGAACGCAAAAATAGGCTGGAGTTCAAATAAGTTTAAAAAACATTGAAGTGCCCGTGTAACAAATGAGTTCTCGTCCGAAACCCTGATACTCCGAAAGAGATTGTCCAGTTTGTACACGAGGTTCGTCCAGTTTTCGCCGTGATCCTCTCTACTCTTTTGCACATGCTATGCGGGCGAAATGATGATACCATGCCAAGTTCCAACATTTTTAGAGTTCATTTTGTAGTGATTTTCAATTTCACCGTCATTTAGCTCTCTAAACAAATCGATAAATGACTGAAAAACAGCAAATGATGTCAGAACGTGTTGGAAATTGATGACGTCGCTTTGAATGATGCATACTGAATGCAAAAATTGGCTGGAGTTCAAATGACTGAAAAACAGCAATGATGTCAGAACGTGTTGGAAATTGATGACGTCGCTTTGAATGGTGTGTACGGAACGCAAAAAAGTCTGGAGTTGTAATAAGTTTAAAAAAATGAAGTGCTCATGTAACAGATGAGTTCTCGTCAGAAACCCTGATACTTCAAAAGAGATTGTCCAGTTTGTACATGAAGTGCGTCCAGTTTTTGCCGTAACACAAGAAGTCCGGAGTTGTAATAAGTTATTAAAGATAAAAAAGAGGCACAATGCTCGTTAATTAGCTTCAAGCCTTTCGGAATAGTGCAAACTGCACTGCACATAGCTCCGTGCAGTCTACACTATTCCTCAAGGCTTAAAGCCAAGCAACATGCAGATGAGCATTGCGCCTCTCCTTCATCGTCTCTGCACTCAGGGCTTATAAACCGCTCCTAGTGCCTCTCTCTTCGCGAGGTGGGACTAAAAAACAGCTTACTAAGAAACTATAGTACCGGTTCATGGCACGAACCGGTACTAAAGGTGCCCGTGGGGCCACAACCTGACCACAGCCTGACGCAGCATCATTAGTACCGGTTCGTGACACGAACCGGTACAAAAGGTTGCTCACGAACCGGTACTAATGATCTCCGCCCGCCTAGCCATTGAAACCGGCACTAATGGACACATTAGTGCCGGCTCAAAATCAAACCGGCACTAATGTGCTTCACATTTGACCCTTTTTCTACTAGTGCAGCCTCTCTCTCCTCCCATGATTTTCCCATCCGCTTTCTCTAATGGAACACAGTAGCTGTTTTTTTCCTATCTCTCTTGCATCTCTCACGTGGCAGGGAGAGAGAGGCTGTGAGAGAGGAGCGACAAATTGTTGTTTGTTTGTTTCTTAAAAAAATGTTGTGTTTACGCGATAGGAGAGAAAAATTGTTGTGTTCCATATATGAGAGAGAGAGCAGCACGAGAGGCAGTGATGTGACCTGTGACTGTGAGGAGACAGAGAAAATTGTTTCTTCCAATTAGAGAGGGGAGCAACTACAATAGAAAACAACCTTGTGGTAGAAGAATAGAAAAATCCATCCTGGACCGTCAGATCGAAGATGGATGGCCCATATTCTAGTGGTGGATCTGTCCGCTCTTTTTTGCAGAATAGTCCCTTACTTCTGGTTTTTTTTTTTTTTGCTTCGATCTCCTCTCTTCGTTTGATTTGTCATCTCCTTCTTCCTTCCGATGCGAGCAGCGGCGGCCGAGGCTCGAAAAAAAAAATCCCCAATCCTAAAGGCAAGCCCATCTCCCTCTAGCTTGCCAATGATGACGGGGGTGTAGATCCTGTACCTAGATCGGCGACCTTGGCCACTGTAGGCACCGTTCCATCTCCGCCCCAACGAATCCAGGTCGTCTCGTTGGCGGCGGTCGCCGGTCGGGCTGCCCGGGCGGACCTCTTCTGTGCTGCGCTGCGACGTTGGGCGAGCAAATCTCCAGGTATCGTTCTCCGACGTCTAGAGGACAACCTCGACCTACCATTGTCTTACCCCATCCAGTCATTGTCCACATGTGGCTTCTCGATCTACTATTTTTCTTGCCCCATCCAGCCATTCTCCACAGGTAGCCCGCCTACCCCCATGCCTAGCTCGGACATCTGCTGATGGCAAAGAACAGACCTCGGGTCTTCAGGAATGCAGGTTTGCCATGCGCCAAAATGGTTCTTTCAATTGAGATGAAATTAGGAAAACAGTACAATCAGCCACATTGCCCTTTTTCTTGTTCAATCATATAAGTATCTTGAGCTTTGGTGCGCACCTTATTAAACATGATCCATTATATGAAGTTGTAGAAAATGTTATTACTGACCCATTCTAGTTGTTGCGATAAGAAAATCACACTTGATTATTTTCAGGACCTCTGGAGACCCCTGGCACATGTGATCGAATGTAGATGAAAAGAGCGTAAAAACTAATAGAATGGAGTACCATTTCTGGGAATAAATGATCATTCAATGGGTAAGTATCTTCTAGTTGGATCTATGGTTATTTTTTCTTATTCCCAGAAAGCTATCTATATTTTGAGTTAAGTTTTCGTCATACATGAACAAACAGGGAGAAAATATTTTCTGTTTGCTTGAACCAAAAGATGCTGATGCATGTTCTTTCTTCTATCGCCTGTAGCCGAGGACAGTACAACGATTGTACCGCAACCTCACTCCTCAAACTCGCTGACTTGTTTTGTAGCTAGCCCTGACCTCTGTAGTTTAACTAGCAGCAGAACACCTGGCCTGTGTAGCAGCCATTCAAATATTCTGCTATCACTTGTTGCGTGCCTGCCCCAACAACATAACAGAAGCAAGTATATATCCTCTTTGTTAACATGTATACAGGTCAGATCGTTTGATGTATTGCTGTTGTTGTACAAAAGAAATATGTTGCCGATCCATTGCGAGAAGATTAACAGGTGAGTGAGCAGAGGGACAAGAAGGTGCCGTCGTGGTCGGGCATCGTTTTGTTTTAGTGAAACAATTTTGTTAGCTCTTTGCTCTTTCCTCATTTGGTTGTAATAACACTGATTGTAAAATAAAGGCAAAATTTTTACATTTTTGTATGCAAAAAATAAGCTCTCCCCTGTATGGCAGAATTTATACCTGACCAAATTGTTATTGCAAGTTTAGTGATGATATTAAGTGAAGTGTACAAATGACTATGCAGCGTACAGTTCTCTTCCTGCTAGTCAAATGATATTATTAATGCATACTCATTAGATTAGCTCAGGAGCAAATATTTTTAAGTACGGATGTGATATACATACATGGTCTCTTGTGCTCAAACTGATTCCTATATGTTTGGTGTCATCTTTCCAGCACATAAACCTTGATGAGCAAGAAGCACGAGCACTGGAGGCAAGGGCTACAACTTTTCTGTTCTCTGCATTCAAGATAGCACAACACTAGAAATGTCCATGCCATGTTATGTATTGCATGTCTCTTGTGTATCTTCTGCTGCTCCAGATTGATAATGTACTCGACATTAGTGAGTGAGATGGTCCAGACTCTAGAGTGACATGTACTCAAATATTTGTGCCTGAGATGGTTTCACATGTACTCAGATCTTTATGCCTGGGATGGTCTAACTAGACGTGTGCTCAACTATTTATGTGTGGGATGGTCCAGTTTCACATCTACTCAGATCTTCATGCCTAGGATGGTCTAACTTGACGTGTGCTCAACTATTTGTCTGGGATGGTTCAGTTTGACATACACTTGAATGAGATGGCATAAATTTAATGTGTTTACAAATATTGTGATGGATATTGGCAAAAAAATTAGGGGCCAATATGTTCAATTTTTGCTTGTAGAAGCCACTATTTGTACTCAAGTATACATGCAACAGATATGTGCAAAGATGGGGCCTCAACGTTGAGAGGATTTGAAAATTAGTCTTATTTACCGAGGACAAAACGATTAAATATGAGAAAGTTGAGGTGATTACTGTAAAAAATGTGTTTTATATCTACATATTAGCAGGGGGTTTTCCATAAAATGTCCATGAAGTGGACTGGGATGTCTCCACTAGAATATGGGCCATCCATCTTCAATCTGACAGTCCAGGATGGATTTTTCTATTCTTCTACCACAAGGCTGTTTTCTATTGTAGTTGCTCCCATTAGAGAGGGCGCCTGTGAGAATTGAGTGGGAAACCCACATGCGTGAAGAAACATGAGGCAGACAGCGCATGGTCCATGTCAGAAGGCTACAGTGGCAGAATCAGCAAAAAGTGACAGGATCTATAGGTGCAGAAAGAATACTGAAGTCAAAAACCTCATTTGAACGGTACGCATGCTAAAAATCTTCTGCCACAAGTCAGATGCAGTGCATGTGATCCTCTCAGCTGCACATATCACGAAGCAAATGGACGGTGTTGATAGCAGGTACCGGGTAGCTCGTCCTAGCAAAGAACTTACTGTGAAGTCCTTGAGGTCTTTATTAATTGAATTAATTTTAAAGTGTCTGCACCACACTTGAAATTGGCCAGGTTTTTTTCGTATTAACATATAGAAGACGTCGTAACTTTTACTCTTCTACATTTTCTGAGCATCAAGGTGCATACATTATTTATATATGTATGCAATATTTTTTAAGGAATGTATTGATCCTTCCCCCTTCGACAATTCTCTTTGAAACATTGCTTTCCAATATTTCCTTGCAATTGCATGTAGAGGTGGTCTAACCCCCATCCTATTATATGTTAGAAGACACTGTAGTGGTGCATGACATTTGTAAGTTTTCTTACTTTCTAAAGATAAATATTTAACTCTATATGTTTTTGCAGGAAACCTCTCTATATATTACTATACTTTGAATATAATTAACATCATTCTCTAAAGAAGCATATCTGATGCTATTACATCTGGTAGCCGAGACATAATCATGATGGCTAGCTTTCATGGCCTTTTATTCACAAGAAGGAATAAAGTCCTTCATCCCGGTAATCTCCGCCATGGGAATACTTATATTAGTTAAAGGGAAATTTTCATAATGGCAATACATACACTAATTAATGGTATTCTTATCCGATGGATGATTTTTGTGTAATCCTTTGATGCATGTGCCTTTTCAGGCTAGAGTAACCACACATTACATCTTCCCTTTGACTACACTTCAATCTGAATTTAGGGATGATGTGAACGACTACTTTTTCAGTTATTTAAGACTCCACTTCTCCTGTAATCAACAAACGAATTAGTTGCTTTTGGGGTCCTTAGTGTGTGGAATTGATTTGGATGTTTAAATGTGTATCTACCGAATATGAAGTATAAATTTGTGATTATCATCATGGTATATCTAAGTCATAAATCTACTGATTGGGTGTGTACATATTTACTTGACAGTATATAGACCATTGTCAATCTGCAAAACTCGCTTCTATTTATTATGCACAATAGTTAAAAGGGCCCTTGATAGATGATATTTGAAAAATACATTACTATATTGTTGCCTACAGGTCTGAATTCCAACTGTTCGAAATATTTAGAATACTTTAGGGAAAACGGATTATTCAGTTAGATAACAATTTTGTTTTATACTGAAGAAATCGTTATATGTAGCCAATCTTTTGTACAACATAGTACTCTAGATAGCAATCTTTATTTTTGCATAGGCTGCGACATTATTACAACCTAACAGACATATCTACCATGATATATTATAAACTATTAAACATATGGTCTAAAGAAATACGAGAAAAATTTATGCTATGTGAAATATTAAGGAAATATTTAATGTTAGACAAGATTACATAATCAGAAATATATATACATTGCCATTAAATTTACTTATTGAAACCACTGTTTGTGCTGAAGCTTCAGAAAAACGTAGCAAAAAACTTCTATGCCTATGGGTGATGACATATATTCTAAATTATTCATATAGTACCCGTGAAGCCTTTAGAATGTCCATGCATATGTGTATAACACAATTATGTCTAGCGGCCAGTTTGGTCCAAACTATTGATGGAGCTGAAAATGTTTTTTTGTCTTGCAGATTCTACTTGAGTATAGACTTATGTAGATTTGTAGGTAACTGATTTATCAATATGTATGTATCATTCTTATATAATAGAAAGATATCTATAGGTTAATGGAAATTATAAATGAAGATCATTTGTGTTTATGTATAAGATATAAATAAATCATGTTTGATTTTCAGAAGAGTATTGATTAAACTCATTTGGGGTATAGTTTCCTATCTGCAAATGGACATGTTTTCAAATGTGTTGTAATCATTCTTCTATTATTCCCATACTAGATCTGGATAACTAGAGTACTGGAATTTTGATTTCTCTTCACTTCGTATAGCACATAGTATGTCAATGTTGTCACTACGTATAACACATAGTATGTCAATGTTGTCACATAATTATTTTTTCTAAATGAATGTTGTTTTTGTTGGTTATATTGTCCAACTAAAACAATATATCAGACCAAGCTTCTGTTTGGTATATAATTTTGACTTAATAACTAAAAAATCCCATATTTTCAATCCCCACAGAACACTATACTAATGTGCAAAAGTAAATGTTCCTTGATGTAATGATTTCTTGATGTTCAATTACATACCAATAACACATACGTAAAAAAAATCTAGCGGCGCAACTGTGCGGTTAACACTGCTAGTTCAAGCCAAGGTGACGATGGACGCGCTGGGAACTGAAACTGAAGATTTCTCTTTGACTCTTTATTGACCGCTGGATCTAGGTTGGAGGGCAGATAAGTCCCCAGAGTCATTTCATTTCAACCCGAGCCATTCTCAGATCTTTCTCTCTCAAAAAAAGAAAAAAGGACATTGCCAGATCTCAGTTACTGGTAGCCTGTTTTATTTCCCCCCGACGCAGCCTCCTCTCGCTCGTCCGGTCGTCCCCTTTCTTTCTAGAGCGCCGTCGCCCCACCGCCGCACCGTCCGACGCGGCGTCGGTGCCCCCAGGACTCCCTCCCATCGCCGCAGTCTCCGGCCCTTCCTCCGACGTCCGACGACCCGGCGTCACTGCCTCCTCTGGTCACCGCATCCGGACTCCCGACCCGCCCTCGCTCCCTCCGTTGCTCGCCGCCGGATCCACGCCTGGTAACATGGAATTTCTTATTTGGTTGGTAAGGACGCTGCCTGTTGCTGCCCAAGAAGCCTGACGTTGAGAGCAGTTCGTCAATAAACAGGTACTACCCCGAAACCCGGCGAGACCAAGACAGAGCGCACTGACGGACGACCCCTGTTGCTACCGCCTCTCACCCTCGGTCCTCGACCCTCGCCGCGCGCGACCGACTCCCACAGCGTTAGCATGGTGACCGCCGAGGCCGCGATGGCGGTCCCGAGGGCTGTGCGCCCCTTCTTCCGTGGTGCCCATGACGGCCTCGCGTTCGCCGCAAATGCCGCGTTCCTCGCCGACGGATACTCCTTCTGCGCCGTCGGTCCTTCCGCGCTCAACGCCCCACTGCCCGCAGGTGCGTTCCGCCTTAGGCCCTTAGCCCTAGGGAGTATGTGTTTTCTAGTGTGAGCGTAAAGTAGCCTGCTAGTTAGGATTAGACGGACCCCATGTTTAGGACTCCTGTTGCATATCTGATGATGATTCTCGGGTTGAGTTCCCGAGTGGATAGATGTAGATCAATGGTTGGCGCAAGGTCAGTACGAGTTTCTTCTATTTGAGGCGTGGTTGATTTGGGAGATGTGTTCCTGAGTCAAACAGTTTAAAGGCTTAATTGTCAATTTAATTAAGTGAATCAGTCCCTTCCCTAGATTTATCATCTATGATTTGATCTGGACTTAATAATTTATAGTGAAAAAATTCCTATTTCGGACTTCGTAATTTAAATTTGCCTGTGTGACTGAACTTAATAATGCACTGTATGTTACTATGCTAAATTTCGTTATCTGTATTGAACCTCTGAATTCAGACTTGGATCACTGGATTATTATTCAATTCTTTGTATGCTACGGAGCTACATAAGTATTACTTGATCATTGCAGTGTCATATGTGTTCTATGTATAATAACATCAATCTCTATTACTATAATAAATACACCAGTTTTGAATTTCGAGTTACCACCCCACCTTCTGTTTTTCCGCCTAAAGATATAGCGTGTCAATCATAGTTTTAAGTAGCGCGTTATCTCGGTGCTATTGTGTTTGCAGGGGCCTCGCGCTAAAGCTATGATCTTAATATCCACCATTGAATTTACAACCTCTGTTTATCTCTACCCTACATAAATCACATAGCCGCCGAATCGGACGGCCAAAGTCAGCTGGATTCACTCGGCTTTCCTGGTAGCATCTAGTTGTGTTTGCATAGATATGCATTTTCACATATGAACTTCTGATTAGAATGTTTCTCTAATGGTCTAATTTATGGTTCTGTTGCGCAGGACTCTTGGTTTCTGTGGCGGTGAATTTTTTATCTGTCCTTGGTAGAGATTTGTAGGATGAACCGGCCAGGTAAGTTTTTTTGCCCCCACCCCTCCCCATCATTTTCTATGTTCACCCGTCTAGCTCCGCCATTGGAACTAGGTCCATGTATGAAAATACGTTAACAATTGTTGTTTTGCAGTGTAACCGCTAAACTCTTGAATCTGCAATTTGATTGCTACATTTATCTTTACTTCTAATTAATATATCTACTTTATTCTAAACTGTACAGGGGAATTATGCCAAAAACTCTCCACATTCTGCTGGTACTCCAAGTATGTACGTTTAACTTGCATTTTTTGTTCCTAAATTTTAGATATAAATAACTTATTCATGGAAATGCTTTAGTTTATGCAACATTGCATTTTCCATGTTATCAAATTACACGGTCATAATATTATTATTTTTATAAGTTTGATGTGCAGTGTCATACTTTTTTGCGGAAAAACTTCCGATCTATTCATCTTCAATTATGGTAGTACAACGAACACTATAAATAATAGAAATTACATCCAGATCCGTAGACCACCTAGAGACGACTACAAGCACTGAAGCGAGCCGAAGGCGCGCCGCTGTCATCGTCCCTCCCTCGTCGGAGCCGAGCAGAACTTTTTGTAGTAGGCAGTCGGGAAGTCTTCGTGCTATGGCCCCATAGGACCATCGCAATAGAACATCAACCGCCACCGATGAAGAGTATCGTTGATGAGAATAACCCAACCTGGAGACATAAGAAACATAGACAAACAAAGACTAGATCCGAGCAAATCCACCAAATAGAGATCTGCCGGAGACACACCTCCACACGCCCACCGGTGATGCTAAAAGTACCACCGGAACGGGGCCTAGGCGGGGAGAACCTTATTCCATCTTCAGGGAGCCGCCGCCATCTCGCCTTCCTAAGCAGGACACAAACCCTAACAAAACTAAAAGAAATATGAAAAACGGATCCCTCCCACCGGCAAGGGTCGGGATCCACTCCACTCCCATGGCCCTAAGGCCACCGGAGACAAGGCGGACCAACTGCAGCACCGGCGGGAGGCAAAGGAACCCTAGCTCTTTTGTTTGGTGTAGTATACGAGGCTATTGATTGTGACATCATTGTTATTTATTGATAAGTTTGCCATCTCATGCATTTAACTAATCATTCAGCAATATATTTTACAAGGCCATTATGTGCAGTAAGCGAGCATAATTAGATTGGGTGGATCAAAGAATGAGTAGTTAAACGTCAACCATGTTGATAGTTTTATGTATGGGATTCATTTGATGCATACATACTTGCATTACATTCACTTCTTTCAATCTGTCCAACAATTGTTTTTGCAAAAAATATGTCCAACATTTTTTATCGAAAAGTGTGTCCAACATTTTTCTGGCTTTCAGGAACAAAGAGGCACCAAGCAAATCCTCATAAGAGGGATGATGAGATGCATGGACAGATAATCCTTCAACAGTTCGCAAATTATCTAGATGAGTATATTCGACGGTGCGCCTTCGTCACAGGCCTTGTCAAGAAGATGGAAGAAAGAGGTCACACGAAGCTAGCAATGAAGAAGAAATCTCAAGTGGCGAGAGGAGGGAATCTGAACCCAAGTGCAAAAATGACCCCAATATTAAAACAAAATCTTATGCGTGCGACAACCACAAAGTTGGTCAGCAGGATATGGCGTGATTACTATGCAACCCATTTCCCAGAGGATTCAAAGGAGGGGGTGATGAAGGAAATATGCCCTAGAGGCAATAATAAAGTTGTTATTTATATTTCCTTATAGCATGATAAATGTTTATTATTCATGCTAGAATTGTATTAACCAGAAACTCAGAAAATAGAGTGTCCCTAGTATGCCTCTACTTGACTAGCTCGTTCATCAAAGATGCTTAAGTTTCCTGACCATAGACATGTGTTGTCATTTGATGAACGGGATCACATCATTAGGAGAATGATGTGATGGACAAGACCCATCCGTTAGCTTAGCATGTTGATCGTTCAGTTTTATTGTTATTGCTTTCTTCATGACTTATACATGCTCCTCTGACTATGAGATTATGCAGCTCCCGAATACCGGAGGAACACCTTGTGTGCTATCAAACGTCACAATGTAACTGGGTGATTATATAGATGCTCTACAGGTGTCTCCGATGGTGTTTGTTGAGTTGACATAGATCGAGATTAGGATTGGTCACTCCGTGTATCGGAGAGGTATCTCTGGGACCTCTCGGTAATACACATCACTATGAGCCTAATGAGTTAGTTACGGGATGATGCATTACCGAATGAGTAAAGAGACTTGCCGGTAACGAGATTGAACTAGGTATGATGATACCGACGATCGAATCTCGGGCAAGTAACATACCGATGACAAAGGGAACAACGTATGTTGTTATGCAGTTTGACCGATAAAGATCTTCGTAGAATAGGTAGGAGCCAATATGAGCATCCAGATTCCACTATTGGTTATTGACCGGAGATGTGTCTCGTTCATGCGTACATAGTTCTCGAACCCGTAGGGTCCGCACGCTTAACGTTCGATGATGATTTGTATTATGAGTTATGTGATTTGATGACCGAAGTTTGTTCGGAGTCCCGGATGAGATCACAGACATGACAAGGAGTCTCGAAATGGTCGAGAGGTAAAGATTCATATATTGGAAGGCTATATTCGGACATCGGAAAGGTTTCGAGTGATTCGGGTATTTTTCGGAGTACCGGGGAGTTACGGGAATTCACCGGGAGAAGTAATGGGCCTTATTGGGCAATACGGGAAAAGAGGAGGCAGGCCAAGGGGAGGTGGTGCGCCCCCCCTATGGGTCCGAATTGGAGTACAGGAAGGGAGCGGCGCCCCCCTTGCCTTTTCCTGTTCCCTCTCTCTTTCCCTCTTTCCTTCTCTCCTACTCCGAAACGGAAAGGGATTCCTACTAGGACTTGGAAGTCCTAGTAGGACTCCCTGCACTTGGCGAGCCCCTAGGAGGGCCTGCCTCTCTCCCTCCCTCCTTTATATACGTGGGCAGGGGGCACCCCAAAGGCACTCCAAGATTTGTCTTAGCCGTGTGCGGTGCCCCCTCCACAGTTACACACCTCGATCATATCGTCGTAGTGCTTAGGCGAAGCCCTGCGCCGTTAACTTCATCATCACCGTCACCACGCCATCGTGCTGACGGAACTCTCCCTCGTCCTCAACTGGATCACGAGCTCGAGGGACGTCATCGAGCTGAACGTGTGCTGAACGCGGAGGTGTCATACGTTCGGTGCTTGGATCTCGAAGACGTTCGACTACATCAACCGCGTTACTAAACGCTTCCGCTTTCGGTCTACGAGGGTATGTAGACACACTCTCCCCTATCGTTGCTATGCATCTCCTAGATAGATCTTGCGTGATCGTAGGAAATTTTTGAAATATTGCGTTCCCCAACAGTGGCATCCGAGCTAGGTCTATGCGTAGATGTTATATGCACGAGTAGAACACGAAGAGTTGTGGGCGATAATAGTCATACTGCTTACCAGCAACGTCTTACTTTGATTCGGCGGTATTATTGGATGAAGCGGCCCAGACCGACATCACATGACCGCGTTCATGAGACTGGTTCTACCGACGTGCTTTGCACACAGGTGGCTGGCGGGTGTCTGTTTCTCCAACTTTAGTTGAATCGAGTTTGACTACGCCCGGTCCTTGTTGAAGGTTAAAACATCACACTTGACGAAAAATCATTGTGGTTTTGATGCGTAGGTAAGAACAGTTCTTGCTAGAAGCCCGTAGCAGCCACGTAAAACTTACAACAACACAGTAGAGGACGTCTAACTTGTTTTTGCAGGGCATGTTGTGATGTCATATGGTCAAGAGATGATGTGATATAATTTGTTGTATGAGATGATCATGTTTTGTAAAAGTTGTCAGCAACTGGCAGGAGCCTTATGGTTGTCTCTTTATTGCATAAGATGCAAGCGCCATACAATTGCTTTACTTTATCGCTATGTGATAGCAATAGTTGCAAAAGCAATAGTTGGCAAGACGACCATGTGACGACACGATGATAGAGATCAAGATGATGGAGATCATGGTGTCAGGCTGGTGACGATGGAGATCATGACGGTACTTTGGAGATGGAGATCAAAGGCACAAGATGATAATGGCCATATCATGTCACATATTTTGATTGCATGTGATGTTTATCTTTTATGCATCTTATTGCTTAGTACGGCGGTAGCATTATAAGATGATCCCTCACTAAATTTCAAGGTATAAGTGTTCTCCCAGAGTATGCACCGTTTCTACAGTTCGTCGTGCCGAGACACCACGTGATGATCGGGTGTGATAAGCTCTACGTTCACATACAACGGGTGTAAGCCAGTTTTGCACGTGTAGAATACTCGGGGTAAACTTGACGAGCCTAGCATATGCAGATATGGCCTCGGGACACTGAGACCGAAAGGTCGAACGTGAATTATATAGTAGATATGATCAACATAGAGATGTTCACCATTGAAAACTACTCCATCTCACGTGACGATCGGACATGGTTTAGTTGATATGGATCACGTGATCATTTAGATGACTAGAGGGATGTCTATCTAAGTGGGAGTTCTTAAGTAATATGATTAAATTGAACTTTAATTTATCATGAACTTAGGCCTGATAGTATTAGCATATCTATGTTGTAGATCAATACCTCGCTTATAGCTTCCCTGTTTTATTTTTAATATGTTCCTAGAGAAAACTAAGTTGAAATATGATAGTAGCAATTATGCGGACTAGGTCTGTGATCTGAGGAGTATCCTCATTGCTGCAGAGAAGAATTATGTCCTTGATGCACTGCTAGGTGATTGACCTATTGCAGGAGCAGATACAGACGTTATGAACATTTGGCAAGCTTGGTATGATGACTACTTGATAGTTTAGTGCGCCATGCATTACGGCTTACAACCGGGACTTCAAAAATGTTTTGAACGCCAAGGAGCATATAAGATGTTCCAAGAGCTGAAATTGGTATTTCAGACTCATGCCCGAGTCGAGAGGTATGAGACCTCTGACAAGTATTTTGCCTACAAGATGGAGGAGAATAACTCAACCAGTGAGCATGTGCTCAGAATGTCTGAGTACTACAATCGCTCGAATCAAGTGGGAGTTAATCTTCCAGATAAGATAGTGATTGAAAGAGTTCTCCAGTCACTATCACCAAGTTACTGGAACTTTACTAGTGTTCATAGTAGCCCCTGGGTATTTGATACTGGTTCAGTTGCTATGATTAGTAACTTTAAACAGGAGTTACAAAATGAACAGAGACTAGTTGAGGGCGAGGTGACGATGTGTGTTGGAAGTGATTCCAAGGACATAATATTTTTTTTATAAGTTTGATGTGCGGTCTAGTATATGAAACTATGGATTGGGACACCATTGTTATTTATTGGTACATTTGTGACTCATGCATTTGAATCATTCAACAATATATTTTACAAGGCCACTATGTGTAGTAAGCGAGCATAATCATATTGGGTCAATCAAAGAATGAGTAGTTAAACCGCCATTTTAATATTTTATGTATGGGATTCATCTAATGCATACATACTTGCACTACATTCAGTTCTTTCAGCGTTTCCAATATTTGTTGAAAAATGTGTCTAACATTTCTATGAAAAATGTGTCCAACATTTTTGTTGCTTTCAAGAACAAAGAGGCGCCAAGCTAAGCCTAAAAGCGGAAATGAGAATATAATTGAGGAGAGCAATGTTACCACCAATATTGGTCACGATGCCATTGGCTATAAGAGACCAAAAAGAGAAGTTGCCCATTCGAATTTCAGTGAGAAGGCATTTGACTTATCTGAAGAAGATTCACTTGTCACACCCAAGGAAGCCAGAATTGAGGAGGAAACAGAGGCAATTAGGTTGACAAGAACATGAATCAATTATGTACTCCAGGCACACATGTTCAATCAATAGCTTGTCATGCAATTACGATCTTATGTCTTTTGCATTTTACTTAGGATCTTGCATTCCCTCACAATTAAACCTTCCTCTTAACTTTCATAAAATTTTAAATTATTCCAGGTACAAGTTACGCCAACCAACGAAGCAGTATACGCTATGGTGTGACACTGTCCTTAAAACAGCAAGACTGGCTGTTAGTGTCATTGCCCTTTTAAAAGAACAAACTCGCGCTTCAAAACTTTCTTTCGCTGATGTTACCAAGAGAGTAGCAGAATTTGAGAGAGGGCACCATGCATTCATTTCAAAAGATGCAACACTTGTTGAAAGATATGTTGTGGTGCATGGACAGATAATCCTTCAACAGATCGCAAATTATCCAGACGAGTATATTCGACGGTGCGCCTTCGTCACAGGCCTTGTCAAGAAGATGGAAGAAAGAGGTCACACAAAGCTAGCAATGAAGAAGAAATATCAAGTGGCGAGAGGAGGGAATCTGAACCCAAGTGCAAAAGTGACCCCAATATCAAAACGAAATCTTATGCGTGCGACAACCACAAAGTTGGTCAGCAGGATATGGGGTGATTACTATGCAACCCATTTCCTGGAGGATTCAAAGGAGGGGGTGAGAATGATGAGCACAAGGTATTTGACGAGGAACAGGAAGAAAATGAAGAAGATGATGCTGAAGGGGAGGTTGAAGTTGGCGAGGAACATGTTTCGAGGACCTTGCCACCAACAAGGTCTAGAGTGACATCATTAGATGTTTGTGAAGAGATAAAATGGGAAGGTCAAATGGTTGGAAAAACACCTGCTGGAGAAGCTCTGTACAGAAGTGTTAGAGTTGGAGATCTAAGTATTGTTGTTGGTGGGGTAGTCACATTGGAAGGTGATTCAGGAGAAGCCATTATGTGCTTTGTTGAGTATATATTTGAGACACATGATGGCACACGAATGATTCACGGAAGAGTTCTGCAAAATGGTTCGCACACTGTCCTCGGCAACGGCGCAAACGAAAGAGAGGTGTTCTTTACCAATGACTGTTTACAGTTCAAAGTAGGTGACATGAGAGAATCAGTTACTGTCAGCTTCCAGCTAATTCCCTGGGGTCACAAGTGCAGAAAAGACCACTTGGAAGCTATTAGGGTGGAGAGGGCCAATGCAGAGGATAGGAAGAAGAAACGTTTGCCAGTGGAGTATATCTGCAAAAGCTTATACTGTCCTGAGATAGGTGCCTTTTTCTCCCTCCCTTATAAGAAAATGGCTAATGGACCTGGCACTTGTAGTTCCTGTGAGGAGCGAGTAGAGGAAGGTGACGAATTCAAAATACTGTCAGAGACCAGCTTTGTCCTCAGAATTGTCACATACAATATTCATGACTTCCTGTATATCAAGCCCGAGTTTTTCCCTCGAGTCGAGGGTCGTGGGACCTACCGGGCTGGAAGAAATGTGGGCCTGAAGCCCTATGTGGTATGTCGTTTGCAGAGTGTCAATGGTGCCTCTAGGTCTCATAAAGCTAATCTGAAATCAACAAAAGTCAGTGTAAGAAGGCTATACAGGTGTGATGATATATCATCGGATAAAGCTTACTCTTCAGATATCAGAGAGGTTTGGCACTCTGCCTTATGTTTACCACATTTTTTTATGTGCATCATTACCATCATATTGTGCCTGTGATTCCACCTAACTTTATGATTTTTTACACTTGGACTTTAATCTAGTTTTCTTTGTTGTTTGATCTAGGTGTACTACAGTGAAGATATAGTTAGTGTGCCTGTTGGGATGATAGAGGGAAAATATGAGGTTACAGCAAAGGATGACCTTCCAAATTCAAATCTTCCAGTAGTAGTTGAGCACGCCTTTTACTGTGAACATTTATATGATCCTGGCACTGGAGCTCTCAAGCAGGTCAGAATGATATTGCCAAATTTAATTTTGTGTTCATCTCATCTTTTTTTTCTTTTTTTTGCGGGAGTGTTCATCTCATCTTGTTGACGAACTTCTTCATATAGTTGATTGAGTTTGCCTTGTCTATGAACCAGCTATCGACCAATGTTAAGTTCACCCTGGAAAGGAAGGCGCCTGCTTCGAGAAAGAATAAAGGGAAGCAGATTTGTGACGATGAGCAAGCCGGTTCGGATAAACACAAGGATGAAACACCAGAGAACTGTCTTGCAACCCTTGATATTTTTGCTGGCTGTGGAGGTTTGTCTGAAGGGCTACACCTAGCCGGTAATGTGTTTTCCATTTGCATGTTCATCTTATGTCAGGCGAAGTTGAATTCATCAATGGTGGCCCTCCATGCCAGGTCAGATGCCTCACCTATACACCAGGAGAATGCTCAACGTTTTGTCAATCCTCTGCGTTGTTACTTCACACTCTATGTGCATCTTTTCTCAGGGGTTCTCCTGGATGAACAGATTCAAGTAGAGCCCATGGAGCAAGGTTCAGTGCGAGATGATTCCGGCATTCCTGTCCTTTGCAGAGTATTTCCGGCCTAGGTTCTTCCTTTTGGAAAACGTCAGGAACTTTGTTTCGTTTAACAAGGGCCGGACCTTCAGACTGACACTAGCATTGCTCCTGGAGATGGGGCGCCAAGTGAGTGCTTGGCGCTTGCTCTTCTCTGTTTATCCTATGGCCTTCCTTGACTTCCATATGTTCTGAACTCGTCTGCATGTTCATAGGTTCGATTCGGTATTTTAGAGGAAGGTGCTTATGACATCTCGTAGTCTAGAAAAAGTTCGTTCATCTGGGCCTTCGCGCCTGGGGAGACTCTTCCTAACTGGCCTAAACCAATGCATGTCTTCGCTAGCCCTGAGCTGAAAATAAACCTGCCAGGGGGTAAATACTATGCTGCTGCCAGGAGCACAACTGGAGGAGCTCCTTTCCGCTCTATAACAGTCAGGGATACAATCGGTGATCTACCACTAGTGGTGTTGAGGATATAGACCTTAGAGTCACCCGCCAGGAGGGGCCGGGTTACTCGTAGGGTCGTTGCCAGAAGCCCGGAGTCAAGTTTCAAGATAATGGGCCAGAGATGGGCCGAGACCCGGATATGGCTTAAGGCCTGTAGCACAATCATTATTGTTATAGTAGAACTTGTAGTGTAAGGCAAGTATTGTTTAGAGTCCGAGCCGGACACTCTTATGAGCCGCCCGGGACTATAAGGGCTGCTGGGCGTCAGCCTCCCTATATAAAGGGATGACCCGGCAGTGGTTTAAGGGCAACAACAATCTCATCGAGAGCCGGGCATAGCTGTTTAGCTCCCTGGCGATCGTAACCATAATCAATAACATCTCAAACTGGACGTAGGCTTTTACCTTCACCGTAAGGGGCCGAACCAGTATAAACCCTCGTGTTCCTTGTCCCGCATAACCCCTTCAAGCTTCCTAGTTGCGATGGCTCCACAACTAAGTCCTAGCTCAAGGACATATGCCGTGACAATTCCACGACAGTTGGCGCCCACCGTGGGGCTCGCGCACGGTGGATTTGAGTTCTTGAAGGGCAGCTTCGAAGGGCTCAAGGGATACGCTGTGGGCCGGATGACCAAGAGTCGTCGCGGCAAGCTCTACATCGACGACGCGGACTGGGGCCCCGACGCCGGCTCAATTGAGTACGGGTACCGAGTCCCCTTTGGCGGAATTCATGTCTTCATTGGCAAGATTGGTGAGCCGGGCCCCGAGCCGGACCTCTGCGCCGATCTCATCGAAACGGCTCAGTGCGCACGACCCGCCCGGGCCCGGCCTACCTTAAGGCGCGCTTTTGTGGGATGCATCCATGGAGGGCCCTCTGATCCGTCGGGGTCTGGTGATGAGGCGGCCGCCGGCTCTGACGGCGAGTCGGCCACTGATGAATCAAACTCGTTGTACCAACTCCAAGATAGCAGGCTCATGGGTTGTTCCGATGGCGACAGTATTCCGGACCTTTTTGAGCCGCCAAGTCAGGTTGGAGTTTTTATGGCTGGTGCGCAGCCTGTTCAGAACCCCGCGGCCGGATCGGGAAACCCGGTGCCTTCCCCGGCTCAGGTGCTGATGGATCTCACGGACAGGATGACGGCCCTGTTAACCGCCGCAGTTGACCCGGCGGATCAAGTTCAGCATGATGCGGAGGTGGCACAGTTAAAATTGGATCTGATAAAAGCTAAAGAGGATCTTGCAGCGGAAGGGATCAGGCTGGCTGCGGAGCGGGCGGCTCTCGACGCCCGGACTCAGCTGATTCAGGCGCAGTCCTTCCAACTCACGATGGATCAGAACGCGGCCAACGAGGTCATGAGAAGGAGGCATCAGAAGGCCCAGTCTCGACTCCCACCGGTTTACGATCCACGCAATCTCTTCAACACGCCGGGTGCAGGGTCTAGTAACCCGCCAGGGGTCGTTGCGCCCGGGTCAGGACCCCTTGTTCAGCCACGAGTGATGGGGCCTCCCCAGGTGCCCCCTGCCCCGCCTCAGTATGTGCCCCCGGGTCATTACGACAACCCGCTGGAGAACATGGTGGCTGCGGCAGCACGACTGGCGGCTCTCCCCGTGGACAGCGACTCTCCGGCGACCATCGAAACCCGCCGGGTCAGGGAACTCCTGCAGACGGCTCTGGCACAGCAAGAGGCGTACTCCTACAGCCGGGACAGGATCCACTCGACTCCTCGTCCAGGCCAGAGCCCGAGTTACAACCGGCACATGGTTTCAGCAACCGGCTCAAGTAATGTCCGACGCCATGACCCGCCCCCTGGCCATGGCCCGGCTCATATTGGAGCCTTCTACGCAGCAGACCAAGCGCGGCAAGAGGCGGAGCAGGTGCCTCAATTGACGGCTTACCAGACCCCCCCGGCTTATCCGACGGCATCCATTGATGTGGGTGTTTCTACCAGGACCGGGGGTGTCCCTTGTTTGGTGCCAGCTATCCGTAATGAACGTCTACCTAAGGACTTCAAGGGCCCTAGGAAGGTGCCTAACTACACAGCAGACTTACAACCTGCAGCTTGGATTGAGAGTTATGAGATGGCTATGGAATTGCTAGAGGTCAGTGAGGCGGCCATGGCCAAATATTTCACCATGATGTTACATGGAACTGCCCGCACGTGGTTGAAAGGGCTGCCACCGAACTCCGTTGGGTCTTGGGCTGAGCTGAAAGCCCGGTTCATTCAAAACTTCAAAGATACCTGTAGGCAGTCTATGTCAATTGTGGATTTGACTAACTGTAAGCAGCAGGAGGGTGAATCCACGACCCATTGGGTTCGCCGGGTCAAGGAGATCATACATTCATCAGATAAGATGGATGCCGGCTCTGCAGTCTTAATGTTGGAACAAAACTGTCGCTTTGTGCCCCTAAAGATGAAACTTGGGCGGCTTAAACGGGACTGCACTGATATGGGTATACTAATGGCGGCTCTTGTCAAGTACGCCGATTCTGATGGTACCAAGGATCCCCCTTCAGATGATGAAAGGGCAGGGAAGGGAAAGAAGAACGGCAATGGCAAGGGTCCTCAGTTTAACCCGGGGAATCAAGGAGGAGGCAAGCGCAAGGCCGATGGCAGCCTGGAGTTCGTAGCCAACACCCAAGGTAACAACCAGCGACGCAAGGGGAGGCCCCCTCCCCGAGGCGGCGGGTCAGGACCTTCTCTGGAGCAGCTGTTGAATGAACCTTGTCCGAGACACGGCTCTAGAGAGAAGCCAGCGACTCATCTGTGGAAGGATTGTGCTATCATGAAGGCCTTTAAAAACTACAATGGCCTGGGTGGCGGCTCAGGTGCCGGCGGCTCAGGCGCCGGTGGCTTTCATGGCCCGGGCGGCGGCTCAAATTCCGGTCCTCAGAACGGTCAAGGGGGATTTAATCAACAGTCTGGTCAAGGTCACCAACAGCAGCAGGGGGTTATCAGACCAACCCAAAGCAGCTTAGCGGTGGACAGTATCATGTGTTCACCACCAGTTTGTGCAAACGAGATCAGAAGCTTCACAAGAGGGCTGTTAATGCCATTGAACCGGCAGTTCCACGCTACTTGCGGTGGTCTGAGCAGCCTATAGTGTGGAGCAGGGAGGATCACCCTCCCCGGGTGGATAACCCGGGCCACTTGGCCTTAGTGGTGGCTCCTCAGGTGGGAGGTTACAAGTTCACAAAGGTACTCATGGATGGAGGCAGCAGCATCAACATCCTCTATTATGAGACTTTTCGCCGTATGGGGCTGGTTGATAAGAACCTCAGCCAGTCAAACACTATTTTCCATGGCGTGGTACCTGGTAAGTCGGCTTATCCAGTCGGCAAGATCGAGTTGGAAGTGGCTTTTGGTGATGAGAACAACTACAGGGTGGAGAACCTGACCTTTGAGGTGGTTAAGATAAGAAGTCCATACCATGCTATATTTGGACGGCCGGCTTATGCCAAGTTCATGGCACGGCCGTGCTACGTGTACTTACAGCTCAAAATGCCGGGTCACAACGGGACTATTACGGTTCACGGCAGCCGAAAGGTGGCTCTGGAGTGCGAGGAAGGCGACGCGGCTTATGCAGAGTCTGTTTGTGCTACAGAGGAGTTGAAGTTTTACAAAGACAATGTTGACCCAACAGATATGACCTCTCTGAAAAAGCCAACCACGGAGAATGAACCAGCAATGAAATTTAAATCAGCTGATGAGACTAAACTTGTTGATTTTGTTCCAGGTGACTCGTCTCAGCAGTTTAGCATCAGTGCAAATCTGGACCCGAAATAGGAAAGCGCGCTCATCGAGTTCATCCGTGAGAATAGGGACATCTTCGCGTGGAAACCTTCTGACATGCCAGGTGTACCTAGAGAACTCGCTGAGCACATTCTCAATGTTGATCCAAAATTTAAGCCGGTTAAACAGTTCCTTCGACGGTTTAACGAAGAGAGGCGGAAAGCCATTGGTGAAGAAGTGGCCCGGCTCCTGGCGGCCAGGTTCATTGTTGAGGTTTTTCACCCGGAGTGGTTGGCCAACCCGGTGCTCGTACTCAAGAAGAACGGCACCTGGCGGATGTGTGTGGACTACACGGACTTGAACAAGGCGTGTCCGACTGATCCTTTTGCTCTCCCCCGTATTGATCAAATCATTGATGCTACGGCAGGTTGTGCACGCTTAAGTTTCTTGGATGCTTATTCCGGGTATCATCAGATTACGATGGCAGTTAAGGACCAGGAGAAGACGGCGTTCATCACTCCCTTTGGAGCCTTCTGCTATGTGTCTATGCCCTTTGGACTCAAGTGTGCACAGGCGACTTACCAGCGTTGTGTACAGAATTGTCTTCATAAACAGATCGGGCGCAATGTTCACGCTTACGTGGACGATATTGTGGTTAAATCCATCAAGGAGGAAACCCTGATAGATGACTTAAGGGAAACCTTCGACAATCTCCGGGTCTACAAGATGATGCTTAACCCGGCCAAGTGTGTTTTTGGTGTTCGTGCAGGCAAACTATTGGGCTTCTTGGTTTCTGACAGAGGCATTGAGGCTAACCCGGAGAAGATCAAGGCCATCACTTCCCTGGCTAAGCCGGCGTGTGTAAATGACGTTCAGCGTTTGGCGGGTCGCATCGCTGCTTTAAGCTGGTTTATAAGCCGTTTGGGTGAGAAGGCTATGCCCTTATATCAGTTGATGAAGAAAACTGACAACTTTGTCTGGAATGATGCAGCTAATACCGCTTTTGAGGATTTGAAAAAGCAACTGGCAGAGCCCCCCGTCCTTGCTGCTCCGGTTGATAAGGAGCCCTTGCTACTGTATGTGGCGGCAAACGCACGAGCCGTCAGCGTGGCTATTGTGGTGGAGCGCAAGGAGGCGGGTAAGGAGCATCCGGTTCAGCGGCCGGTTTATTATGTCAGCGAGGTGCTCATTGAGTCCAAGCAGCGGTACCCGCATTGGCAGAAGCTCGTATATGGGGTGTTCATGGCGAGCCGGAAGCTTAAGCATTATTTTCAGGGTCATCCCATCACTGTGGTCAGTTCCGCCCCTCTTGGTGATATTATCCAAAACAGAGAGGCTACAGGGAGAATTGCTAAGTGGGCTATAGAACTTGGACCTCATGGCCTTAAATATGTGCCACGCACTGCTGTTAAGTCTCAGGCCTTGGTGGATTTCATCAATGATTGGACAGAGTCACAAGTGCCCGAGCAAAAGCCGGATAACACTTATTGGACTATTCACTTTGATGGGTCCAGGCAGCTGGAGGGCTCGGGGGCTGGTGTTGTCTTGGCTTCCCCTAAAGGTGACAAATTCCATTATGTGCTACGGTTGATGTTTCCTTGCACTAACAATGCGGCTGAATACGAGGCTTTGCTCCACGGTCTTCGGGTGGCTAAGGAGATGAGCTTAAGCCGGGTGAGGTGCTTTGGTGACTCAGACTTGGTGGCTCAACAAGTATCAGGCACCTGGGATTCTAAGGATCCTCTAATGGCGGCTTATCGCCGCGAGGTTGATGCCATTGCTGGGCACTTCCAGGGATACCAAGTGGAGCATATTGATCGCAGGAGGAACGAGGCGGCTGATGCGTTAAGCCGGCTAGGCTCTCAGCGAAAGCTGGTGCCGCCTAACACTTTCCTGGATGTCCTGTATAACCCTTCGGTCAAATTGCCTACAGAGGAGGACTTGGCTATCCCTGACCCGGAGGCGCGACTGGTGGCGGCTCTTCATGTCATACCAGACTGGACAATGCCATATCTGGCTTATATAACCCGGGGAGAATTGCCTGAGGATGAAACTCTGGCCAGGCAAATAACCCGGCGGGCTAAGTCAATGATTGTTATCAACGGCGAGTTGCATCATCGCAGTGTTTCAGGGGCATTTCAGCATTGTATCTCCCCTGAGGAAGGTCAAGAGATCTTGCGCGAGATCCATGAAGGGGATTGTGGCCATCATGCCGGTTCAAAATCTCTTGTGGCCAAGGCTTTCCGTCATGGTTTTTATTGGCTGACGGCTCACGCGGATGCAGAGGACTTGGTCAGTAAATGTGTTGGCTGCCAAAGGTTATCACGACGGGCTCATGTGCCGGCTCAGGAGTTGAGGATGATCCCAATCACTTGTCCCTTTGCGGTCTGGGGGCTTGATATGGTTGGGCCTTTTAAACGGTCCAAGGATAAGAAGACCCACCTCTTGGTGGCAGTTGACAAATTCACGAAGTGGGTGGAGGCTGAGCCAGTTAGCAAGTGCGATGCAGCCACGGCGGTTCAATTTATGAAAAAGGTGATTTTCCGCTTCGGCTTTCCGCACAGCATCATAACTGACAATGGCACCAATCTATCCAAGGGCGCTATGGAAGAGTTTTATCAACGAGCGCATATCCGACTTGATGTTTCCTCAGTGGCTCATCCCCAATCCAATGGTCAAGCTGAGAGAGCTAACCAGGAGATTCTGAAGGGCATCAAACCCCGGCTTTTGGTCCCTTTACAACGGACGCCGGGTTGTTGGGTGGAGGAGTTGCCCTTCGTCTTATGGAGCATCAACACTACTCCTAACAGGTCTACAGGCTTCACGCCTTTCTTCATGGTTTATGGAGCAGAAGCAGTCCTCCCCAGCGACATCCGTCACGATTCACCTCGTGTGGCGGCTTATGTTGAGACGGATAATGAACAGGCGCGCCAAGATGCTCTGGACTTGTTGGATGAACAACGTGATGTGGCAGCAGCCCGTTCAGTGATTTACCAACAAGACCTGCGCCGTTATCATAGCCGCCGGGTCAAGTCCCGGGTCTTCCAGGAAGGCGACCTTGTGCTCCGGCTCATCCAGGATCAAACAGATGCACACAAGTTATCCCCACCTTGGGAAGGGCCCTTTGTGGTCAGTAAGAACTTGCACAACGGGTCATATTACCTCATTGATATTCGGGAACATAAAGATTCGTGTAAGTCTGAGGAGGAGACCCGTCGGCCGTGGAACATAGCTCAGCTTCGGCCTTACTACACTTGAGCTACCGGCTCTCGTGGTGTACATATTTATCTCAGACATGTATATATTATGATAAGCAATCAAGCAGGACCTCTGTCCTTTTCTCTCCTCCAAATATATGTGTGTTGTTTTTTACATGCTGACTTAAAGAGGATCCGGCTTATGATCGCATTCGAATCTAGCCGTAAGCAGTAAAGTCACTTGGGGGCTTCCTGTTCAAACATGGGTCATATTCGAACCAAAGAGAGCATAGCTGTCGATACCCATTTGATTGGCAAAGTGCCGAGCTCATTGGGAGGTTACCTTTGGTCATATTTGAATCATAGCGTAACCCCTCTGAGAACCGACGTGGATCGTATCCGAATCAGCGTCGTTAAACAATTTTAAGAATCACTTGGGGGCTTCCTGTTCAAACATGGGTCGTATTCGAACCAAAGAGAACATAGCTGTCGGTACCCTCTTGATTGGCATCGCCACACCCACTGGGGGCTATATGATCGTATCTGAATCTTGGCTTAACCCCTTTGGGCCGGGTCTCTGGTCGTATTCGAACTAGAAGCCCCTAAGTTCTGATTTATCACAAGTTTGCTCTGATTATGACAAAGTGTGCATGGCCGGGTCTCATTTGCCGGTTTAATTTTGGTTTATCTTGTTAATTGAACATCGTGGATGTCATCAAGGCAAGTAAATTAGAGTTAAGGTACCAACCGTGCTACCCGGGTTATTTAATCCGGAGGTATGCTTATAGGCCGTTAAGTGTGTTATCACGGCTATGTTCAGAGTATAACTAAGGACCAGTCTGTTTTGATTCATATTCCAGGTTATCCATCTCAAACACCTGATTCTCAGGGTGGTAAGCCGCCTTGAGACTTGTGATTTGCCTTTCTATGCAGATACTTAAAGGCACCTTTTAAGGTTGAGAAGGACAAAGGGATAATTATGACCCGGAGAAACACCAAAAGGATAACTTCAAGGGATTTCAGCATTCATTACGTGCACGATGGCACGACAGAGATAAATTGTTGCACCTATTCTATTACAAAATTCATCAAGTCTCAAGGATGGAGCGTTGCTCGATGAACCGCCAGCTTCTTTATGATGCCTGCTGAGTTGAAGTCCCCGGCTCGTTCCCGTCTTCTGCTCCGGCTGATCCCAAGACCTCGAAGGTTGTCGACTTCCAGTTGATGCCGCTAAGAGCTTCAAACTAGGCTTCTTCGTCAATTAACCCGGCCGGGTCAATCTCCGAGGCGAAGGTGTGCTGACGAGCTGGAGGAATCAGATTGAGAGCTTCATAGCGAGGGGTTGGAATCCTCTGATTCTCCGCATTGTACCCCGGCTGATACTTGTTTAAGTCGGTGTCATTCCCGATGAGGGTGGCCACCGGGCGTACAGCCTTCACACATGCCGCGAAGTCCTTCTGGTCGAAGGCTGAGCCGTCTTCCTTCAGGCTTGGGTAACCCAGGGCGATGTCTGCCGGGTCTAGCTCCGGCAGGAATGCTTTGGCCCGGCTCAGTGCGGCAATTGCTCCGGCTCTTGCGGAAGCCCGGCGTAGCTCCTGGATCCGCTGCGGCAGAACAGCGAGCCGGCGCAGGACTTCGGCCAGATGGGTTGTCACCTCGTTGGATAGGGCCACCACAGCTAAGGCACGCTGTGACCCGGTGTAGAGCTGTTCCACCAGGGTATACACGGCCTTTAACTTGGTGACCACGCTCTGGTTGAGGTTGGCACTCCTGGGACCTGTTTAACAAGATCAGATAAGTCGGTGACAAGGATGAATCATGACATATACAGACTTGATGAAAGCCGGTGAGGCGACTTACCGAAGATGGCGGCTGCCATTTGGGAAACCTGGCGCTTTAGGCCGGAGAGCTGGGCGGTCTTCTCAGAGAGCGCCTTCTCCGCCTGTTCCACCCGGGTCACCAGTGCGGCCTTCTCCTCAGCCCAGGCCTTCCGCTCAGCATCGTATTCGGTTTTCAGCTTCTCTTGAGCGGCGATGCTGGAGACAAACTTGGCGTTTGCCTTCCGGGTCTCCATCTCTTGTGCCTTCAGCCGGCTCTTAAGATCCGTAAGGTCCGACTCTAATTTCTTGCCAACAGCCTGCATATATTTCTGGGTTATTGACAGTTATTATATAAGTCCCAAGCGCTTTCCAAGCAAAGACACTTGGCACTTGGGGGCTAATGCATATTGAACGTATCTATCTATGTACTGCCGGCTCAGTTGAGTAAGCCGGAATCTAAGTCTACAACATATTCAAGTATAAGTCCTAGACTTGGGGGCTAGCATGACAAGGGTCACTATGCAGAAAGTAAAAAGACAGCAGAAGGATACCTCAGATTTTTGTTGGATCTGGTTGACCATGGTGATCTCGGCGTCCCGGCTCTTGTGAACTTGGCTGATGTAGCCAGAGACGAGCTCTCCAATGCTCAAGTCGGTGTACCTGGAGAGGTCCAGATTCACCCGGTGGGGCTGCAGCAACTCCCCCTTCGCGGAGCATTTGGCCAGCACGGTCGGTCTCCCCGGCTCAACATACTCCGTCCGGGTAATTACCACGTCCGGGTTGTCAGCTGGTGGGGCTGAGCCGGAGGCCTCCGGGTTAACCGACGCTTCGGTCGTTGTCTTGGTAGTCGGGGCAGGGGCTTCAGGCGCCGTGTCCATGGGAATAGTGGCCTCGGGGGCGGAGGCAGCTGGCGGCTCTTGAGCCGTCGCCTCCGGCTCAGGCAAGTCTGGCACTCCGGCTGACCTGGTCTTCTTTGCTCTTTTGGTGAGCTTTGCCTGGGCACTGAAAAGGCAGAAGTGTTAGGCATACAAAGAGTAAGTACAGATAGATAATGTAAGGAGATTGTTATTACCCGGGTGCAGTCTTGAAGGCCGGCAAACTTGACTGCATGGAATCACCCGAAGAGGGGGAGGTCTCCTGATAATTGGAGTCAGAAGAGTTGAGTGGCTGACGGATAACACCCGCCAACGGATGAAAAGGGTACAGATGAGAAAAAACCTCAGTGCGACGCTTCCGGGTTGCGTCGGGTAACCCGGCGGAGAGGTCGGTGTCCTTGTGGGCCCGGGTGTGACGCCGGCTTTCGTGAACCTACTGCTTCAAAAGAAATTGAGGGTCTTGATGAGCTAATGGATGAGAAAAGCTTACTTTCCGGGTTACTCTTCGGACTTTCAGCTGTGGCAAAGGCTCCGAGTCGGAGGAAAGTGACATTACCTCTTCAACCACCGGGTTACTGGCGCCGGTGTCATCTTGTCGATGAGCAAATGTTGATAAGGCGGACAGCAACAAACAACAAATATGGCAAGAATTTAAAGGTTTAAGGGTTACCTCTGACTCGGAGCTGTCGCTTAATTGCAGTAGCTCCGAAGCAGTGGGTCTGCTTCCCTTTTTGCGAGGGGCGGCTTTCTTGGCAGCTTTCTTCGCCTTTCTGGCCTTCTTGGCCGCCTCATGGTCATACTTGACCCGCCAGAATTTATCATCAGCCTGAGAAATACAGCAAGGAATTCTTAAAATGGTTCAGATCGAGGTGACATGCAAAAGAAGTTGAAAGGTTAAAGTCAGCGGCTTACCGCTGGGGCTGGATTGACTTTGCAGAAGGGGGCTAGCCCGGTCCTTCCGCAATCTGCCAAGCTCTCGTTTAGAAGAGCCTTGGTCTCTTCCTCAGCAACGTCTTCTGGAAGATCATTGTGACTGTGCCTCTGCGGGTCATCCTTTCGCCCGGTGTACTCACACATTAAGCCGGGGCGGCGGCTTAATGGGATCACCCGCCATGAGATCCAGACCCGGACCAGATCAATTCCGTTCAGACCGTTGCCTAGCAGGGCCTTGATCTTATTGATTGTTGGAAGCAGAGGCTGGCGTTCCGTGGCAGTCAGTTTGTCGGATAGCGGATGAGTCGGCTCTAGGCGCGTTGGGCGAAAGCCGGGCAGCGGGTTCTCATCAGCCGGGGACGTATCTTGGCAGTAGAACCAAGTCATATTCCAGTCCTTAGGGTGGCTCGGCGGCTCTGCGTAAGGGAACAGACAGTCCCTACGCCGCTGGATGGAGATGCCGCCTAATTCCAGACTTGGCCCGTTGGCACACTCATTTTGGCGGTTTAAATAAAACAGCTCTCTGAAGAGCAGCAGACTCGGCTCTTCTCCAAGATACACTTCGCAAAAGACTTGGAAGTTGCAGATGTTGGATACGGAGTTGGGTCCTATATCCTGAGGCTGAAGGTCAAAGAAGTTGAGCACGTCCCGGAAGAATTTTGAGCCGGGCGGTGCGAAGCCCCGGCTCATATGGTCCGCAAAGATCACTACCTCCCCGTCCCTCGGCTGTGGTCTTTCTTCTGACGGATCAGGGGCACGGTAGGACATCACTTCCTTTTTGGGCAGATATCTGGACTTAACGAAGTTGTCCAGGGTCTCGTCCGTGACGTTGGATCTCATCCAGTTGCAAGTGATGGGAGCCTTGGGAGGCATGGTGAAGGTTGGTGGTCTATGATAAGGAGAAAAGTATCCGGGTTAATTATAAGCCGGAGATCTATCGTTCAAACTAAGGTGGCAGCTTATGAAGGGGACTAATGATATATATATATATATATTCAGATACGGTGGGTTATTTAAGCCGTAGGGGCATTCAGAATAAGTTGGTCATCTACGGCTTACCACAGTTAAGCCGGAGGATTCTACAGAGCATGGTTCTCTTTAAACCGGAAAGTTCTACGGCGCATGTTTTCTTTAAGTCAGAAATATAAGCTGCCAAGATTCAAGGACTGCAGTTTTTACTAAGTATGGTAAAACAGGTTTCACATATTGCAGTAACTTTTTTTGATCAAAATGGTCGGGTGAAATGAAAATTTTCTAGACCTAAAAAACAGAGGCAGAAGAAGTTCTTGAGGTTGAACACAGTTCTTATGCAATAAAAAGAGGGTTTCTTGCAGATGAAATGGGTCTCAAACATCTACCGCAGTGGTTCTACGCAAGGTTAAAGATCAACCAAGTACAGTGGCAACAAGGACTACCGAAGCTTGTGGCTATGATGATGAACATGAAGAACACAGACGAACTCTACCATAGATCTGTTCTAGCAAGGCAGAGGAGACTCACCGGAGTTGGGGAAGAGCGGAAGTCGCTGCCGTTATCTGGTCCGAATCAGGGTGATGCAGCAGCCGGGTTGATGAAGATCAAGGGCGCGATGGCGGCGGCAGTGGCAGAGCTCGGGCAGAAGAGCGACGGCGCGAGGAGGAAGAAAGAGAGCGTGGGAAGAGCACGTTGGGCCGGCCTATTTATAAGGCGAAGTCATAAGTGGGCGCGAGATTCAAGGAGACCACGGCGTGGTTATCTCCCCCTCACGACGCCTCGATTTTCGGAAGGACAGTAAAAGCAAAGATCCGTTGCGGATCTGGCGGAGTAAAAAACGGACTTAATGGAGGATGACGTCACGGCGGATTATCCGGAGTCTAGAGGATGACGTCACTCCGGGTTATGGCCTTCACACGAATGGTAAGCCGGAGATTTTTTCTGTCGGCAGAGTTGAAGATTGACACGAGCTGGCTCAAATCAATCTGGGGCCTAATGTTGAGGATATAGACCTTAGAGTCACCCGCCAGGAGGGGCCGGGTTACTCGTAGGGTCGTTGCCAGAAGCCCGGAGTCAAGTTTCAAGATAATGGGCCAGAGATGGGCTGAGACCCGGATATGGCTTAAGGCCTGTAGCACAATCATTATTGTTATAGTAGAACTTGTAGTGTAAGGCAAGTATTGTTTAGAGTCCGAGCCGGACACTCTTATGAGCCGGCCGGGACTCTAAGGGCTGCTGGGCGTCAGCCTCCCTATATAAAGGGACGACCCGGCAGCGGTTTAAGGGCGACAACAATCTCATCGAGAGCCGGGCATAGCTGTTTAGCTCCCTGGCGATCGTAACCCTAATCAATAACATCTCGAACTGGACGTAGGCTTTTACCTTCACCGTAAGGGGCCGAACCAGTATAAACCCTCGTGTTCCTTGTCCCGCATAACCCCTTCAAGCTTCCTAGTTGCGATGGCTCCACGACTAAGTCCTAGCTCAAGGACATCTGCCGTGACAATTCCATGACAAGTGGAGAATGGCGCCAGCAACCCAACAAATAGAGGTGTTACAATCTGAATTTCTTGTGTCAGTCAATGCTCTTGATCAGTTCAAGCTGAATTTTCTTTCTCCCTTGTGTGCTGTAGTATGGAGGCGAGCCCATCTCCTGGTCCAGAAGAAGATTCGAGGCGATACGCTTTCGTCGAGTGACCACATATCCAAAAAGATGAACGAGTTAAAGCACATCCCAAAACGCCCTGGCTGTGACTGGCATGACCTGCCAGATGAGAAGGTAGCATTCAGTTTCAGCCATCTTATTCACATTCTCTGCTGCTCTCTACATTCTTGGTAAGCAACCATGTGATGTACTAGCAGCTAATTTTCATCATGTGAATACTACAGGTGAAGCTATCCACAGGGAAAACGGTGGATCTGATCCCTAGGTACTTGCTCAACACAGCCAAGAGGAACAATCAGTGGAAAGGCCTGTATGGGAGGCTGGACTGGGAGGCAACTTCCCCACATCAGTGACAGGTCCCCAGCCAATGGGGAGGGTCGGCATGTGCTTCCACCCTGATCAGGATAGGATCATCACTGTTCGTGAATGTGCGCGATCCCAGGTAAGCAAGTACTCTTGCAGATATCCCTATCAACACTCTCGAAATTGCTCCTATATAGTGGGTAGTATATTGTAATGCATCCACTTGTGCCTCGGTAACTACACTTGGCTAAAATGAAGCATAGTTGACAGTAGATTTTGTTCCCACCAATGCTACTAGAGTAGATTGAGCTATTTTATCAGAATCAGATCATAGTTCTATGCTCGTGCAAGAGCAATTGCCTCGTTTGCCGTCTGGCTTAACCTCCAGGGCAGGCACAGGCAGATCAGAATCCAATGCACATTGCCATGAATCGGATCTGCTGCTATCTTTTTGAATATCTTTGATCTGATCCCACGGCATGACATGAATGCAGGGCCTCCCTGATGGCTACCGTTTTGCTGGCAACATCCGGAGCAAGCACAAGCAGATCGGGAATGCGGCACCACCTCCCCTTGCATACGCGCTAGGGAGGAAGCTTCTAACCGAAACACCCCCCTCCAAAGCGAAATAAGTTAAGCCCAAGCCCATAACTCAAAAACGACTTATTTAAATCTTTTATGGCTTATTTTGACAATAAGCTCTGAAAAGGCTTCATAGAACTAGCCCTTAACCTGCAATTCAATTGTGCGTGCAATGATGAATCACTCCTGCATGCTATAGTTGACATTTAGGCATCATCATACATGGCATAACCTAATACATGTGCATTCCATTGTAGAATCTGGAATATGCAATGTTTATGGTAGTTCATACGTTGCACATGATGTTTAAGTGCCCCTTAAATCTGATCAGTCATGTGATGGTCTTTAAGCCTCCTTCTTTGCTTCTTTTCTTGATATGTAAGATTTGTTCACACATCTGTTCAATTGCTTGTTTGTATCCGCCAGCCATACTAGGACTGTTTGCTTTGATTACTTCTTGTTTTTGACCTAACACTCTAACAGAGCTTGACAACGATTTAAACACTAAGGGCTGCTGTAGTGGGGGCTTGTCTAAGCCATAGGTGACATAAAGGTTTGGCTGTCCACTAAAGTAGGCTCTCCAAGAGTACCTGGAAATCCAGTTCAAAGGTATACCTAGTTTTTAAATAGTGCACACATAGTAAATGCTCATTTCATTGTGTGCAAGAGATGTGGCATGTTTCATTATGTGGTGTTGTTTTGTTATAATCTCATCCTTTTGTGTTGTTCACAGACTAGAAAGTATGCATATTTATCTTCCAAGGAGACGAGTAACTAGTTTGTGTCACCTTGCAGAGGGGGTACAATGAACATAAGATTGATTATTTCAAAGTACAAGATGTTAGGAAGGAGCCTTGCAAGAGAAGGAGGAGCAGCGCTGAGCCTGTTCAACCAGTTAAGGTAAGTCACTGTATCCAACTCAATAGTTCAATTGCTTGTTTATTTCAGGCATAGTTAAATTGCTCTTTTCAATTGCTTTATTTATCTTCAGTTAATGAGATGCCCAAACAATGATGCCTGATGTTGGGTACTTGTATAACTATTAGTTGACATAATTAAAGGCCTTACCATTTAATTACTCTGGCGAAGTGTGCCTGAAGCTTTGAAGTCTATTAACCAACTATTACTGCATGAGGCTCACAATCTAGTTTATACTAGGCTAATGATTGCATAGTTTTGCTTGCTGTAGTAGGTTTGTACGAATCCCTTTACTATTCATTATGCTCCCTAAGACTTTAATTGAGCTACAGAATGGCCAACTGTTTGCTTACTTATATGCAACGTGTTGTCTAAATTTGTAACATGCCTGTGTTTTGGATTTGGCCCCAACATCATGCTCCTCTGGTGAGCTAAGAGAGATTTCTGTATGCGGGCTGCATAGACTACCATTTTTATAATTTTTACAATATCACCTGCTTATGCTGCATGACGTGTAACATTATTGTTAGTCCTGTTTTTCCATGTACAAAATAGTTTGTCTTGCTCCCTTCATTGTTGTAACTATATTTTTGCCCTAGTCATGTGTACTTACAAAAATATTTCAGGATGAAGTGACATCAACACAAAGATCTGCGAGCAGTGCGGTATGGTCGTTACCAAATGATTATGGATTGCAATTGGAATGTGCTAATGTTCTTGAGCATCAACTAGAGGTGGCAAGACAATGTGTACATGATTCTCAACGTGCAATCAACAAGTTGAGACTAGACTTGCAGGTATTAGATGCAGGAGTCAAAAAAATAAAACGAGACACTGAGGTAACCACGAAGGAATTGGAGATTTTGCAGACTAAAATTTGTGCTATCTGAATCCGGCCAATCCTATTTTCTGAAGAGATTATAGTTCAAATGGTAAGTTCTGTTGATGCGTGTCCATGATGTATGAGCTTTATTTGTCCAGTGTATGTAATTTGATGTTTGTGTACGCTTTATTATCACTGGTGCCGAACTATAATGCCCAGGGGGTATATTCGGCTGTAATTTCTTTATTGTATAGTGTAGGATTATTCTATGTTTCTATGCCTTAGTCTTTTAATTGTATAGTGTATGTTTTTTAGAGGCGGTAGTATAGAGTAGGATAATTCTTTGAATATGCTATATCGTTGAAATGGGGGCCAACACGCCCAAACATTTCTTGGACGCCATACAAACGAACAAACATGTGTAGTCAAAATGGGCCTTAATTGGGCTGGTCAAAATAATATTTAGTGGATCACAAATGATGTGGCCCACCGTAACAACGACTCTTAGCAGGCCGTTAACAGGCCAAAAGCTTGATAGGGCTGTATAAATGGAAATGGCCCACGGGCCTCTAGCAGGCCGAAATAAATGTCAATTTTGTCTCGGCCCTTTTACTTTACGGGCCGGTAAGAGGCCGAAAGGGTTATGGGCCAGAAGAGGCCCAATTTGCAAACTAGGCTTTTAACAGGCCGAAAGTCGCGTCGGGCTGAAATTTTGCCATGCAGAACATAGGCCCCTAATGGACCCAATGTCAAAGGCCCAACTATTGTGCGGGCCGTTAACAGGCCGAAAGACAAAATGGGCTAGCAATTGGCCCATTTGCCGAATGGGCCAAGGACAGGCCTAAAGACACAACGGGCTTGAATTGGCCCAACTGCAGAATGGGCCGGGAAAAGGCCGAAAGACGTTCCGGGCCGTTAACGGGCTGGAACTAACGATGGGCTGCTAACAGGCCGAAAGAAGCTCGGGCCGTAATTGGGCCCAAAGACGTAGCATGTCGTTAACGGGCTGAAACTGATGATGGGCTGGAAATTTTCAAATCTATAATGAGCCTTTGATGGGCCGATTCAGTGTAACTTGTATGGGCCATGCTTGTGAATGGGCCTGACTCAAGTAGGCCGCTAATGGGTCGGCCCGCTTATTTTGATAGGCCCGGCCTTTTAACCTGAATGGGCCACTGTTGGGCCGAGACACGTGTCGACGTATCATAGGCGCGTTCCGTCCATTCGCTGGATGACAACTGTCCGAACGCCGGGCCGACACGTGGATCTGCTGGCGAATGAGAATTTTACACGTGGAAAATTCCCATTGGTTCGGGCTGTTAACGGTTTATCGGATCCAAACCGGAACCCGATAGCTTAATGGCGACCCGTTACGGTGGATGCCACGTGTCGGTTACCCTTGACGAAAGCACTTCTATGACGTGCGATTTATCATCATGGAAGTGGACACTTCTGTGATGATAATTTAGGTAATATCATGGAACACTTCTACGAAAGCACAGGTATGACTATCTTGATTCTGTCATAATATTGTCATGGATGTACATGCATGACAAAAAACATGACCTACTGTGACAAACATGTATCATCACAGAAGTGTATTTTTTTGTAGTGTGATGTAAGATCCGACAGACCTATATAGCATCGAATGCGACTTATAGCAAGACTGATGAATATAAGGACGATGACAGTGCATAATAATTGTCTTACATAATTAGGAAGATAATTAACAAAGCCACATGCGGCTATGCCCGAAATACACAAGGGAAAAAGAAGAAGGAAGACGCATAAAACGATCCGGCTCGCTGATATCTACTTTCTTGATGCACTGCAGGTCGCGGAGACTAGTTCCTGTGGCGAGCGGCGATGATCTCTTTCATCAGTTTCATGTCCTTAACACGCTGCTTGGCAGCATCCACGGATTCCTTCACCAGCCTTTCGCGCTTGATGCGGAGCAAGGCATTCTCGTCCATAAGTTTCTTAACGATGACGCCCGTCCTCTTCAACAAGGCAGCGGTCTCCTCCGCCTGCTTCGCCCTTCTGGCCCGGAGCTTTGCATTGCCATCCCGTAGTTGCCGGATGACGCCGGTAGCTTGTTCAAACGAGGCTTTCATGTCGTCCTACACCCTCGCCCAGCCGGAGATCTGATCCATCCGGCTATGGACGATCACATGCATGCGCCTGTAAGAGTCGTCGCCTACCCGCGAGACATTTTCCCAGGCCGACACGGCGCGGCGGGACATCTCTGCTGCATTCGCGGTGCGGCGGACATCTCTTTTACTTCCGCGGCGCGGTCGGACCAGTCTGCTGCATTGACAGCGCGACGGGACCTCCATGCTGCTTCGGTGGCGCGGCGGGACCTCTGTGCTACTACGGCCGTGCGGTGGGACATGACGGTTGCTTTCGCGGTGAGGCGGGACATCTCTCATGCTTCCGCTTCCATGCTCGCCTCTCCCTGGTGGGAATCTCTCGACCCAGAACTCATGCTGGCCATGGCAGACGCAAGGGAACGATGATGAATGACTTGTTTGTTTTTGTGGATGAGGAGTTGAGGAGGAATGTGCAGTCATCTTGGAGTAGTAGTATTTATAACCGAGTACTAATACGCTACTAAGTGGGAAACCGTTTAGGTTTTGATCGGTGTGAACAGGTTTGCAATTAAATATAGCATGGTAGTAATTTGGAATATGACGGGATGCAGGCTCAAAATTTATTGACGGTTCTAAGTGCGGCAGTATTCCCGGAAGGCGTAACGTGGGCACGTTTTATCGGTCGCGTACATGGCGTTTGGACCATAGGGTGCACCGCAATAGGCAATGTCAGCACATGTCTTGTTCCAACAACCGTGCGCGCTTGTTATTACCATCAGGCACTCTTCTTTTAATTAGCATGTGTGCCCGTCTAGCGCACACATGTTGATCTGTCTAACTGTTTCTGTTTGTTGTGGCTAATCGCAAACGGTTCATCCGCGTGAAGTGTATGCCATGAATCATAGACACTTTGATCTGGCTAGCCGTTTCTGTTCTGTTGCCTAATCGCAAACAGTTAATCCTTCTGAAGCGTATGCCCTCAATCGCACACACCTTTATCTAGCTGCCCGTTTTTGTTGTTACTCCTCATCACAAACAGTTCATCCGAGTGAACCGTATGCTATATATCGCACACACCTTCATCTGGCTGCCCATTTCTTTTGTTCCTCCTCATCGCAAACAGTTAATTGAACTGAACCATATGCCCTACATCGCACACGCAACTAAAATCTGAATGGTGTTTGATGCATTCGTCATCATAAACGTTCTGCACCTTTTTTGACGGGGTTTTTACACCACCGTTTGCGATTATTGCATCACACATAGTTTCGTCGAAGGGTCTCTGATCGTAGTGTCGCGTTAGCAGCATCCTGCAGTAGTGATGGATCCAAATCAGTCCCTTACGGAATATCACATAAACTAGGGTTTAAGCTTCTGTCACTCTAGCAATCCATCATCTAATAACTACTCCACAATGCATTCCGTTAGACCCAAAGACGATGAAGTGTCATGTAGTGGACGTTCACATAACACCACTAAGGGAATCACAACATACTCCCTCGGTCTCAAAATAAGTGTCTCGACTTTGTACTAACTTTAGTACAAAGTTGTACTAATGCTAAGACAGTTATTTTGGGACGAAGGGAGTACATATCATCAAAATATCAAACAAATATCAAATTCACATGATTACTTGCAACATGACTTCTCCCGTGGCCTCAAGAAAAAGGGCAACTACTCACAAATAATATTCATGCTCAAGATCAGAGGGATATTAAATAGCATAATGGATCTGAACATATAATCTTGCACCAAATAAACCATATAGCATCAACTAGAAGATGCAATCAACACTACTAGTCACCCACAGGTACCAATCTGAGGTTCCGGTACAAAGATTGCACACAAGAGATGAACTAGGGTTTGAGATGAGATGGTGTTGTTGAAGATGTTGATGAATATTGGCCTCCCAAAGATGAGAGGGTTGTTCGTGATAACAATGGCTTCAATTTCCCCCTCCGAGAGGGAAGTTCCCTCGGTGAAATCGCTCCACCGGAGGGCAAAAATGCTCCTGCCTAAGTTCCGCCTCGAGAAAGGCACTCCGTCCCAAAAGTCCTCTCCTTATTATTTTTTCTAGGTCAAAAGACGTTATATACGAGAAGATGGGCACCAAAGGTGGTCCAGGGTGCCCACTACCCACCAGGGTGTGCCTGGAGGGTCTGGAGCGCCCTGGTGTCTTGTGGCCACCTGGTTGCCCCCCTCTGGTAGTTCTTCTCTCCAATATTTCTTACATATTCCAAAATAATTCTCTGTAAAATTTTAGCTCATTTGAAGATGTGCAGAATAGGTATCTCTGACATAGCTTTTTCAGGTCCAGAATTCCAACTACCAGTATTCTCCCTCTTTGTGTAAACCTTGGATATTATGAGAGAAAAGGCATTAGAATTACTCCATAAAGTGTTATAAAGCATAAAAACATTATAAATAACAGTAGGAAAACATGATGCAAAATGGATGTATCAAGGCCCGATGAAATTTCATCAGAGAAAGCATACTTTTCAGACATCAGAGAGGTTTGTCACTTTGACATATGTTTAATACATTTGTTCATCTTTATCGATGCCATCATACGCCTTTGATTCCACATTTTGTGTTTTATACATTTTGTCTTTCATCTTTTTTTTTTTCCTTTTTTTGTTCCAATCCCAGTATACTACATTGAAGATATAGTGAGCGTGCCTGTTGCAATAATAGAGGGAAATTGTGAGGTTACTGTCGGTGTCAAAACCGGCAGATCTCGGGTAGGGGGTCCCGAACTGTGCGCCTAAGGATCAAAGGTAATAGGAGACAGGGGACACGGTGTTTACCCAGGTTCGGGCCCTCTTAACGAAGGTAATACCCTACGTCCTGCTTGATTGACTTTGATGAGTATAGGGGTTACAAGAGTTGATCTACCACGAGATCGTAATGGCTAAACCCTAATTGTCTAGCCGGTATGATTATGATCGCCTCTATGGACTAAACCCTCTGGTTTATATAGGCACCGGAAGGGGCTAGGGTTGTACAGGGTCGGTTTACAGAGAAAGGAATATTCATATCCGCATGCCAAGCTTGCCTTCCACGCAAAGGAGAGTCCCATCAGGACATGGGGGGGAGGTCTTCTATCTTGTATCTTCTCGGCCCATTAGTCCGGCCCATGTTGCATAGCCCGGACGCCCGAGGACCCCGTAATCCAGGACTCCCTCAGTAGCCCCCGAACCAGTCTTCAATGACGATGTGTCCGGCGCGCAAATCATCTTCGGCATTGCAAGGCGGGTTCCTCCTTCACAGATCTCCAAGCATCTGAACCAAAGGACTGTATTCGGATTCACATCTTCGGTCTTCGGCTTTACATTAAATGTTATATCCTTCGGCTTCTGCGCCATCGCCGCTCCAGCTCCCACCTGTCAGACGAATACGAAGGGTCCAAGCATTTTTACACATAACACCTGGGCCGTGTAAGGAAGGCGTCTATTTAAGGAGATTGAATCTCAGATGTCATTCCACACCAGGCGGAAAATCCTTAGAGCTTGTCACAAAAACCCACGCAAACCTGGCCAGCGCTCCCAGTTCTTCTTCCCGCCCCCACGGTCCGCAAAAGGGCGATTGGGAGAGCTGTTCTATATCCCACGCCCAGCTGACCAAGCTCCAGATGCAGGGATATCTCCCCCCTGTGGATCTAGTCCCCATTCGGGCGGGATTAACCTCTTTTACTACCGAAGCCTTGGCAGAAAATTTCCCTAATCCTTCAGGAGGGGAGCGAATGTGCTTCGTTTCCTTTTTATTAAGAGGCGTTGGATTTCCAATCCATCCTTTCCTTTGAGGTCTCCTGGAGTACTATGGCCTCCAACTGCACAACCTCACGCCAGGCTCCATTCTGCACATCGCGGGCTTCGTCGCTCTTTGCGAGCTGTTCCTAAGCCGTGAGGCCCATTTTGAATTATGGAGGAAGCTTTTCTGCCTTGTCCCTCGCTCCCAAAAGGGATCCATATTCGAGGTGGGCGGCGCCGAAGTGTGGCGTATAGCCGGGACAGGATACCTATCCGGCACTCCAAAGAAGGCATCCGAAGAGTGGCCCTCGGAGTGGTTTTATATTGAAGATGTCGTTCTATCTAACCCAATCCGACGAGGCCTACCTGCCTTTTCCAATGCTCCGTTAAAGAAGCGCCATAGCTGGCGCCCCCGAAGCCTCGAGGAGGAAGACAGTGCGGAGGTTCAGAGGCTAATGGACAAGATAAAGACACTCGCCCAATCCGGACTGTCCATTATTGAGGTAATGGCGATTTCAATAACGCGGGGCGTTCAGCGACTCCAATCCAGAGGACTCTCCATGTGGCATTACAACGGAGAAGACGACGCATCACGATGCGGACGTAAGGGTCCAGACAACTTCACCGCCTTGGCTGCCATGTTGGCTGATCTTTTAAAGGGGGATAAAGAGGAATTCACTCGCCTTAAGTGCCGAGATGGCTTTTCCATGTACAATCCTCCCAGCTGGGTAAGCCTTCACTCAGTAATTTTACTTAATACTCCTCCTAGGTCATACCCAGCTGAACTTAACCCCACCATTTCTTGACAGGAATGGAGGAAAGTTGTCGCGGAGATCTATAGCCCCGCCCCGCAGCAGGAGGACCATAATCGGGACCTGGATCCTGGATTCGAAGAGGATCCGGATATATCCATAGAGATCAAAGAGGGCGTTTTCTATCAAGCGAGTTATGATGGCACGGAAGTGGCCATTATAGCCGATTACCCCGGCCTTCTCCCTTCCTCCCACGTAAGTACCCTGAAGATGTCTCCTCAAAAAGAGTTTTCTCACTGCGCTTCACCCACTGCAATGTCTTGTGTTTTAAAAGGGGCGGCGCTCGTCTCGCCACACCGCATCGGGGTCATCCCTTAAGAAGGGTATGCCAACACAAGGCGGATCTTCAAAAAGAAAGGCGGACAGCGATTCTTCCAAGCTCCGACCTTCATCAAAAAGGTACAGCTTTTGATACGCCCTACGGCAAACATGCCGAACTGTGATGTTTTTCTCCTCCCCCCTATTCCAGGAAGAGCACTCACCGGACTATATCCAGAGACCTCGCTGGACATACGTCCATCAATCCGACCCCGGACCCTGCCTCTAGGGCGAGAGTCGATATGGGTGCCAAGTCGGATTTTCCTCTCTCCGATGATTCAGATAATGTATCCGTTACCAACTCCGAGGTGGAGAGTGCCATGAACCATCGACGTCGGAGGGCGGCTATGCGCGATCCTAATTTTACTAAAGAGGCATTCAATGCATTCAGTTCGGCGGATGCATATCTCCGAGCTGCTCGAGATGGGCTTGCTGGGGCCACTCGCCAGCTTTCAAAGGATATGCGGGTAAGATCATTTTGTGTAGATTTAATAGCCATATACCAGTAGCCCCCGGGACTTAAAAATAGTTGAAGCAACTGATTTTAAGGATCGATGTATAATCAGATACTTACGGAGAAGAACAGCATGCTATATCGGGAGCTGGAGTAGTGTCGGACCCAGCTGACTGCTGTTACTGCCGAACTGGAGAAGTCCAAGGAGGCACCAACCGATAATGTTTCCTTCTGTCCGGAAAAATAATCATGTGCTAGTCATGTTTACGCAAATGAACACTGTTGCGTTTTACAATGGCAGGATCGGTGGCACAACTGGAAGAGAAACTTAAGGCCGCGCAGGCAGACAAAGAACATGCCGAAAGGCAAGAGGCCACTGGTCATCATGTACTGACACGGACCAGGGACGAGAAGAACAAGCTGCAGGGCGCCAACACCCAGCTCGGCGAAGAACTGAAAGATGTGCAAGCCCAACTAGCGGACGCCTTGAAGGAGAACAAAAAGCTGAGAGGCGGCATATTCAGTATGCCTTTTAACTTATTGTCCTTATAGTTCACTGATGCGAAGCCTAACAAGTTTATGTCTGTAGGTGTGTTGACTGGGCGGCCCGAAGAAGAGGTGTACGGATTTCAGGGCGACCTGCTACAAGAGCTGTCCAAGGTGCATGAGCGAGCGCGGAAGGCAATGAGGAACATCGCTAAGGATTTATGGCCAGCCGATTCTCCTCCAGGAAGTATGGAGGAGCTGGCGAATTTATTCAAGGGAGCTCGGCGCCATTTTGGGCTATGGAAGATATTGGCATGCCGAGAAGGTGCTCGGGAAGCCTGGGCCATGGTAAAAACACGATACACCGGACATGATCCCAATCATATGGCCCGGGTTGTACCTTGAGGATCCGACAGACAGGAAATTCCGGTCAGCCTGGTGTACGACCAAGTGAAGGTGGCCGCCAAGTTCTTCCAACAAGATTGTGAACTAGACAGCCTGTTAGAGGGTCTAGAGGAAGAAGAAGTTTTTTAGTCTAAGTAGCAATGTACTTTTGTCAACAACCTTGTCTCCAGACGAATTTGTAAAACGATTGTCATGGCAGACTTTCTGCTTCGACCTCCGAAAACCCTAGGTTAGGAGTGTTTCCGAATACTATACCATAGGTAAACACCAAAGTATGTTTGGAAACCAGGCAGTCCGGTCATCGTTGCTTGAACAGACAAGTTGTATTCGAGGAGTTATGTTATATTACATTTGATTGTAAGAAACATCTTCCAGAGAGAATAGTTCCGTTAAGGGTTCCTTTCCCTGGGCTAGTATGCGGTTCTTTGTGCATACCAAAGTTGTGACGCTGAAAAATCACAATACGCGTTTATACTCTGGGGTTTTGTAGTGCCACGAGGGCAGTTCGTCTTTTTCTCACCGACCAATTATTCCCTTAAGAACACTAGCTTTCGGCTTCACCCGTCTGAGGTACATGTCCGGATGACCCGGCTGTAACAATCGCAGAGGTGCTCCCTTTATGCCCTAGCCGAACAAGCGGGAACGTAGAGCATAAGCACAGGAGCCAGGCAACCCAGCTTGGCAAAAACTTAAATCATAAAGGTGCATATAATGGTGAAGAAAAGACATATATGGATAGATGACACATATATACGGTGAGCTTGATGCTCGGAAAATAATAACAAGAATAAGCTTCTTGTGAAAAGAGCCCCCAGGTATTGTGGGGTATGTACATTTGAGGATGTCTACCCTTCAGGTGTGCGGTTTATCCGAACACGAGCTAGAAATCGTATAGAAACGAGGCAAAATAAGGAAAATTTGTAAGAGGGAGAAAACAAAGAACGAGAAAAAAGGTATATGTGCGGACTTAGGCGTAGAATCTTCGGAGCCTTGCAGCATTCCATGGGTTTGGCTCCAAGCGATTGTCCGAAGCATTGCGAAGACAATAGGCTCCTCCAGTGAGAACTTCATCTATAATGAAGGGACCCTCCCATTTGGGCTTGAGCTTGTCCTTTTTCTTTTCTGGTAGGCATAAAACTAGTTCATCGACATTGTAGGTCTGTGCCCGTTGATGTCTACTATACAACCTTCTTCTTGTAGACGTTGTTGGGCCTCCAAGTGCAGAGGTTTGTAGGACAGTAGCAAATTCCCCTCAAGTGGATGACTTAAGGTTTATCAATCCGTGGGAGGCGTAGGATGAAGATGGTCTCTCTCAAGCAACCCTGCGACCAAATAACAAAGAGTCTCTTGTGTCCCCAACACACCCAATACAATGGTAAACTGTATAGGTGCACTAGTTCGCCAAAGAGATGGTGATACAAGTGCAATATGGATGGTGATATAGGTTTTTATAATCTGAAAATATAAAAATAGCAAGGTAACTAATGATAAAAGTGAGCACAAACGGTATTGCAATGCTTTGAAACAAGGCCTAGGGTTCATACTTTCACTAGTGCAAGTTATCTCAACAATAATAACATAATTGGATCATATAACTATCCCTCAACATGCAACAAAGAGTCACTCCAAAGTCAATAATAGCAGAGAACAAACAAAGAGATTATTGTAGGGTACGAAACCACCTCAAAGTTATCCTTTCTGATCGATCTATTCAAGAGTCCGTAGTAAAATAACACGAAGCTATTCTTTCCGTTCGATCTATCATAGAGTTCGTACTAGAATAACACCTTAAGACACAAATCAACCAAAACCCTAATGTCACCTAGATACTCCAATGTCACCTCAAGTATCCATGGGTATGATTATACGATATGCATCACACAATCTCAGATTCATCTATTCAACCAATACATAGAACCTCAAAGAGTGCCCCAAAGTTTCTACCGGAGAGTCAAGACGAAAACGTGTGCCAACCCCTATGCATAGATTCCCAAGGTCACGGAACCCGAAAGTTGATCACGAAAACATACATCAAGTGGATCAGTAGAATACCTCATTGTCACCACGGGTATCCCACGCAAGGCATACATCAAGTGTTCTCAAATCCTTAAAGACTCAATCCGATAAGATAACTTCGAAGGGAAAACTCAATCCATTACAAGAGATTAGAGGGAGAGAAACATCATAAGATCCAACTATAATAGCAAAGCTCGCGATACATCAAGATCGTGCCGAATCAAGAACATGAGAGAGAGAGAGAGATCAAACACATAGCTACTGGTACATACCCTCAGCACTGAGGGTGAACTACTCCCTCCTCGTCATGGAGAGCGCCGGGATGATGAAGATGGCCACCGGTGAGGGTTCCCCCCTCCGGTAGGGTGCCGGAACGGGTCTAGATGGGTTTTCGGTGGCTACAGAGGCTTGCGGCGGCGGAACTCCCAATCTAGGTTATGTTCTGGGGGTTTCTGTATATATAAGAGGTTTTGGCGTCGGGAACAAGTCAGGGGGTCTCCGAGGCGGCCACGAGGTAGGGGGCGCGCCCAGGGGATAGGGCGCTCCCCTCACCCTCGTGGGTGCCTCGAGACTCCTCTGGCCCATCTCCGGTGCTCCGTGGGCTTCTTCTGGTCCAAAAATAATCTCCGTCAATTTTCAGGTCAATTGGACTCCGTTTGGTTTTCCTTTTCTGCGATACTCAAAAACAAGGAAAAAAACAGAAACTGGCACTGGGCTCTAGTTTAATAGGTTAGTCCCAAAAATCATATAAAATAGCATATAAATGCATATAAAACATCCTAGATGGATAATATAATAGGATGGAACAATCAAAAATTATAGATACATTGGAGACGTATCAAGCATCCCCAAGCTTAATTCGTGCTCGTCCTCGAGTAGGTAAATGATAAAAACAGAATTTTTGATGTGGAATGCTACCTAACATATTTATCAATGTAATCTTCTTTATTGTGGCAAGAATATTCAGATCCATAAGATTCAAGACAAAAGTTTAATATTGACATAAAAATAATAATACTTCAAGCATACTAAGCAAGCAATTATGTCTTATCAAAATAACATGGCCAAAGAAAGCTCATCCCTACAAAATCATATAGTTTGGCCATGCTCCATCTTCGTCACACAAAGTGCTCTCATCATGCACAACCCCGATGACAAGCCAAGCAATTGCTTCATACTTTAGTGTTCTCAAACTTTTTTCAACTTTCACGCAATACATGAGCGTGAGCCATGGACATAGCACTATGGGTGGAATAGAATATGATGATGGGGGTTGTGTGGAGAAGACAAAAAAGGAGAAAGTCTCACATTGACGCGGCTAATCAATGGGCTATGGAGATGCCCATCAATTGATGTCAATGCAAGGAGTAGGGATTGCCATGCGACGGATGCACTAGAGCTATAAATGTATGAAAGCTCAACAAAAGAAACTAAGTGGGTGTGCATCCAACTTGCTTGCTCACGAAGACCTAGGGCATTTGAGGAAGCCCATTGTTGGAATATACAAGCCAAGTTCTATAATGAAAAATTCCCACTAGTATATGAAAGTGACAACATAAGAGACTCTCTATCATGAAGATCATGGTGCTACTTTGAAGCACAAGTGTGGAAAAAGGATAGTAGCATTGTCCCTTTTATCTTTTTTTAATTTTTTTATTTGGCCTTTCTCTTTTTTTCCTTTTTTATTTGGCCTTTCCTTTTTTGGCCTTTCTCTTTTTTTATGGGACAATGCTCTATTAATGATGATCATCACACTTCTATTTATTTACAACTCAAAGATTACAACTCGATACTAGAACAAAATATGACTCTATATGAGTGCCTCCGGCGGTGTACCGAGATGGGAAATGAATCAAGAGTGACATGTATGATAAATTATGCATGGTGGCTTTGCCACAAATACGATGTCAACTACATGATCATACAAGGCAATATGACAATGATGAAGCGTGTCATAATAAACGGAACGGTGGAAAGTTGCATGGCAATATATCTCGGAATGGCTATGGAAATGCCATAATAGGTAGGTATGGTCGCTGTTTTGAGGAAGATATAAGGAGGTTTATGTGTGATAGAGCGTATCATATCACGGGGTTTGGATGTACCGGCGAAGTTTGCACCAACTCTCAAGGTGAGAAAGGGCAATGCACGGTACCGAAGAGGCTAGCAATGATGGAAGGTGAGAGTGCGTATAATCCATGGACTCAACATTAGTCATAAAGAACTCACATACTTATTGCAAATTTCTACAAGTCATCAAAAACCAAGCACTACGCGCATGCTCCTAGGGGGATAGATTGCTAGGAAAAGACCATCGCTCGTCCCCGACCGCCACTCATAAGGAGGACAATCAAAGAAACACCTCATGCTTCAAATTTGTCACACAACGGTTACCATACGTGCATGCTACGGGACTTGCAAACCTCAACACAAGTATTTCTCAAATTCACAATTACTCCACTAGCACAACTTTAATATTACCATCTTCATATCTCAAAACAATCATCAAGTATCAAACTTCTCATAGTATTCAATGCGCTTTATATGAAAGTTTTTATTATATCCCTCTTGGATGCCCATCATATTAGGACAAAATTCATAAACAAAGGAAATTACCATGTTGTTTAAGACTCTCAAAATAATACAAGTGAAGCATGAGAGTTCATCTATTTCTTAAAAATAAAACCACCGTCCTGCTCTAAAAGATATAAGTGAAGCACTAGAGCAAATGACAAACTACTCCAAAAGATATAAGTGAAGATCAGTGAGTAGTTGAATAATAATTTAACTATGTGAAGACTCACTAACATTTAAGAATGTCAGATCTTGGTATTTTATTCAAACAGCCAGAAAAACAAAAGAAAATAAAATGACGCTCCAAGCAAAGCACATATCATGTGGTGAATAAAAATATAGCTCCAAGTAAAGTTACCGATGAACGAAGACGAAAGAGGGGATGCCTTCCGGGGCATCCCCAAGCTTAGGCTTTTGGTTGTCCTTTAATATTACCTTGGGGTTCCTTCGGCATCCCCAAGCTTAGGCTCTTTCCACTCCTTATTCCATAGTTCATCGAATCTTTACCCAAAACTTAAAAACTTCACAACACAGAACTTAACAGAAAACTCGTAAGCTCCGTTAGTATAAGAAAATAAATCACCACTTAGGTACTGTTGTGAACTCATTCTAAATTCATATTGGTGTAATATCTACTGTATTTCAACTTCTATATGGTTCATACCCTCCGATACTACTCATAGATTCATCAAAATAAGCAAACAACACAATGAAAACAGAATCTGTCAAAAACAGAACAGTCTGTAGTAATCTGTATCAAACGTATACTTCTGGAACTCCAAAAATTCTGAAATAAATTGGTGAACCTGAGGAATTTGTCTAATAATCATCTTCAAAAATAATCAACCTAAAAGCACTCTCCAGTAAAAAATGGCAGCTGATCTCATGAGCGCTAAAGTTTCTGTTTTTTACAGCAAGATCGCAAAGACTTCGCCCAAGTCTTCCCAAAGGTTCTACTTGGCACAAAAACTAACTAAAACATAAATCCACATCTAACCAGAGGCTAGATAGATATTTATTACTAAACAGGAGCAAAAGTAAAAGAACAAAAATAAAATTGGGTTGCCTCCCAACAAGCGCTAATGTTTAACGCCCCTAGCTAGGCATGATGATTTCAATGATGCTCACATAAAAGGTAAGAATTGAAACATAAAAGAGCATCATGAAAAATATGACCAGCACATTTAAGTCTAACCCACTTCCTATGCATAGGGATTTTGCGAGAAAACAACTTATGGGAACAATAATCAACTAGCATAGGAAGGCAAAACAAGCATAACTTCAAGATTTTCAACACATAGAGAGGAAACTTGATATTATTGCAATTCCTACAAGCATATGTTTGATGACCCACAAGTATAGGGGATCTATCATAGTCCTTTCGATAAGTAATAGTGTCAAACCCAACGAGGAGCAGAAGGAAATGATAAGCGGTTTTCAGCAAGGTATTCTCTGCAAGCACTGAAATAATAGGTAACAGATAGTTTTGTGATAAGATAATTTGTAACGAGCAACAAGTAACAAAAGTAAATAAAGTGCAGCAAGATGGCCCAATCCTTTTTGTAGCAAAGGACAAGCCTGGACAAACTCTTATATGAAGGAAAACGCTCCCGAGGACACATGGGAATTATCGTCAAGCTAGCTTTCATCACGTTCATATGATTCGCGTTCGGTACTTTGATAATTTGATATGTGGGTGGACCGGTGCTTGGGTGCTGTTCTTACTTGAACAAGCATCCCACTTATGATTAACCCCTATTGCAAGCATCCACAACTACAAAAGAAGTATTAAGGTAAACCTAACCATAGCATGAAACATATGGATCCAAATCAGCCCCTTACGAAGCAACACATAAACTAGGGTTTAAGCTTCTGTCACTCTAGCAACCCATCATCTACTTATTACTTCCCAATGCCTTCCTCTAGGACCAAATAATGGTGAAGTGTCATGTAGTCGACGTTCACATAACACCACTAGAGGAAAGACAACATACATCTCATCAAAATATCGAACGAATACCAAATTCACATGACTACTAATAGCAAGACTTCTCCCATGTCCTCAGGAACAAACATAACTGCTAACAAAGAATATTCATGTTCATAATCAGAGGAGTATTAATATGCATATAGGATCTAAACATATGATCTTCCACCAAATAAACCAACTAGCATCAACTACAAGGAGTAATCAACACTACTAGCAACCTACAGGTACCAATCCCAGACTTAGAGACAAGAATTGGATACAAGAGATGAACTAGGGTTTGAGAGGAGATGGTGCTGGTGAAGATGTTGATGGAGATTGGCCCTCTCCCGATGAGAGGAGCATTGGTGATGATGATGGCGATGATTTCCCCCTCCCGGAGGGAAGTGTCCCCGGCAGAACAGCTCCGCCGGAGCCCTAGATTGGTTCCGCCAAGGTTCCGCCTCGTGGCGGCGGAGTCTCGTCCCGAAAGCTTGCTTCTGATTTTTCTTCACACGAAAGACTTCATATAGCAGAAGATGGGCACCGGAGGGCCAACAGGGGGGCCACGAGGCAGGGGGCGCGCCTAGGGGGGTAGGGCGCGCCCCCCACCCTCGTGGCCAGGGATTGGGCCCCCTCTGGTATTTCTTTCGCTCAGTATTTTTTATTATTTCCAAAAACAACTTTCGTGGAGTTTCAGGACTTTTGGAGTTGTGCAGAATAGGTCTCTAATATTTGCTCCTTTTCCAGCCCAGAATTCCAGCTGCCGGCATTCTCCCTCCTTATGTAAACCTTGTAAAATAAGAGAGAATAGGCATAAGTATTGTGACATAATGTGTAATAACAACCCATAATGCCATAAATATCGATATAAAAGCATGATGCAAAATGGACGTATCAACTCCCCCAAGCTTAGACCTCGCTTGTCCTCAAGCGAAAGCCGATAACGATAAATATGTCCACATGTTTAGAGGTAGAGGTGTCGATAAAATAAAATACGGACATGAGGGCATCATGATTAAACTCATAACAGCAACATATATGGATATTGTCATATGATTTCTTATGCTCAAGTAATAATCTATTCACAGTGCAAAGTATGAATCAGAAACTTCATTGAGAACTAACAAACTATAATCTCAGTCATTGAGGCAATTGCAATTTATCATAACATCAGAAAGAGTCTATGTCAGAGCTTTTTAGCAAGTCCACATACTCAACTATCATTTAGTCTTTCACAATTGCTAACACTCACACAATACTTGTGGTTACGAAGTTTTAATCGGACACAGAGAAAGATAGGGGCTTATAGTTTTGCCTCCCAACCTTTTACCTCAAGGGTAATGTCAACAATAATAGATCATGCTAACTTACATCCAATTAGATATATATATATCAAGATCTTTCCAACACACTGTGCTTGCCAAAGGATAAAATATAAAAAGGAAAGGTGAAGATCACCATGACTCTTGCATAAGGTAGAAGGTAATAATAAAAGATAGGCCCTTCGCAGTGGGAAGCAGAGGTTGCCATGCGCTTTCAGGGTTGGATGCACAAAATCTTAATGCGAAAGAACGTCACTTTATATTGCCACTTGTGATATGAACCTTTATTATGCAGTCCATCGCTTTTATTTCTTCCATATCACAAGGTCGTATAAAGCTTATTTCCTCCACACTAATCAATCATACATTTTTAGAGAGCAATTTTTATTGCTTGCACCGATGACAACTTACTTGAAGGATCTTACTCAATCCATAGGTAGATATGGTGGACTCTCATGGCAAAAATGGGTTTAAGGGTATTTGGAAGCACAAGTAGTATCTCTACTTGGTGCAAAGAATTTGGCTAGCATGAGGGGGAAAGGCAAGCCCAACATGTTGGATGATCCATGACAATATACTTTATCTCAGATATAAGAAAACATAACCCATTACGTTGTCTTCCTTGTCCAACATCAACTCTTTAGCATGTCATATTTTTAATGAGTGCTCCCAACCATAAAAGATGTCCAAGATAGTATATTTATATGTGAAACCTCTCTTTCTTTATTACTTCCTATTAATTGCAACGATGACCAAAACTATGTTTGTCAACTCTCAACAATTTTTAATCATCATACCCTTTCTATGTGAAGTCATTACTCTTCATAAGATCAATATGATCTCTTTGTTTCCTTTTGTTCTTTTTCTTTTATTTTATTCACTCAAGATCATAGCAAGATAATCAAGCCCTTGACTCAACACTAAACTTTATTATATAGCTCATGGACTCAATTACATAAAGGGATCATAAAGCAAAACTCAAAGCTAGATCATACTAAAACTTTATTCTACTAGATCAAGATACTATTAAAAGGATCGAACTAAGAAAAACGGTAAAGATAGAGATGCGATGGTGATACAATACCGGGGCACCTCCCCCAAGCTTGGCAGTTGCCAAGGGGAGTACCCATACCCATATGATTATGTCTCCTTCTTTGGTGGTGGTGATGGTGGGGTTGTTGATGAAGTAAATTGTGCTTTCAGCTTCTTCATATTGTAATTGAGGAGAGCAATTTCCTCCTTTAAATCATCAACCTCCGATTCCAGCTTCAAGATCTTGTCACATAAATCTCCTTTGCTTTTCTGTCGAAAACGATAAGGAATAGATCGGTTGTTAGATACTTTAGCCCTCTTAGGGAGACTAGATTTCTTGAACTTCACGTGCATATCCCCAGGTTGAGGTAGAGGGACATCCTCCTCTTCCGAACTTGAGTCATTGATCCTCATCAAATGAGCATCCTCCTCCTCATCTGTAGTTCGACCACAAGGAGATAGATCCCCATAGGTCTTTGGGTCAGCAATGAGGTGTGAGACATAGCTCTCTCCGTCGGAATCCTGAGGTGACATCTTGCTCCAAATCTGCTACAGAAATAGCTCAAAACAAGAACAGAGGATATTTGCGTGATACAGGAATCAAAACCTTCGGGAGATTATACAATGAATTTTTACCGACCAAAATACGTATCGTGCAAGAAAACGGAGTCCGGAGAGCACATGAGGTGCCCACGAGGTAGGGGCGCGCCCTCCACCCTCGTGGAGGCCTCGTGTCCTTCCCGGACTGCTTCTCATTTTTCTATTTTTCTAAAAATATTCCAAAACAGAGAAAAAATTGCCATTAGAACTATTTTGGAGTCGGTTTACTTACCGTACCACATACCTATTCCTTTTCGGAGTCTGAAACGTTCCGGAAAGTGTCTCTTATGTATTCCTCCGGTGTTACGGTTTCAATAACATTGGTTTCAACATTTATAGGAATACCTGAGATATAATGTTTGATTCTTTGACCGTTCACCACCTTCGGATTTGTGCCTTCGAAGTTGTTGATTTTTATGGCACCAGAACGATAGACCTCCTCGATAACGTAAGGACCTTCCCATTTAGAGAGAAGTTTTCCTGCAAAAAATCTTAAACGAGAGTTTATAGCAATACATAATCACCTACATTAAACTCACGCTTTTGTATTCTTTTGTCATGCCATCTTTTAACTTTTTCTTTAAACAACTTGGCATTTTCATAGGCTTGGGTTTTCCATTCATCAAGTGAGCTAATGTCAAATAACCTCTTCTCACCGGCAAGTTTGAAATCATAGTTGAGCTCTTTAATATCCCAATAAGCCTTATGTTCTAGTTCGAGAGGTAAGTGACATGCTTTTCCATAAACCATTTTATACGGAGACATACCCATAGGATTTTTATGTGCAGTTCTATAGGCCAATAATGCATCATCAAGTTTCTTGGACCAATTCTTCCTAGATCTATTAACAGTCTTTTGCAAAATTAATTTAAGCTCTCATTACTCGATTCTACTTGACCACTAGACTGTGGGTGATAAGGAGATGCAATTCTATGATTAACATCATACTTAGCAAGCATTTTACGGAAAGCACCATGAATAAAATGTGAACCACCATCAGTCATTAAATATCTAGGGACTCCAAACCTCGGAAAAATAACTTCTTTAAGCATCTTAATAGAGGCGTTATGATCAGCACTACTAGTTAGAATAGCTTCTACCCACTTAGTAACGTAATCAACAGCAACTAAAATATGTGTATATCCATTAGAGGCAGGAAACAGTCCCATATAATCAAAGCCCCAAACATCAAATGGTTCAATAACAAGTGAATAATTCATAGGCATTTCTTGACGTCTACTAATATTACCAATTCTTTGGCATTCATCACAAGATAAGACAAACTTACGAGCATCCTTGAAGAGAGTAGGCCAATAAAAGCCGGATTGCAATACCTTATGTGCGGTTCTATCTCCAGCGTGGTGTCCTCCATAAGCTTCGGAGTGACACTTGCGTAGGATCTGTTCCTGTTCATGCTCAGGTAAATAACACCATCTACTCCTTCTTTATAAAGACGTGGGTCATCCCAAAAGTAAGGTCTTAAATCATAGAAAAACTTTTTCTTTTGCTGGTATGTGAAACTAGGTGGTATGAATTTAGCAACAATATAATTACCATAATCAGCATACCATGGAGCAGTACGAGAAGCATTTATGACATTTAATTGTTCATCAGGAAAGCTATCATCATTAGGTAGTGGGTCATCAAGCACATTCTCTAACCTAGACAAGTTGTGTGCAACGGGGTTCTCAGCTCCCTTTCTATCAATAATATGCAAATCAAATTCTTGTAGCTAGAGAACCCATCTAATAAGTCTAGGTTTAGCATCTTTCTTTTCCATAAGATATTTAATAGCAGTGTGATCAGTGTGAATAGTTACTTTAGAATGAACAATATAAGGTCTGAACTTATCACAAGCAAATACAACTGCTAAAAATTCTTTTTCAGTAGTAGCATAATTTCTCTGGGCATTGTCTAGAGTTTTACTAGCATATTGAATAACATTTAATTTCTTATCAACTCTTTGCCCTAGAACAGCACCTACAGCATAATCACTAGCATCACACATAATTTCAAAGGGTAAATTCCAATCAGGTGGCTAAACAATAGGTGTAGAGATCAATGCTTTCTTAAGTATTTCAAATGCTTCTACACAATCATCATCAAAGACAAATGGTATATCTTTTTGTAATAAATTAGTCAGAGGCCGTGAAATTTTTGAGAAGTCCTTAATGAACCTCCTATAAAATCCGACATGTCCAAGGAAACCTCTTATACCTTTGATGTCCTTGGGACATGGCATCTTTTCAATAGCATCAACTTTAGCTTTATCAACTTCAATACCTCTTTCAGAAATTTTATGCCCCAAGACAATACCTTCATTAACCATAAAGTGGCACTTCTCCCAGTTCAAGACAAGGTTAGTTTCTTCACATCTCTGCAAAACTCGGTCAAGGTTGCTTAAGAAATCATCAAAAGAGGATCCATAGACAGAGAAATCGTCCATGAAAACCTCACAAATCTTTTCACAAAAATCAGAGAATATAGCCATCATGCATCTTTGAAAGGTAGCAGGTGCATTACATAAACCAAAAGGCATGCGTCTATAAGCAAAAGTACCGAAAGGGCAAGTAAATGTGGTCTTTGATTGATCATCAGCTGACACAGGTATTTGAGAGAAACCAGAGTAACCATCTAGAAAGCAAAAATGTGTATGTTTGGATAATCTTTCTAGCATTTGATCAATAAAAGGTAAGGGGTAATGATCTTTTTAGTAGCTTCATTTAATTTGCGGAAATCAATTACCATCCTATAACCTGTAATAATTCTTTGCGGAATCAATTCATCTTTATCATTAGGAACGACAGTAATACCTCCCTTCTTAGGAACACAATGGACAGGACTTACCCACTGACTATCGGCAACGGGATAAATAATACATGCCTCAAGGAGCTTTAGTATTTCCTTTCTTACCACTTCTTTCATTTTAGGATTCAGCCGTCGTTGATGATCAATAACTGGTTTGGCATCTTTCTCCAAATTTATTTTGTGTTGACATAGAGTGGGACTAATGCCCTTAAGATCATCAAGAGTATATCCAATAGCAGCACGGTGCTTCTTCAGAGTTTTCAATAATTTTTCTTCCTCCTTCTCTGAAAGATTAGCACTAATAATAACAGGATATATCTTCTTTTCATCAAGATAAGCATATTTAAGAGTATCAGGCAAAGGTTTAAGCTCAAACACGAGATCACCCTTGGGTGGAGGAGGATCCCCTAGGATTTCAACAGGCAAGTTATGTTTCAGAATAGGTCTCTGTTTAAAGAACACTTCATATATTTCCCGTCTTTCATTCATAAACATATCATTTTCATGGTCTAGCAAATATTGTTCTAAAGGATCACTAGGAGGTACGGCAATAGAAGCAAGACCAATAATTTCATCTTTACTAGGCAATTCCTCTTCACGGTGTTGTCTACGAAATTTAGAGAAGTTAAACTCATGAGACATATCACCTAGACCAATGGTAACAACATCATTTTTGCAGTCTATCCTAGCATTAACAGTGTTTAAGAAGGGTCTACCAAATATAATGGGACATAAGCTATCTTGTGGGGAACCAAGAACAAGAAAATCAGCAGGATATTTAGTTTTCCCACACAAGACTTCAGCATCTCTAACAATCCCAATTGGTGATATCGTATCTCTATTGGCAAGTTTAATTGTGACATCAATATCTTCTAACTCAGCAGGTGCAATATCATGCATAATTTCTTTGTATAAGTCAAGAGGTATTGCACTAGCACTAGCACCCATATCACATAAGCCATGATAACAATGATCTCCTATTTTAACAGAAATAACAGGCATGCCTACCACAGGTCTATGTTTATCTTTAGCACAAGGTTTAGCAATTCTAGCAGTCTCATTACAGAAATAGATAACATGCCCATCAATATTATCAGCCAAGAGATCTTTAACTATAGCAATGTTAGGTTCAACTTTAACTTGCTCAGGAGGTGTATAAGTTCTAATATTGCTTTTACGAACCACAGTTAAAGCTTTAGCATGATCCTTTATTCTAACAAGGAAAGGTGGTTTCTCAACATAAGCAGTAGGAACAATAGGATCATTATAAATGATAATATTTTCTTCAACTTTAATAGGTGCAGCTACTTTTACTTCTATGGGAGGATGATATTTAAACCACTTCTCTTTAGGGAGATCAACATGAGCAGCAAAAGATTCACAGAAAGAAGCTACTATCTCAGAGTCAAGTCCATATTTAGTGCTAAATTTACGGAAAACATCGGTATCCATAAAAGATTTAACACAATCAAACTTAGGTGTCATACCTGACTCCTTACCTTCGTCGACGTCCCAATCTTCAGAGTTGCGTTTAATTCTTTCCAATAAATCCCATTTGAATTCAATAGTCTTCATCATAAAGGAGCCAACACAAGAAGTATCGAGCATGGTGCGATTGTTATAAGAAAGCCGAGCATAAAAATTTTGAATAATCATTTCTCTTGAGAGCTCATGATTGGGGCATGAATATAACATTGATTTAAGCCTCCCCCAAGCTTGAGCGATGCTTTCTCCTTCGCGAGGCCAAAAATTATATATATAACTGCGATCACGATGAACAAGATGCATAGGATAAAACTTCTGATGAAATTCCAATTTCAATCGTTTGTAGTTCCATGATCCCATATCATCACATAGCCTATACCATGTCAATGCATCTCCCTTCAAAGATAAAGGGAAGACCTTCTTCTTGATAACATCATCGGGCATACCTACAAGCTTAAATAATCCACAAACTTCATCCACATATATTAAGTGCTCATCAGGATGTAATGTTCCATCTCCGAAGGAATTTCAAAGTAGACATTTTCATTTTCAGTAGGTTCAGTAGGTTGGGGAGCAACTCTTTGCTCTACTAGTCGGGGTGAAGATACCCCGAACAAGCCCCTCAGAGGATTACTTTCCATAGTAACAAGTGACAGTAAATTTCAGCACACTATATAAATTTTTTCCTTACCAAATTCCACCTACCAAAGGCGCTTCACTCCCCGGCAACGGCGCCAGAAAAGAGTCTTGATGACCCACAAGTATAGGGGATCTATCGTAGTCCTTTCGATAAGTAAGAGTGTCAAACCCAACGAGGAGCAGAAGGACATGATAAGCGGTTTTCAGCAAGGTATTCTCTGCAAGCACTGAAATAATAGGTAACAGATAGTTTTGTGATAAGATAATTTGTAACGAGCAACAAGTAACAAAAGTAAATAAAGTGCAGCAAGATGGCCCAATCCTTTTTGTAGCAAAGGACAAGCCTGGACAAACTCTTATATGAAGGAAAACGCTCCCGAGGACACATGGGAATTATCGTCAAGCTAGGTTTCATCACGTTCATATGATTCGCGTTCGGTACTTTGATAATTTGATATGTGGGTGGACCGGTGCTTGGGTGCTGTTCTTACTTGAACAAGCATCCCACTTATGATTAACCCCTATTGCAAGCATCCGCAACTACAAAATAAGTATTAAGGTAAACCTAACCATAGCATGAAACATATGGATCCAAATCAGCCCCTTACGAAGCAACGCATAAACTAGGGTTTAAGCTTCTGTCACTCTAGCAACCCATCATCTACTTCTTACTTCCCAATGCCTTCCTATAGGCCCAAATAATGGTGAAGTGTCATGTAGTCGACGTTCACATAACACCACTAGAGGAAAGACAACATACATCTCATCAAAATATCGAACGAATACCAAATTCACATGACTACTAATAGCAAGACTTATCCCATGTCCTCAGGAAGAAACGTAACTACTCACAAAGAATATGCATGTTCATAATCAGAGGAGTATTAATAGGCATATAGGATCCGAACATATGATCTTCCACCAAATAAACCAACTAGCATCAACTACAAGGAGTAATCAACACTACTAGCAACCTACAGGTACCAATCCTAGACTTAGAGACAAGAATTGGATACAAGAGATGAACTAGGGTTTGAGAGTAGATGGTGCTGGTGAAAATGTTGATGGAGATTGGCCCTCTCCCGGTGAGAGGGGCGTTGGTGATGATGATGGCGATGATTTCCCCCTCCCGGAGGGAAGTGTCCCCGGAAGAACAGCTCCATCGGAGCCCTAGATTGGTTCCGCCAAGGTTCCGCCTCGTGGAGGGCGCGCCCAGGGGGGTAGGGCGCGCCCCCCACCCTCGTGGCCAGGGTGTGGGCCCCCTCTGGTATTTCTTCCGCTTAGTATTTTTTATTATTTCCAAAAACAACTTTTGTGGAGTTTCAGGACTTTTGGAGTTGTGCAGAATAGGTCTCTAATATTTGCTCCTTTTCCAGCCCAGAATTCCAGCTGCCGGCATTCTCCCTCCTTATGTAAACCTTGTAAAATAAGAGAGAATAGGCATAAGTATTGTGACATAATGTGTAATAACAGCCCATAATGCCATAAATATCGATATAAAAGCATGATGCAAAATGGACGTATCAATGTTCCTCCCTCATAATAATTTTCAGTAGCATCATGAATGAATTCAACAATATAACCATCACATAAAGCATTCTTTTTATGATCTACCAGCATAGAAAATTTACTACTCTCCACATAAGCAAAATTCTTCTCATTCGGAATAGTGGGAGTATCATAAGAAACTCGAATAGTATAAATTGTTTCCATATTAAAAGAGTAATGTCGAGAAAAAGGGTAATCATAATCATGACAAGTTTTATAAATATAATCATCACTACTTTTTATAGCATAAGTGTCATCACAATAATCATCATAAGTAGCAGCTTTGTTCTCATCATAATTAACTAAAACCTCTTCCAAGATTGTGGAATCATTACTAAATAAAGTCATGACCTCTCCAAATCCACTTTCATCAATATAATCATCATAAATAGGAGGCATGCTATCATCATAATAGATTTGCATATCAAAACTTGGGAGGTTAAAAATATCATCGTAATAAAACATAGCATCCCCAAGCTTGGGACAAACATTAATTGCAGCAAATAAATTCTCAAACATGTCATTCTCATCAAACATAGCATCCCCAAGCTTGGGTCTTTTCATATCATAAGCATAATCACTCTCATCATTAATAGTATGGATAGCACCAATGAAGGAAATATGCCCTAGAGGCAATAATAAAGTTATTATTTATTTCCTTATATCATGATAAATGTTTATTATTCATGCTAGAATTGTATTAACCGGAAACATAATACATGTGTGAATACATAGACAAACAGAGTGTCACTAGTATGCCTCTACTTGACTAGCTCGTTGATCAAAGATGGTTATGTTTCCTAGCCATAGACATGAGTTGTCATTTGATTAACGGGATCACATCATTAGGAGAATGATGTGATTGACTTGACCCATTCCGTTAGATTAGCACTCGATCGTTTAGTATGTTGCTATTGCTTTCGTCATGACTTATACATGTTCCTATGACTATGAGATTATGCAACTCCCGTTTACCGGAGGAACACTTTGTGTGCTACCAAACGTCACAACGTAACTGGGTGATTATAAAGGTGCTCTACAGGTGTCTCCAAAGGTACTTGTTGGTTTGGCGTATTTCGAGATTAGGATTTGTCACTCCGATTATCGGAGAGGTATCTCTGGGCCCACTCAGTAATACACATCACTATAAGCCTTGCAAGCATTGTGACTAATGAGTTAGTTGCGGGGTGATGTATTACGGAACGAGTAAAGAGACTTGCCGGTAACGAGATTGAACTAGGTATCGAGATACCGACGATCGAATCTCGGGCAAGTAACATACCGATGACAAAGGGAACAACGTATGTTGTTATGCGGTCTGACCGATAAAGATCTTCGTAGAATATGTGGGAACCAATATGAGCATCCAGGTTCCGCTATTGGTTATTGACCAAAGAGGTGTCTCGGTCATGTCTACATAGTTCTCGAATCCGTAGGGTCCGCACACTTAACGTTACGATGACAGTTATATTATGAGTTTATATGTTTTGATGTACCGAAGGTTGTTCGGAGTCCCGGATGTGATCACGGACATGACGAGGAGTCTCGAAATGGTCGAGACATAAAGATTGATATATTGGAAGCCTATATTTGGACATCGGAAGTGTTCCGGGTGAAATCGGGATTTTTCCGGAGTACCGGGAGGTTACCGGAACACCCCGGTAACTTAATGGGCCTTAGTGGGCCTAGGTGGAAGAGAGGAGAGGAGGCCAGGGCAGGGCCGCACGCCCCTCCTGTAACGCCCACGATGCGGCTATATCTCCCACGTGTCGAGGCGCGACTTAGAGGCATAACCGCATAGTGGTTTTGTCGCAAGAAGGGTCATCTTCACACAATCCCATGTAATGAAGAAGAATGGGATAAAGAGTTGCCTTACAATCGCCACTTCACAGAATACATAAATATAATTCATACATCATCCAAAATACAAACATATAGACCGACTACGGTCAAAATCCAGAAGAAAATAAGACAACCCCAAATGCTAGATCCCCGATCGTCCCAACTGGGCTCCACTACTGATCATCAGGAAAAGACACATAATAACGACCACGTTCCTCGTCGAACTCCCACTTGAGATCGACCCCATCATCTGCACTGGCATCGTCGGCACCTGCAACTGTTTTGGTAGAATCTCTGAGTCACGGGGACTCAGCAATCTCACACCCGCAAGATCAAGACTATTTAAGCTTATAGGAAAGGGAGGTGAAAAGGGATGGAGCTGCAGCGGCAATAAGCATATATGGTGGCTAACTTGCGCAAATGAGAGCGAGAAGAGAAGCAACGGAGCGGTCGTCAACTAGCAATGACCAAGAAGTGATCCTGAACTCCTACTTACGTCATACATAACACAGACCGTGTTCACTTCCCGGACACCGCCGAGAAGAGACCATCACGGCTACACACGCAGTTGATGTATTTTAACTGGGTCAAGTGACAAGTTCTCTACAACCGGACATTAACAAATTCCCATCTGCCTCATAACCGCGGGCACGGCTTTCGAAAGATAATACCCTGCAGGGGTGTCCCAACTTAGCCCATCATAAGCTCTCACAGTCAACGAAGGATAAACCTTCTCCCGGAAAGACCCGATCAGTCTCGGAATCCCGGTTTACAAGACATTTCGACAATGGTAAAACAAGACCAGCAAAGCCGCCCGAATGTGCCGACAAATCCCGATAGGAGCTGCACATATCTCGTTCTCAGGGCACACCGGATGAACACTACGTATAGCTAAAACCAATCCTCGAGTTTCCCCAAGGTGGCGCTGCAAGTGGCTCTAGTTTGGACCAGCACTCAGAGGAACACTGGCCCGGGGGTTTAAATAAAGATGACCCTCGGGCTCGCGAAAACCCGGGGGAAAAGGCTTAGGCGGCAAATGGTAAAACCAAAGTTGGGCCTTGCTAGAGGAGTTTTATTCAAGGCGAACTGTCAAGGGGGTCCCATAAATCACCCGACCGCGTAAGGAACGCAAACTCAAGGAACATAATCCCGGTATCTCAGAAACTAGGGCGGCAAGAGTGGAACAAAACACCAGGCATAAGGCCGAGCCTTCCACCCTTTACCAAATATATAGATGCATTAATTAAATAAAAGATATTGAGATATCCCAAATATCCATGTTCCGACATGGAACAAACTTCAACTTCACCTGCAACTAGCAACGCTATAAGAGGGGCTGAGCCAAAGCGGTAACTTAGCCAAACAACGGTTTGCTAGGAAAGGATGGTTAGGGGCTGACATGGCAAATGGGAGACATGATATAGCAAGTGATAGGTAGCGCAGCATGGCAATAGAACGAACAACTAGCAAAGCAAAGATAGAAGTGATTTCGAGGGGTGGTCATCTTGCCTGCAAGGTTCTCAGAGTTGTCGAAAGCTTGATCCTCGTAAGCTACTCAACAGGTTCCTCGTTCACGAACTCGTCTCCCGGCTCTACCCAACACAAGAACACAAGCAAATGGAACCACAATCAACCACGAGAACTGCACAAGCAACATGATGCAAAACATGTATGATATGCAAGATATGATATGCGATGCATATGCGTGCTCCGGAAGGAAAATGATGAACATGGCAGTAACTTGACAAACCAAGCATGCCACTGGAAAGGTGAGATGATTTCGGTCGAAATCGATATAAAGATCACCGGAATCGGATGCACGGTTTGCAAATGGCAAGCAAAACAAGAATGACACGAATCTGCGATTAATAGCAAGATAGCACTTAAAATGCAACAAGCAACTATGCTACAGCACTCCAACATAGCAACAAAGCATATTGCAGTAATCTACAGGAGATGCTTGACAAAAAATGAACACTTAGCTACGGCTAGATCACAACATATCAAGCTCAAACAAGCATGGCAAAAGTGCAAAAGATAACAGGATCACAGACAGTGAAAAACTGGACATGGCAGTAAACAGCATCAGGTAGCAATGTTCAGAGCACGATATCAACATGCTACAGGAACTTATCATAGCAAAACAAGGCATGGAAGTGTTCTACTAAATGCACATGACAAAAGTCCCTTACTGACCATAAGCCAAAAAGTACCAGAAGATATGATGGCAAGCTGGTAAACATAGCAAGTTTCGTTATCAGGTTTCAGACCTAGCAGAAAACAGAGCATGGCAGAAATAATAATATGAGGGCATCTTTGTGAGCTTGATGCACTCAATACAGAGAAATGCATGACAAAACAATCATACCTACAGCAAGATGGCATGTTTATGAAGCTATCCATGGCAAGAACAAGAGCATAGCATGTATGGATCAACTACAATAAGCTTGGCAAAAATGCATAGCATGTTAAAGAATCTGCCAGAAATATTTTATAGCAATAGTAGAGCAAGATTGAGTCATGCTATGGTACTCCATAATTGCAAACAATTGCAGGAATAGATCAATTACAACAATAGCTACAAACCATTCTTACTGAAGATCTCCAAAATATGCATGGATCTCTCTGTAGCATCAAGTTTACATGGCAACAAAATAACAGCAGACAGACTTGGAGAAATCACGAAGTCCCTGAAATCAGAAACATTACGGAGCCTACTTTGCATTCTTGTCCTAGTCACCACAGAGATCACAAAAATACATGGACTACACCACTAGAAAGATGGCATGGCATACTTCAAAACACATGTAGAGCTCATGCCCATAAGATGCACAGATTTAAAGATACAAAAATGACAAATCTCCAAGTTCTGATAAGAACCAGAGAATAACAGCAACTAGCCCTCTTCCAACAGAGATTTGGGCATCAAGATGACCTCTAATGAACATGGTGCAATTGAACAAAATGTAGAGCATCACGAGACGAACAATTTAACATATTACACGCGCAAATCGGAGCTTCATGCAAGAAGTTATAGAGCTGTGAACAGAGGCATATGCTGTAGAAGAAAAATACTTGGAAGAATTTCGAGCTTCGGGAAAAGTCAACGTACAGAGCCTCTCGATCGGGTCTGGCTCCTCGAGGGCAGTTGCCGGCGACGGGAGGAAGAAGGAGGCGGTGGCCGGCCGGAGGGGAGGCGAGGACGGCGGGTCAGAGAGGCGGCGCCGGCGACGGGAGGCGGAGGCGGCGGCCGCGGGCGGCGGGGCCGAGGTCGGCGGGGCCGGCCGGCGAGCACGGCGGCGGCGCGGCGAGGCGGAGCTCCGCGCCGGCAATGGCGACGGGCGGCGGCTGGGTCGGGCGACGGAGGCGCGCGGGGGCGCGCGGGCTCGGGCGGTGGCGGATCTAGGCCGGGAGGGCCCCGTACGGGCTCTCCGGGCCGGCGGCGGGAAGGAGGCGGCGGCGACACGTGTCGCTTCCCGATTGGGCGCGGGCGGCGGCGGAGATTTGTCCGGCCGGAGCGGACGCGTCCGGCGCGGCGCGGAGGGATTTTAGGGTTACGGGAGACTGCGAATGTAATTTCGGGATGCTCACATATTTATAGGTAGAGGGAGCTAGGAGACTCCAAATGAGGTGCGGTTTTCGCCCACACGATCGTGATCGAACGACCTAGAGCATGGAGATAACTTGGAGGGGTTTTGGGCTGGTCTTTAGGGGGGTTTTGCTGCACACACAAATAAACTTTGCGGATGCCCGGTAACCGTTGGAGTACCAAACGACCTCCAAATGGAACGAAACTTGACCGGTGGTGTCGTGGAATTGTCACGGCAGATGTCCTTGGGTTAGGACTTAGCCGTGGAGTCATCGCAACTAGGAAGCTTGAAGGGGTTATGCGGGACAAGGAACACGAGGGTTTATACTGGTTCGGCCCCTTACGGTGAAGGTAAAAGCCTACGTCCAGCTCGAGATGTTATTGATTAGGGTTACGATCGCCAGGTAGCTAAACAGCTATGCCCGGCTCTCGATCAGATTGTTGTCGCCCTTGAGCCGCTGCCGGGTCCTTCTTTATATAGGGAGGCTGATGCCCAGCAGCCCTTAGAGTCCCTGGCCGGCTCATAAGAGCGTCCGGCTCGGACTCTAAACAATACTTGTCTTACACTACAAGTCTACTATAACAATGATGATAACTACGGGCTTTAAGCCATATCCGGGTCTCAGCCCATCTCTGGCCCATTATCTTGAAACTTGGCTCCGGGCTTCTGGCAACGACCCTACGAGTAACCCGGCCCCTCCTGGCGGGTGACTCTAAGGTCTATATCCTCAACATTAGGCCCCAGATTGATTTGAGCCGGCTCGTGTCAATCTTCAGCTCTGCAGACAGAAAAAATCTCCGGCTTACCATTCATGTGAAGGCCATAACCCGGAGTGACGTCATCCTCCGGACTCCGGATAATCCGCCGTGACGTCATGCTCCATTAAGTCCGTTTTTTACTCCGCCAGATCCGCAACGGATCTTTGCTTTTACTGTCATTCCGAAAATCGAGGCGCCGTGAGGGGGAGATAACCACGCCGTGGCCTCCTTGAATCCCGCGCCCACTTATGACTCTGCCTTATAAATAGGCCGGCCCAACGCCCTCTTCTCACACTCTCCTTCTTCTTCCTCGCGCTGTCGCTCCTCTGCCCGAGCTTCTGCCACTGCCGCCGCCGTCGCGCCCCTGATCTTCATCGACCCGGCCGCTGCATCACCCTGACTCGGACCAGATAACGGCGGCGACCCCCTCTCTTCCTTAACTCCGGTGAGTCTTCTCTGCCTTGCTAGAACAGATCTGCGGTAGGGTTCCTTCAGTTCTTCGTGTTCGTCACCATTGCCCACAAACTCGGTAGTCCTTGTTGCCACCGTAGTTGGTTGATCCTTAACCTCGCGTAGAACCACTGCGGTAGAGGTTTGAGACCCGTTTCATCTGTAAGAAACCCTCTTTTTACTGCATAAGAACTGTGTTCAACCTCAAGAACTTCTCCTGCCTCTGTTTTTTAGGTCTAGAAAATTTTCACCTCGCCCGACCATTTTGATCCGAAAAAGTTACTGCAATATGTGAAATCTGTTTTACCACACTTAATAAAAACTGCAACCCTTGAATCTTGGCGGCTTATACTTCCGAGTTAAAGAAAACACGCGCCGTAGAACTTTCCGGTTTAAAGAGAACCATGCTCTGTAGAATCCTCCGACTTAACTGCAGTAAGCCGTAGATGACCAACTCATCCTGAAAGCCCCGACGGCTTAGATAACCCACCGTATCAATATATATCATTAGTCCCCTTCATAAGCCGTCACTGTAGTTTGAATGATAATCCCCGGCTTATAATTAACCCGGACACTTTTCTCTTCCTCATAGACCACCAACCGTCACCATGCCTCCCAAGGCTCCCATCACTTGCAACTGGATGAGATCCAACGTCACTGATGAGACCCTGGCCAACTTTGTTAAGTCCGGATATCTGCCCAAGAAGGAAGTGATGTCCTACCGTGCCCCTGACCCGTCAGAAGAAAGACCACAGCCGAGGGACGGGGAGGTAGTGATCTTTGCAGACCATATGAGCCGAGGCTTCGCACCGCCCGGCTCAAAATTCTTCCGGGACGTGCTCAACTTCTTTGACCTTCGGCCTCAGGATATAGGACCCAATTCCATATCCAACATCTGCAACTTCCAAGTCTTTTGTGAAGTATATCTTGGAGAAGAGCCGAGTCTGCTGCTCTTCAGAGAGCTGTTTTATTTGAACCGCCAAAATGAGTGCGCAAACGGTCCAAGTCTAGAGTTAGGCGACATCTCCATCCAACGGCGCAGGGACTGTCTATTCCCTTACGCAGAGCCGCCAAGTCACCCCAAGGACTGGAATATGACTTGGTTCTACTGCCAAGACACGTCCCCGGCTGATGAGAGCCCGCTGCCCGGTTTTCGCCCAACGCGCCTGGAGCCGACTCATCCATTATCCAACAAACTGACTGCCGTGGAACGCCAGCCCCTGCTTCCAACGATCAACAAGATCAAGGCCCTGCTAGGCAACGGTCTGAACAGAATTTATCTAGTCCGGGTCTGGATCTCATGGCGGGTGATCCCATTGAGCCGCCGCCCCGGCTTAATGTGTGAGTACACCGGGCGAAAGGATGACCCGCAGAGGCACAGTCGCAATGATCTTCCAGAAGACGTTGCTGAAGAAGAGACCAAGGCTCTGTTAAACGAGAGCCTGGCAGACTGTGGAAGAACCGGCCTAGCCCCGTTCTGCAAGACCAATCCAGCCCCAGCGGTAAGCCGCTGACTTTAACCTTTCCATTTTTTTTACATGTCACCGTACTCTGAACCTTTTTAAGAGTTCATTACTGTATTTCTCAGGCTGATGACAAATTCTGGCGGGTCAAGTATGACCATGAGGCGGCCAAGAAGGCGAGGAAGGCGAAGAAAGCCGCCAAGAAAGCTGCCCCTCGCAAAAAGGGAAGCAGACCCACTGCTTCGGAGTTGCTGCAATTAAGCGACAGCTCCGAGTCAGAGGTAACCCTTAACCCTTTAAAACTCTTGCCATATTTGTCGTTTGCTGCTGTCCATCTTATCAACATTTTGCTTACTGACAGGATGACACCGGCGCCAGTAACCCGGTGATTGAAGAGGTAACATCACTTTCCTCCGACTCGGAGCCTTTGCCACAGCTGAAAGTCCGAAGAGTAACCCGGAAAGTAAGCTTTTCTCATCCATTAGCTCATCAAGACCCTCAATTTCTTTTGAAGCAACAGGTTCATGAAAACCGGCGTCACACCCGGGCCCGCAAGGACACCGAACTCTCCGCCGGGTTACCCGACGCAACAAGGAAACGTCGTACTGAGGTTTTTTCTCACCTGTACCCTTTTCATCCATTGGCGGGTGTCATCCGTCAGCCACTCAACTCTTCTGACTCCAATTACCAGGAGACCTCCCCCTCTTCGGGTGACTCCATGCAGTCAAGTCTGCCAGCCTTCAAAACTGCACCCGGGTAATAACAATCTCCTTACATTATCTGTCTGTATTTACTCTTTGTATGCCTAACACTTCTGTCTTTTCAGTGCCCAGGCAAAGCTCACCAAAAGAGCAAAGAAGACCAGGTCGGCCGGAGTGCCAGACTTGCCTGAGCCGGAGACGACGGCTCAAGAGCCGCGAGCCGCCTCCGAAGCCACCATTCCCATGGACACGGCGCCTGAAGCCCCTGCCCCGACCACCAAGACATCGACCGAAGCGTCAGCTAACCCGGAGGCCTCCGGCTCAGCCCCACCGGCTAACGACCCGGACGTGGTAATTACCCGGACGGAGTATGTTGAGCCGGGAGGCCGACCGCGCTGGCCAAATGCTCCGCGAAGGGGGAGTTGCTGCAACCCCACCAGGTGAATCTGGATCTCTCCAGCTACACCGACTTGAGCATTGGAGAGCTCGTCTCTGGCTACATCAGCCAGGTTCACAAGTGCCGGGACGCCGAGATCGCCATGGTCAACCAGATCCAACAAAAATCTGAGGTAACCTTCTGCTGTCTTCTTACTTTCCGCATAGTGATCCTTGTCATGCTAGCCCCCAAGTCTATGACTTATACTTGAATATGTTGTAGACTTAGAGTCCGGCTTACTTAACTGAACCGGCAGTACGTAGATAGATACGTTCAATATGCATTAGCCCCCAAGTGCCAAGTGTCTTTGCTTGGAAAGTGCTTGGGACTTATAGAACGACTGTTAATAACCCGGAAATACATGCAGGCTGTTGGCAAGAAATTAGAGTCGGACCTTGCGGAACTCAAGAGCCGGCTAAAAACACAAGAGATGGAGACCCGGAAGGCCAACGCCAAGTTCGTCTCCAGCATCGCCGCTCAAGAGAAGCTGAAGACCGAGTTCGATGCTGAGCGGAAAGCCTGGGCTGAGGAGAAAGCCGCACTAGTGACTCGGGCAGAACAGGCGGAGAAAGCCCTCACTGAGAAGACTGCTGAGCTCTCCGGCCTAAAGCGCCAGGTTTCCCAAATGGTGGCTGCTATCTTTGGTAAGTTGCCTCGCCGGCTTTCATCAAATCTATATATGTTATGATTCATCCTTGTCATCGGCTTACCTGATCTTTATTTAAACAGGTCCCAGGAGTGCCAACCTCAACCAGAGCGTGGTCACCAAGCTAAAGGCCGTGTACACCCTGGTGGAACAACTCTACACCGGGTCACAGCGCGCCTTAGCCGTGGTGGCCCTATCCAACGAGGTGCCAACCCATCTAGCCGAAGTCCTGCGCCGGCTCGCTGTTCTGCCACAGCGGATCCAGGAGCTACGCCGAGCCTCCGCAAGATCCGGAGCAATTGCCGCGCTGAGCCGGGCCAAAGCATTCCTGCCGGAGCTAGACCCGGCAGACATCGCTCTGGGTTACCCAAGCCTGAAGGAAGACGGCTCCGCCTTCGACCAGAAGGACTTCGCGGCATGTGTGAAGGCTGTACGCCCGGTGGCCACCATCATTGGGAACGACACCGACTTAACCAAGTATCAGCCGGGATACAACGCGGAGAATCAGAGGATTCCAACCCCTCGCTATGAAGCTCTTAGTCTGATTCCTCCGGCTCGCCAGCACACCTTCGCCCCCGAGATTGACCCGGCCGGGTTAATCGACGAAGAAGCCCAGTTCGAAGCTCTCAGCGGTAGCAACTGGAAGTCGTCAACCTTCGAGGTCTTGGGATCAGCCGGAGCAGAAGACGAGCCGGGAACTTCAACTCAGCAGGCGTCATAAAGTGGCTGGCGGCTCACCGAACAACGCTCCACCCTTGAGACTTTTGAAGGATTTTTGTAATAGAATAAGTGCAACAATTTATCTCTGTCGTGCCATCGTGCACGTAATGAATGCTGAAACCCCTTGAAGTTATTCTGTTAATGCTCCTCCGGGTCATGATTATCCCCTTGCCCTTCTCAACCTTAAAAAGTATCTTCCAGCATCTGCATAGAAAGGCAAATCACAAGTCTCAAGGCGGCTTACCGCCCTGAGAAGCAGGTGTTTGAGATGGATAACCCGGAATACTAACCAAAAAAGACTGGTCATTAACTATATTCTGAACATAGCCGTGATAACACACTTAACAGCCTGTAAGCATACTTCCGGGTTAAATAACCCAGGTAGCTTGGTTGGTACCTTAGCTCGAATTCGCCTGTTTTGATGACATCCATGATGTTCAACTAACAAGATAAACCAAAATTAAGCCGGCAAGCGAGACCCGGCAGTACATACTTTGACATGATCAGAGCAGACTTGTAATAAAATATAAAAACTTGGGCTTCCGGTTCGAATACGACCAGAAACCCGGTCCAAAGGGGGTAAGCTAAGATTCGGATACGATCATACAGCCCCCAGTGGGTGTGGCGATGCCAATCAAAAGGGTATCGACAGCTATGTTCTCTTTGGTTCGAATACGACCCATGTTTGAACAGGAAGCCCCCAAGTGACTCTGAAAATTGTTTAACGACGCTGATTCGAATACGATCCACGTCGGTTCTCAGAGGGGTTACACTATGATTCAAATATGATCAAAGGCAACCTCCCAATGAGCTCGGCACTTTGCCAATCAAAACGGGTACCGACAGCTATGTTCTCTTTGGTTCGAATACGACCCATGTTTGAACAGGAAGCCCCCAGGTGATCTTACTACTTACGGCTAGACTCGAATACGATCATAAGCCGGATCCTCCTTTCAAATTAGTATGTAAAAAATGACACACACATAATTGGAGGAGGAAAAAGGACAGAGGTCCCGCTTTATTGCTTATCATAATATATACATGTCTGAGATAAATATGTACACCACGAGAGCTGGTAGCTCAAGTGTAGTAAGGCCGAAGCTGAGCTATGTTCCACGGCCGACGGGTCTCCTCCTCAGACTTACGCGAATCTTTATGTTCCCGAATATCAATGAGGTAATATGACCCGTTGTGCAAGTTCTTACTAACCACAAAGGGCCCTTCCCAGGGTGGGGATAACTTGTGTGCATCTGTTTGATCCTGGATGAGCCGGAGCACAAGGTCGCCTTCCTGGAAGACCCGGGACTTGACCCGACGACTGTGATAACGGCGCAGGTCTTGTTGGTAAATCGCTGAACGGGCTGCTGCCACATCACGTTGTTCGTCCAACAAGTCCAGAGCATCTTGGCGCGCCTGTTCATTATCCGTCTCAACATAAGCCGCCACCCGAGGCGAATCGTGACGGATGTCGCTGGGGAGGACTGCTTCTGCTCCATAAACCATGAAGAAAGGCGTGAAGCCAGTAGACCTGTTAGGAGTAGTGTTTATGCTCCATAAGACGGTGGGCAGCTCCTCCACCCAACAACCCGGCGTCCGTTGCAAAGGGACCAAAAGCCGGGGTTTGATGCCGTTCAGAATCTCCTGGTTAGCTCTCTCAGCTTGACCATTGGATTGGGGGTGAGCCACTGAGGAAACATCAAGTCGGATATGCTCCCGTTGACAAAATTCTTCCATAGCGCCCTTGGATAAATTGGTGCCATTGTCAGTTATGATGCTGTGCGGAAAGCCGAAGCGGAAAATCACCTTTTTCATAAATTGAACTGCCGTGGCTGCATCGCACTTGCTAACTGGCTCAGCCTCCACCCACTTTGTGAATTTGTCAACTGCCACCAAGAGGTGGGTCTTCTTATCCTTGGATCGTTTAAAAGGCCCAACCATATCAGGCCCCCAGACCGCAAAGGGCCAAGTGATTGGGATCATCCTCAACTCCTGAGCCGACACATGAGCCCGTCGTGAGAACCTTTGGCAACCATCACATTTACTGACCAAGTCCTCTGCATCAGCGTGAGCCGTCAGCCAATAAAAACCATGACGGAAAGCCTTGGCTACAAGAGATTTTGAACCGGCATGATGGCCACAATCCCCTTCATGGATCTCGCGCAAGATCTCTTGACCTTCCTCAGGGGAGATACAATGCTGAAACGCCCCTGAAACACTGCGATGATGCAACTCGCCATCAATGACAACCATTGACTTAGCCCGCCGGGTTACTTGCCCGGCCAGAGTTTCATCCTCAGGCAACTCTCCCTGGGTTATATAAGCCAGATATGGCATTGTCCAGTCTGGTATGACATGAAGAGCCCCACCAGTCGTGCCTCCGGGTCAGGGATAGCCAAGTCCTCCTCTGTAGGCAACTTGACCGAAGGGTTATACAGGACATCCAGGAAAGTGTTAGGCGGCACCGGCTTTCGCTGAGAGCCTAGCCGGCTTAACGCATCAGCCGCCTCGTTCCTCCTGCGATCAATATGCTCCACTTGGTATCCCTGGAAGTGCCCAGCAATGGCATCGACCTCGCGGCGATAAGCCGCCATTAGAGGATCCTTAGAATCCCAGGTGCCTGATACTTGTTGAGCCACCAAATCTGAGTCACCAAAGCACCTCACCCGGCTTAAGCTCATCTCCCTAGCCACCCGAAGACTGTGGAGCAAAGCCTCGTATTCAGCCGCATTGTTAGTGCAAGGAAACATCAACCGTAGCACATAATGGAATTTGTCACCTTTGGGGGAAGCCAAGACAACACCAGCCCCCGAGCCCTCCAGCTGCCTGGACCCATCAAAGTGAATAGTCCAATAAGTGTTATCCGGCTTTTGCTCGGGCACTTGTGACTCTGTCCAATCATTGATGAAATCCACCAAGGCCTGAGACTTAACAGCAGTGCGTGGCACATATTTAAGGCCATGAGGTCCAAGTTCTATAGCCCACTTGGCAATTCTCCCCGTAGCCTCTCTGTTTTGGATAATATCACCAAGAGGGGCGGAACTGACCACAGTGATGGGATGACCCTGAAAATAATGCTTAAGCTTCCGGCTCGCCATAAACACCCCATATACGAGCTTCTGCCAATGCGGGTACCGCTGCTTGGACTCAATGAGTACCTCGCTGACATAATAAACCGGCCGCTGAACCAGATGCTCCTTACCCGCCTCCCTGCGCTCCACCACAATAGCCACGCTGACGGCTCGTGCGTTTGCCGCCACATACAGTAGCAGGGGCTCTTTATCCACCGGAGCAGCAAGGACGGGGGGCTCTGCCAGTTGCTTTTTCAAATCCTCAAAAGCAGTGTTAGCTGCATCATTCCAGACAAAGTTGTCAGTTTTCTTCATCAACTGATATAAGGGCATAGCCTTCTCACCCAAACGGCTTATAAACCGGCTTAAAGCAGCGATGCGACCCGCCAAACGCTGAACGTCATTTACACACGCCGGCTTAGCCAGGGAAGTGATGGCCTTGATCTTCTCCGGGTTAGCCTCAATGCCTCTGTCAGAAACCAAGAAGCCCAATAGTTTGCCTGCAGGAACACCAAAAACACACTTGGCCGGATTAAGCATCATCTTATGGACCCGGAGATTATCGAAGGTTTCCCTTAAGTCATCTATCAGGGTTTCCTCCTTGATGGATTTAACCACAATATCATCCACGTAGGCGTGAACATTACGCCCGATCTGTTTGTGAAGACAATTCTGCACACAACGCTGGTAAGTCGCCTGCGCACACTTGAGTCCAAAAGGCATAGACACATAGCAGAAGGCTCCGAAGGGAGTGATGAACGCCGTCTTCTCCTGGTCCTTAACTGCCATTTTAATCTGATGATACCCGGAATAGGCATCCAAGAAACTTAAGCGTGCACAACCTGCCGTAGCATCAATGATTTGATCAATACGGGGGAGAGCAAAAGGATCAGCCGGACATGCCTTGTTCAAGTCCGTGTAATCCACACACATCCGCCAGGTGCCGTTCTTCTTGAGTACAAGCACCGGGTTAGCCAACCACTCCGGGTGAAAAACCTCAACAATGAACCCAGCCGCCAAGAGCCGGGCCACTTCTTCACCGATAGCTTTCCGCCTCTCTTCGTTAAACCGTCGAAGGAACTGTCTGACCAGCTTAAATTTTGGATCAATATTGAGAGTGTGCTCAGCGAGTTCCCTAGGTACACCTGGCATGTCAGAAGGTTTCCACGCGAAGATGTCCCTATTCTCACGGATGAACTCGATGAGCGCGCTTTCCTATTTCGGGTCCAGATTTGCACTGATGCTAAACTGCTGAGACGAGTCACCTGGAAGAAAGTCAACTAGTCTCATCAGCTGATTTAAATTTCATTGCTGGTTCATTCTCTGTGGTTGGCTTCTTCAGAGAGGTCATATCTGTTGGGTCAACATTGTCTTTATAAAATTTCAACTCTTCCGTGGCACAAACAGACTCTGCATAAGCCGCGTCATCTTCCTCACACTCCAGAGCCACTTTCCGGCTGCCGTGAACCGTAATGGTCCCGTTGTGACCCGGCATCTTGAGCTGTAAGTACACATAACACGGTCGTACCATGAACTTGGCGTAAGCCGGCCGTCCAAATATAGCGTGGTATGGACTTCTTATCTTGACCACCTCAAAGGTCAACTTCTCCACCCTGTAGTTGTTCTCATCACCAAAAGCCACTTCTAGTTCGATCTTGCCGACTGGATAAGCCGACTTACCAGGTACCACACCATGGAAGATAGTATTTGACTGGCTGAGGTTCTTATCGACCAGCCCCATACGACGGAAAGTCTCATAATAGAGGATGTTGATGTTGCTGCCTCCATCCATGAGTACTTTTGTGAACTTATAACCTCCCACCTGAGGAGCCACCACTAAGGCCAGGTGGCCCGGGTTATCCACCCGGGGGGTGATCCTCCCTACTCCACACTATGGGCTACTCAGACCATCGTAAGTAGCGTGGAACCGCCGGCTCAACAGCATTAACAGCCCTCTTGTGAAGCTTCTGATCTCGCCGCCTCGGGAAGGGGGCCTCCCCTTGCGTCGCTGGTTATTACTTTGAGAGTTGGTGTTGGCCACAAACTCTAGGCTGCCATCGGCCTTACGCTTGCCTCCTCCTTGGTTCCCCGGGTTAAACGGAGGACCCTTGCCGTTGCCATTCTTCTTTCCCTTCCCTGCCCTTTCATCATCTGAAGGGGGATCCTTGGTACCATCGGAATCGGCGTATTTGACAAGAGCCGCCATTAGGGTACCCATATCGGTGCAGTCGCGCTTAAGCCGCCCAAGTTTCATCTTTAGGGGCACAAAGCGACAGTTTTGTTCCAACATTAAGACTGCTGAGCCGGCATCCATTTTATCTGATGAATGTATGATCTCCTTGACCCGGCGAACCCAATGGGTCGTGGACTCGCCCTCCTGCTGCTTACAGTTAGTCAAATCCACAATTGACATAGATTGCCTGCAGGTATCTTTGAAGTTTTGAATAAACCGGGCTTTCAGCTCAGCCCAAGACCCAATGGAGTTTGGTGGTAACCCTTTCAACCACGTGCGGGCAATTCCATCTAACATCATGGTAAAATATTTGGCCATGGCCGCCTCGCTGACCTCTAGTAATTCCATAGCCATCTCATAGCTCTCAATCCAGGCTGCAGGCTGTAAGTCCGCTGTGTAGTTAGGCACTTTCCTAGGGCCCTTGAAGTCCTTAGGTAGACGTTCATTACGGATGGCTGGCACCAAACAAGGGACTCCCCCGGTCCTGGTAGAAATTCCCACATCAACGGACGTCGCCGGATAAGCCGGGGGGGTCTGGTAGGCCGTCAATTGAGGCGCCTGCTCTGCCTCTTGGCGTGCTTAGTCTGCTACGTAGAAGGCTCCATTATGAGCCAGGCCATGACCAGGGGGCGGGTCGTGGCGTCGGACATTACTTGAGCCGGTCGCTGAGACCATGTGCCGGCTGTAACTCGGGCTCTGGCCTGGACGAGGGGTTGAGTGGATCCTGTCCCGGCTGTAGGAGTACGCCTCTTGCTGTGGTAGCGCCGTCTGCAGGAGTTCCCTGACCCGGCGGGTTTCAATGGCCGCCGGAGAATCGCCATCAACGGGGAGAGGCGCCAGCCGTGCTGCTGCAGCCACCATGTTCTCTAGCGGGTTATCATAATGACCCGGGGGTATTGGCACATACTGAGGCGGGGCAGGGGGCACCTGGGGAGGCCCCATCATTCGTGGCTGAATAAGGGGTCCAGACCCGGGCGCAATGACTCCTGGCGGGTTACTAGACCTTGCACCCGGCGTGTTAAAGAGATTGCGTGGATCGTAGACCGGCGGGAGTCGAGACTGGGCCTTCTGATGCCTCCTTCTCATAACCTCGTTGGCCGCGTTCTGGTCCATCGTGAGTTGGAAGGACTGTGCCTGAATGAGCTGAGTCCAGGCATCGAGGGCCGCCCGCTCCGCAGCCAGCCTGATTCCTTCCGCTGCGAGATCCTCTTTAGCCTTTATCAGATCTAATTTTAACTGCGCCACCTCCGCATCATGCTGAGCTTGATCCGCCGGGTCGACCGTGGCGGTTAACAGGGCCGTCATCTTGTCCGTGAGATCCATCAGCACCTGGGCCGGAGAAGGCACCGGGTTTCCCGCTCCAGCAGCGGGGTTCTGAATAGGCTGCGCACCGGCCATAAAAACTCCAACCTGACTTGGCGGCTCAAAGAGGTCCGGAATGCTGTCGCCATCGGAACAACCCATGAGCCTGCTATCTTGGAGTTGGTACAATGAGTTTGATTCATCGGTGGCCGACTCGCCGTCAGAGCCGGCGGCCGCCTCATCACGAGACCCGGAAGGATCAGAGGGCCCTCCATGGATACATCCCACAAAGGCGCGCCTTAAGGCAGGCCGGGCCCGAGCGGGTCGTGCGCGCTGAGCCGTTTCGATGAGATCGGCGCAGAGATCCGGCTCGGGGCCCGGCTCACCAATCTTGCCAATGAAGACACGAATTCCACCAAAGGGGACCCGGTACCCGTACTCAATTGAGCCGGCGTCAGGGCCCCAGTCCTCGTCGTCGATGTAGAGCTTGCCGCGACGACTCTTGGTCATCCGGCCTACGGCGTATCCCTTGAGCCCTTCGAAGCTGCCCTTCAAGAACTCAAATCCACCGTGCGCCAGCCCCACGGTGGGCGCCAACTGTCGTGGAATTGTCACGGCAGATGTCCTTGGGTTAGGACTTAGCCGTGGAGCCATCGCAACTAGGAAGCTTGAAGGGGTTATGCGGGACAAGGAACACGAGGGTTTATACTGGTTCGGCCCCTTACGGTGAAGGTAAAAGCCTACGTCTAGCTCGAGATGTTATTGATTAGGGTTACGATCGCCAGGGAGCTAAACAGCTATGCCCGGCTCTCGATCAGATTGTTGTCGCCCTTGAGCCGCTGCCGGGTCCTCCCTTTATATAGGGAGGCTGACGCCCAGCAGCCCTTAGAGTCCCTGGCCGGCTCATAAGAGCGTCCGGCTCGGACTCTAAACAATACTTGCCTTACACTACAAGTCTACTATAACAATGATGATAACTACGGGCTTTAAGCCATATCCAGGTCTCAGCCCATCTCTGGCCCATTATCTTGAAACTTGGCTCCGGGCTTCTGGCAACGACCCTACGAGTAACCCGGCCCCTCCTGGCGGGTGACTCTAAGGTCTATATCCTCAACAGGTGGCCTACCGGTGGTATACTAAGGCCACTTGACAAGCCTCGGTCCATTCCGAGAACGTTAGACACCCGCTCACGAAAGAAAACAAGAGGGGTGCGCCGGAGGAGATAGGAGCGCCGGATTGCGAAACGGACAACGGGGAAAATGCTCGGATGCATGAGACGAACACGTATGCAAATGCAATGCGCATGATGACATGATATGAAATGCATGACATGAACAAAATACAAAACGAAAGACAAAACCCGACCACGGAGGGAATATCATAGCACATAGCCGAAAATGGCAAGAGTCGGAGTTACAAATATGGCAAGTTACATGCGGGGTGTTACACCTCCCCCCCCAGTCCGAATAGGACAAGGAGAGGGGGGCGCCCCCCTTCCTTCCTCCCCTCCACCTCTTCCCCCTTTCTCTCCTAGTCCAACATGGAAAAGTGGGGGAGTCCTACTCCCGGTAGGAGTAGGACTCCTCCTGGCGCGCCTCTCCTCTAGGCCGGCCGAACCCCCCCCCCCCTTGCTCCTTTATATACGGGGGCAGAGGGGCACCTCTAGACACACAATTGATCATTGATCTCTTAGCCGTGTGCGGTGCCCCACTCCACCATATTACACCTCGATAATATCGTAGCGGTGCTTAGGCGTCGGTAGAACATCATCATTGTCACCACGCCGTCGTGCTGACGAAACTCTCCCTCAACACTCGGCCGGATCGGAGTTCGAGGGACGTCATCGAGCTGAACGTGTGCTGAACTCGGAGGTGCCGTGCGTTCGGTCCTTGATCGGTCGGATCGTGAAGACGTACGACTACATCAACCGCGTTGTGTTAAACGCTTCCGCTTTCGGTCTACGAGGGTACGTGGACAACACTCTCCCCTCTCGTTGCTATGCATCACCATGATCTTGCGTGTTCGTAGGAAATTTTTTGAAATTACTACGTTCCCCAACAGTGGCATCCGAGCCTGGTTTTATGCGTTGATGTTATGCACGAGTAGAACACAAGTGAGTTGTGGGCGATATAAGTCATACTGCTTACCAGCATGTCATACTTTGGTTCAGCGGTATTGTGAGATGAAACGGCCCGGACCGACATTACGCGTACGCTTACGCGAGACAGGTTTCACCGTTGCGAGCACTCGTTGCTTAAAGGTGACTGGCGGGTGTCTGTCTCTCTCAATTTAGTTGAACCGAGTGTGGCTACGCCCGGTCCTTGCGAAGGTTAAAACAGCACCAACTTGACAAACTATCGTTGTGGTTTTGATGCATAGGTAAGAACGGTTCTTGCTAAGCCCGTAGCAGCCACGTAAAACTTGCAACAACAAAGTAGAGGACGTCTAACTTGTTTTTGCAGGGCATGTTGTGATGTGATATGGTCAAGACATGATGCTATATTTTATTGTATGAGATGATCATGTTTTGTAACTGAGTTATCGGCAACTGGCAGGAGCCATATGGTTGTCGCTTTATTGTATGCAATGCAATCGCCATGTAATTGTTTTACATTATCACTAAGCGGTAGCGATAGTCGTAGAAGCATAAGATTGGTGAGAAGACAACGATGCTACGATGGAGATCAAGGTGTCGTGCCGTTGACGATGGTGATCATGGCGGTGCTTCAGAGATGGAGATCACAAGCACAAGATGATGATGGCCATATCCTATCACTTATATTGATTGCATGTGATGTTTATCTTTTATGCATCTTATCTTGCTTTGATTGACGGTAGCATTATAAGATGATCTCTCACTAAAATTTCAAAATAAAAGTGTTCTCCATGAGTATGCACCGTTGCCAAAGTTCGTCGTGCCCAGACACCACGTGATGATCGGGTGTGATAAGCTCTATGTCCATCTACAACGGGTGCAAGCCAGTTTTGCACACGCAGAATACTCAGGTTAAACTTGACGAGCCTAGCATATGCAGATATGGCCTCGGAACACTGAGACCGAAAGGTCGAGCATGAATCATATAGTAGATATGATCAACATAGTGATGTTCACATTGAAAACTACTCCATTTCACGTGATGATCGGTTATGGTTTAGTTGATTTGGATCACGTAATCACTTAGATGATTAGAGGGATGTCTATCTAAGTGGGAGTTCTTAAGTAATATGATTAATAGAACTTAAATTTATCATGAACTTAGTACCTGATAGTATCTTGCTTGTCTATGTTAATTGTAGATAGATGGCCCGTGCTGTTGTTCCGTTGAATTTTAATGCGTTCCTTGAGAAAGCAAAGTTGAAAGATGATGGTAGCAATTACACGGACTGGGTCCGTAACTTGAGGATTATCCTCATTGCTGCACAGAAGAATTACGTCCTGGAAGCACCGCTGGGTGCCAGGCCTGTTGCAAGAGCAACACCAGAAGTTATGAACGTCTGGCAGAGCAAAGCTGATGACTACTCGATAGTTCAGTGTGCCATGCTTTACGGCTTAGAACCGGGTCTTCAACGATGTTTTGAACGTCATGGAGCATATGAGATGTTCCAGGAGTTGAAGTTAATATTTCAAGCAAATGCCCGGATTGAGAGATATGAAGTCTCCAATAAAGTTCTACAGCTGCAAGATGGAAGAGAATAGTTCTGTCTGTGAGCATATACTCAAAATGTCTGGGTATAATAATCGCTTGATTCAACTGGGAGTTAATCTTCCGGATGATAGCGTCATTGACAGAATTCTTCAATCACTGCCACCAAGCTACAAGAGCTTCGTGATGAACTATAACATGCAAGGGATGAACAAGACAATTCCCGAGCTCTTCGCAATGCTAAAGGCAGCGGAGGTAGAAATCAAAAAGGAGCGTCAAGTGTTGATGGTCAATAAAGACCACTAGTTTCAAGAAAAGGGGCAAAGGGAAGAAGAAGGGGAACTTCAAGAAGAACAGCAAGTAAGTTGCTGTTCAGGAGAAGAAACCCAAATCTGGACCTAAGCCTGAGAATGAGTGCTTCTACTGCAAGCAGACTAGTCACTGGAAGCGGAACTGCCCCAAGTATTTGGCGGTTAAAAAGGATGGCAAGGTGAACAAAGGTATATATGATATACATGTTATTGATGTGTACCTTACCAGAGCTCGCAGTAGCACCTGGGTATTTGATACTGGTTCTGTTGCTAATATTTGCAACTCAAAACAGGGACTACGGATTAAGCGAACACTGGCCAAGGATGAGGTGACGATGCGCGTGGGAAACGGTTCCAAAGTCGATGTGATCGCCGTCAGCACGCTACTTCTACATCTACCTTCGGGATAAGTATTAGACCTAAATAATTGTTATTTGGTGCCAGCGTTGAGCATGAACATTATATCTGGATCTTGTTTGATGTGAGACGGTTATTCATTTAAATCAGAGAATAATGGTTGTTCTATTTATATGAGTAATATCTTTTATGGTCATGCACCCTTGAAGAGTGGTTTATTTTTAATGAATCTCGGTAGTAGTGACACACATATTCATAATGTCGAAGCCAAAAGATGCAGAGTTGATAATGATAGTGCAACTTATTTGTGGCACTGCCGTTTAGGTCATATCGGTGTAAAGCGCCTGAAGAAACTCCATAATGATGGACTTTTGGAATCACTTGATTATGAATCACTTGGTACTTGCGAACCGTGTCTCATGGGCAAGATGACTAAAAACCGTTCTCCGGAACTATGGAGAGAGCAACTGATTTGTTGGAAATCATACATACAGATGTATGTGGTCCGATGAATATTGAGGCTCGTGGCGGATATCGTTATTTTCTCACCTTCACAGATGATTTGAGCAGATATGGGTATATCTACTTAATGAAACATAAGTCTGAAACATTTGAAAAGTTCAAAGAATTTCAGAGCGAAGGTGAAACTCATCGTAACAAGAATAAAGTTTCTACGATCAGATCGTGGAGGAGAATATTTGAGTTACGAGTTTGGCCTACATTTGAAACAATGCGGAATAGTTTCGCAACTCACGCCACCCGGAACACCACAGCGTAATGGTGTGTCCGAACGTCGTAATCATACTTTACTAGATATGGTGCAATCTATGATGTCTCTTACTGATTTACCGCTATCATTTTGGGGTTATGCTTTAGAGACGGCTGCATTCACTCTAAATAGGGCACCATCAAAATCCGTTGAGACGACGCCTTATGAACTATTGTTTGGCAAGAAACCAAAGTTGTCGTTTCTTAAAATTTGGGGTTGCGATGCTTATGTGAAGAAACTTCAACCTGATAAGCTCGAACCTAAATCGGAGAAATGTGTCTTCATAGGATACCCAAAGGAGACTGTTGGGTACACCTTCTATCACAGATCCGAAGGCAAGACATTCGTTGCTAAGAATGGATCCTTTCTAGAGAAGGGGTTTCTCTCGAAAGAAGTGAGTGGGAGGAAAGTAGAACTTGATGAGGTAACTATACCTGCTCCCTTATTGGAAAGTAGATCATCACAGAAACCAGTTTCTGCGAAACCTACACCAATTAGTGAGGAAGTTAATGATAATGATCATGAAACTTCAGATCAAGTTATTACTGAACCTCGTAGGTCAACCAGATTAAGATCCGCACCAGAGTGGTACGGTAATCCTGTTCTGGAGGTTATGTTATTAGACCATGACGAACCTATGAACTATGAAGAAGCGATGGTGAGCCCAGATTCCGCAAAATGGCTTGAGGCCATGAAATCCGAGATGGGATCCATGTATGAGAACAAAGTATGGACTTTGGTTGACTTGCCCGATGATCAGCAAGCCATTGAAAATAAATGGATCTTCAAGAAGAAGACTGACGCTGACGGTAATGTTACTGTCTATAAAGCTCGACTTGTTGCGAAAGGTTTTCGACAAGTTCAAGGGATTGACTACGATGAGACCTTCTCACCCGTAGCGATGCTTAAGTCTGTCCGAATCATGTTAGCAATTGCTGCATTTTATGATTATGAAATTTGGCAAATGGATGTCAAAACTGCATTCCTGAATGGATTTCTTGAAGAAGAGTTGTATATGATGCAACTGGAAGGTTTTGTCGATCCAAAAGGAGCTAACAAAGTGTGCAAGCTCCAGCGATCCATTTATGGACTGGTGCAAGCCTCTCGGAGTTGGAATAAACGCTTTGATAGTGTGATCAAAGCATTTGGTTTTATACAGACTTTTGGAGAAGCCTGTATTTACAAGAAAGTGAGTGGGAGCTCAGTAGCATTTCTGATATTATATGTGGATGACATATTGCTAATTGGAAATGATATAGAATTTCTGGATAGCATAAAGGGATACTTGAATAAGAGTTTTTCAATGAAAGACCTCGGTGAAGCTGCATATATATTAGGCATCAAGATCTAGAGAGATAGATCAAGACGCTTAATTGGACTTTCACAAAGCACATAGCTTGACAAAGATTTGAAGAAGTTCAAAATGGATCAAGCAAATAAAGGGTTCTTGCCTGTACTACAAGGTGTGAGATTGAGTAAGACTCAATGCCCAACCACTGCAAAAGATAGAGAGAAGATGAAAGATGTTCCCTATGCTTCAGCCATAGGCTCTATCATGTATGCAATGCTGTGTACCAGACCTGATGTGTGCCTTGCTATAAGTTTAGCAGGGAGGTACCAAAGTAATCTAGGAGTGGATCACTAGACAGCGGTCAAGAACATCCTGAAATACCTGAAAAGGACTAAGGATATGTTTCTCGTTTATGGAGGTGACAAAGAGCTCATCGTAAATGGTTACGTTGATGCAAGCTTTGACACTAATCCGGACGATTCTAAATCGCAAACCGGATACGTGTTTACATTGAACGGTGGAGCTGTCAGTTGGTGCAGTTCTAAGCAAAGTGTCGTGGCGGGATCTACGTGTGAAGCGGAGTACATAGCTGCTTTGGAAGCAGCAAATGAAGGAGTCTGGATGAAGGAGTTCATATCCGATCTAGGTGTCATACCTAGTGCATCGGGACCAATGAAAATCTTTTGTGACAATGCTGGTGAAATTGCCTTAGCAAAGGAATCCACATTTCACAAGAGAACCAAGCACATCAAAAGACGCTTCAATTCCATCCAGGATTTAGTCCAGGTGGGAGACATAGAAATTTGCAAGATACACACGGATCTGAATGTTGCTGACCCGTTGACTAAGCCTCTTCCACGAGCAAAACATGATCAGCACCAAGACTCCATGGGTGTAAGAATCATTACTGTGTAATCTAGATTATTGACTCTAGTGCAAGTGGGAGACTGAAGGAAATATGCCCTAGAGGAAATAATAAAGTTATTATTTATTTCCTTATATCATGATAAATGTTTATTATTCATGCTAGAATTGTATTAACCGGAAACATAATACATGTGTGAATACATAGACAAACAGAGTGTCACTAGTATGCCTCTACTTGACTAGCTCGTTGATCAAAGATGGTTATGTTTCCTAGCCATAGACATGAGTTGTCATTTGATTAACGGGATCACATCATTAGGAGAATGATGTGATTGACTTGACCCATTCCGTTAGATTAGCACTCGATCGTTTAGTATGTTGCTATTGCTTTCTTCATGACTTATACATGTTCCTATGACTATGAGATTATGCAACTCCCGTTTACCGGAGGAACACTTTGTGTGCTACCAAACGTCACAACGTAACTGGGTGATTATAAAGGTGCTCTACAGGTGTCTCCAAAGGTACTTGTTGGGTTGGCGTATTTTGAGATTAGGATTTGTCACTCCGATTGTCGGAGAGGTATCTCTGGGCCCACTCAGTAATACACATCACTATAAACCTTGCAAGCATTGTGAGTAATGAGTTAGTTGCCGGATGATGTATTACGGAACGAGTAAAGAGACTTGCCGGTAACGAGATTGAACTAGGTATCGAGATACCGACGATCGAATCTCGGGCAAGTAACATACTGATGACAAAGGGAACAACGTATGTTGTTATGCGGTCTGACGGATAAAGATCTTCGTAGAATATGTGGGTGTTGGGGAATGTAGCAGAAATTCAAAATTTTCTATGCATCACCAAGATCAATCTATGGAGTAATCTAGCAACGAGGGGAAGGGGAGTGCATCTACACACCCTTGTAGATCGCGATGCGGAAGCGTTGCAAGAACGCGGATGAAGGAGTCGTACTCGTAGCGATTCAGATCGCGGTTGATTCCGATCTAAGCGCCGAACCACGGCGCCTCCGCGTTCAACACACGTGCAGCCCGGTGACGTCTCCCACGCCTTGATCCAGCAAGGAGAGAGGGAGAGGTTGGGGAGACTCCGTCCAGCAGCAGCACGACGGCGTGGTGGTGATGGAGGAGCGTGGCAATCCTGCAGGGCTTCGCCAAGCACCGTGGGAGAGGAGGAGGACATGGAAGAGGGGGAAGGGCTGCGCCAGAACTTGGGTGCGGCTGCCCTCCCAACCCCCACATATATATAGGGGCAAGGGAGAGGGGGGCCGGCCCCCTCAGATCCAATCTGAGGAGGGGGCGGCTGATAGGGGGTTTCCTTGCCCCCCAAGGCAAGGGGGCGCCTCCCCTTAGGGTTCCCCCGAACCCCCAGGCACATGGGCCCTGGGAGGGAAGGCTCCCAGACCACTAAGGGGCTGGTCCCTCACCACATACAGCCCATAGGGCCCTCCGGGGCTGGTGGCCCCTCCCGGTGGACCCCCGGAACCCTCCGGTGGTCCCGGTACATTACCGGTGACGCCCGAAACTCTTCCGGTGGCCAAAACGGGACTTCCCATATATAAATCTTTACCTCCGGACCATTCTGGAACTCCTCGTGACGTCCGGGATCTCATCCGGGACTCCGAACAACATTCGGTAACCATGTATATCTATTCCCTATAACCCTAGCGTCATCGAACCTTAAGTGTGTAGACCCTACGGGTTCGGGAACCATGCAGACATGACTGAGACGTTCTCCGGCCAATAAATAACAGCGGGATCTGGATACCCATGTTGTCTCCCACATGTTCCACGATGATCTCATCGGAAGAACCACGATATCGGGGATTCAATCAATCCCGTATACAATTCCCTTTGTCAATCGGTATAGTACTTGCCCGAGATTCGATCGTCGGTATCCCGATACCTTGTTCAATCTCGTTACCGGCAAGTCTCTTTACTCGTTCCGTAACACATCATCCCATGATCAACTCCTTGGTCACATTGTGCACATTATGATGATGTCCTACCGAGTGGGCCCAGAGATACCTCTCCGTTTACACGGAGTGACAAATCCCAGTCTCGATTCGTGCCAACCCAACAGACACTTTCGGAGATACCTGTAGTGCACCTTTATAGCCACCCAGTTACGTTGTGACGTTTGGTACACCCAAAGCACTCCTACGGTATCCTGGAGTTGCACAATCTCATGGTCTAAGGAAATGATACTTGACATTAGAAAAGCTCTTAGCAAACGAACTACACGATCTTGTGCTAGGCTTAGGATTGGGTCTTGTCCATCACATCATTCTCCTAATGATGTGATCCCGTTATCAACGACATCCAATGTCCATGGTCAGGAAACCGTAACCATCTATTGATCAACGAGCTAGTCAACTAGAGGCTTACTAGGGACATGGTGTTGTCTATGTATCCACACATGTATCTGAGTTTCCTATCAATACAATTTTAGCATGGATAATAAACGATTATCATGAACAAGGAAATATAATAATAACCAATTTATTATTGCCTCTAGGGCATATTTCCAACAGTCTCCCACTTGCACTAGAGTCAATAATCTAGTTCACATCACCATGTGATTAACACTCACGGGTCACATCACCATGTGACCAACATCCAAAGAGTTTACTAGAGTCAACAATCTAGTTCACATCACTATGTGATTAACACTCAATGAGTTCTGGTTTGATCATATTATGCTTGTGAGAGAGGTTATTAGTCAACGGGTCTGAACCTTTCAGATCCGTGTGTGCTTTACGAATATCTATGTCATCTTGTGGATGCTACCACGCGCTACTTGGAGCCATTTCAAATAACTGCTCTACTATACGAATCCGGTTTACTACTGAGAGTCATCCGGGTTAGTGTCAAAGTTCGCATCGACGTAACCCTTTACGACGAACTCCTTTTCACCTCCATAATCGAGAAAAGTTCCTTAGTCCACTAGATACTAAGGATAAGTTCGACCGCTGTCATGTGATCCATTTCCGGATCACTATTGTACCCCTTGACCAACTCATGGCAAGGCACACTTCATGTGCGGTACACAGCATAGCATACTGTAGAGCCTACGTCTAAAGCATAGGGGACGACCTTCGTCCTTTCTCTCTCTTCTGCTATGGTCAGGTCTTGAGTCTTACTCAATACTCACACCTTGTAACACAGCCAAGAACTCCTTCTTTGCTGATCTATTTTGAACTCTTTCAAAACCATGTCAAGGTGTGCGTTCTTTGAAAGTATCATCGGGCGTCTTGATCTATCTCTATAGATCTTGATGCCCAATATGTAAGCAGCTTTATCCAGGTCTTCCTTTGAAAAACTCCTTTCAAACAACCCTTTATGCTTTCCAGAAATTTTACATCATTCCGGATCAACAATATGTCATTCACATATACTTATCAGAAATGTTGTAGCGCTCCCACTCACTTTATTGTAAATAGAAGTTTCTAACAAACTTTGTATAAACCCAAAAACTTTGATCACTCTATCAAAGCGTATATTCTGACTCCGAGATGCTTGCTCTAGTCCATGGAAGGATCGCTGGAGCTAGCATACCTTTTAGCATCCTTAGGACAAAACCTTTCTGATTGTATCACATACAACCTTTCCTTACGAAAACTGGTAAGGAAACTTGTTTTGACATCCATCTTCCAGATTTCACAAATGCAGCTAATGCTAACATGATTCCGACGGACTTAAGCATCGCTACGGATGAGAAAATCTCATCGTAGTCAACTCCTTGAACTTGTGAAAATACTCTTTGCCACAAGTCGAGCTTCATAGACGGTAACATTACCGTCCATGTCCGTCTTCTTCTTAAAGATCCATTTATCTCAATGGCTTGCCGATCATCGGGCAAGTTCACCAAAGTCCATGCTTTGTTCTGATACATGGATCCTATCTCGGATTTCATGGCTTCTAACCATTTGTCGGAATATGGGCCCACCATCGCTTCTCCATAGCTCGTAGGTTCAGTATTGTCTAACAACATGATATCTAAGACAGGATTACCGTACCACTCAAGAGTAGTACATATCCTTGTCGACCTACGAGGTTTGGTAGTGACTTGATCCGAAGTTTCATGATCACTATCATAAGCTTCCACTTCAATTGGTGTAGGTGCCATAGGAACAACTTCCTGTGCCCTGCTACACACCAGTTGAAGTGACGGTTCAATAACCTTATCAAGTCTCCACCATCCTCCCACTAAATTCTTTCGAGAGAAACTTTTCCTCGAGAAAGGACTCGTTTCCAGAAGCAATTACTTTTGCCTCCAGATCTGAAATAGGAGGTATACCCAACTGTTTTGGGTATTCTATGAAGATGCATTTATCCGCTTTGGGTTCGAGCTTATTAGCCTGAAACTTTTTCACATAAGCATCGCAGCCCCAAACTTTAAAGAAACGACAACTTAGGTTTCTCTAAACGGTGTCGTCTCAACGGAATTGCATGGTGCCCTATTTAAAGTGAATGCGGTTGTCTCTAATGCCTAACCCATAAACGATAGTGATAATTCGATAAGAGACATCATGGTATGCACCATATCCAATAGGGTGCAGTTATGATGTTCGGACACACCATCACACTGTGGTGTTCCAGGCGGTATTAATTGTGAAACACTTTCCACAATGTCTTAATTGTGTGCCAAGCTCGTAACTCAGATACTCATCTCTATGATCATGTCACAGACATTTTATCCTCTTGTCACGATGATCTTCAACTTCACTCTGATATTACTTGAACCTTTCAATAATTCAGACTTGTGTTTCATCAAGTAAATACACTCAGCATCTACTCAAATCATCTGTGAAGTAAGAACATAACGATATCCACTGCATGCCTCAGCACACATTGGACTGCATACATCAAAATGTATTACTTCCAACAAGTTGCTCTCTTGTTCCATCTTACTGAAAATGAGGCCTTTCAGTCATCTTGCCCATGTGGTATGATTTGCATGTCTCAAGTGATTCAAAATCAAGTGAGTCCAAACAATCCATCTGCATGGAGTTTCTTCATACCAATAGACATGGTTCGCATGTCTCAATCTTTTCAAAAACGAGTGAGTCCAAAGGTCCATCTACATGGAGCTTCTTCATGCGTTCTATACCAATATGACTCAAATGGCAGTGCCACAAGTATGTGGTACTATCATTACTATTTTATATCTTTTGGCACGAACATGTGTATCACGGAGATCGAGATTCATTTTAGGTGCAAGACCATTGAAGGTATTATTCAAATAAACAGAGTAACCATTATTCTCCTTAAATGAATAACCGTATTGCGATAAACATAATCCAATCATGTTTATGCTCAACGCAAACACCAATCTCGATGGTAGAGGGAGCATGCGATGCTTGATTACATCAACCTTGGAAACACTTCCAACACACATCGTCATCTCACTTTTAGCTAGTCTCCATTTATTCCGCAGCTTTTATTTCGAGTTACTAACACTTAGCAAACAAACCGGTATCTAATACCCTGGTGCTGCTAGGAGTACTAGTAAAGTACACATTCATATAATGTATATCCAATATACTTCTGTCGACCTTGCCTGCCTTCTCATCTACCAAGTATCTAGGGTAGTTCTGCTTCAGTGACCGTTCCCCTCATTACAGAAGCACTTAGTCTCGGGTTTGGGTTCAACCTTGGGATTCTTCACTAGAGCAGCAAATGATTTGCTGTTTCATGAAGTATCCCTTTTGCCCTTGCCCTTCTAGAAACTAGTGGTTTTACTAACCATCCACAATTGATGCTCCTTCTTGATTTCTACTTTCGCGGTGTCAAACATCGCGAGTTACTCAAGGATCATCATGTCTATCCCTGATATATTATAGTTCATCACGAAGCTCTAATAGCTTGGTGGCGGTGACTATGGAGAACCATCACTGTCTCATCTGGAAGATTAACTCCCACTCGATTCAAGCAATTGTGGTACTCAGACAATCTGAGCACATGCTCAACGATTGAGCTTTTCTCCCTTAGTTTGCAGGCTTAAGAAACTTGTTAGAGGTCTCATACCTCTTGACGTGGGCACTAGTCTGAAAATACAATTTCAGTCTTCGGAACATCTCATATGTTCTGCGACGTTTCGAAACGTCTTTGGTGCCACAATTCTAAACCGTTAGCATTACGCACTGAACTATCACGTAGTCATCAAAACGTGTATGTCAGATGTTTCGCAACATCTACAGACGACGCTGAGGTTCAGCACACCGAGCGGTGCATTAAGGACATAAGCCTTCTGTGCAGCAATGAGGACAATCCTCAGTTTACGGACCCAGTCCGCATAATTGCTACTATCAACTTTCAACTAAATTTTCTCTAGGAACATATCTTAAACAGTAGAACTAAAGCGTAAGCTATGACATAATTTGCAAAGACCTTTTGACTATGTTCATGATAATGAAGTTCATCTGATTATTTAATGAACTCCCACTCAGATAGACATCCCTCTAGTCATCTAAGTGATACATGATCCGAGTCAAACTAGGCCGTGTCCGATCATCACATGAGACGGACTAGTCATCATCGGTGAACATCTCCATGTTGATCGCATCTACTATACGACTCATGTTGGACCTTTCGATCTCTTGTGTTCCGAGGCCATGTCTGTACATGCTAGGCTCGTCAAGTCAACCTAAGTGTTTCGCATGTGTTCCGAGGCCATGTCTGTACATGCTAGGCTTGTCAACACCCGTTGTATGCGAACGTTAGAATCTATCACACCCGATCATCACGTGGTGCTTCGAAACAACGAACCTTCGCAACGGTGCACAGTTAGGGGGAACACGTCTCTTGAAATTTTAGTGACGGATCATCTTATTTATGCTACCGTCGTTCTAAGAAAATAAGATGTATACATGACAAACATCACATGCAAATCATAAAGTGACGTGATATGGCCAATATCATCCTGCGCCTTTGATCTCCATCTTCGAGGCGCGGCATGATCACCTTCGTCACCGGCATGACACCATGATCTCCATCATCATGATCTCCATCATTGTGTCTTCATGAAGTTGTCTCGCCAACTATTACTTCTACTACTATGGCTAACGGTTAGCAATAAAGTAAAGTAACTACATGGTGTTTTCATTGACACGCAGGTCATACAATAAATTAAGACAACTCCTATGGCTCCTGCCGGTTGTCATACTCATCGACATGCAAGTCGTGATTCCTATTACAAGAACATGATCAACCTCATACATCACGTATATCATTCATCACATCCTTTTGGCCATATCACATCACATAGCATACCCTGCAAAAACAAGTTAGACGTCCTCTAATTGTTGTTGCATGTTTTACGTGGCTGCTATGGGTTTCTAGCAAGAACGTTTCTTACCTACGCAAAAGCCACAACGTGATATAGCAATTTCTATTTACCCTTCATAAGGACCCTTTTCATCGAATCCGATCCGACTAAAGTAGGAGAGACAGACACCCGCTAGACACCTTATGCAACTAGTGCATGTCAGTCGGTGGAACCTGTCTCACGTAAGTGTACGTGTAAGGTCGGTCCGGGCCGCTTCATCCCACGATGCCGCCGAATCAAGATAGGACTAGTAACGGCAAGTAAATTGACAAAATCGACGCCCACAACTACTTTGTGTTCTACTCGTGCATAAAAACTACGCATAGACCTAGCTCTGATACCACTGTTGGGGAACGTAGAAGAAATTCAAAATTTTCTACGCATCACCAAGATCAATCTATGGAGTAATCTAGCAACGAGGGGAAGGGGAGTGCATCTACATACCCTTGTAGATCGCGATGTGGAAGTGTTGCAAGAACGCGGATGAAGGAGTCGTACTCCTAGCGATTCAGATCGCGGTTGATTCCGATCTAAGCGCCGAACCACGGCGCCTCCGCGTTCAACACATGTGCAGCCCGGTGACGTCTCCCACGCCTTGATCCAGCAAGGAGAGTGGGAGAGGTTGGGGAGACTCCGTCCAGCAGCAGCACGACGGCGTGGTGGTGATGGAGGAGCGTGGCAATCCTACAGGGCTTCGCCAAGCACCGCGGGAGAGGAGGAGGACATGGAAGAGGGGGAAGGGCTGCGCCAGTACTTGGGTGCGGCTGCCCTCCCAAGCCCCACATATATATAGGGGCAAGGGAGAGGGGGCCGGCCCCCTCAGATCCAATCTGAGGAGGGGCGGCGGCCAGGGGGGTTTCCTTGCCCCCCAAGGCAAGGGGGCGCCTCCCGTTAGGGTTCCCCCGAACCCCCAGGCGCATGGGCCCTGGGAGGGAAGGCGCCCAGCCCACTAAGGGGATGGTCCCTCTCCACATACAGCCCATAGGGCCCTCCGGGGCTGGTGGCCCCTCCCGGTGGACCCCCGGAACCCTCTGGTGGTCCCGGTACATTACCGGTGACGCCCGAAACTCTTCCGGTGGCCAAAACGGGACTTCCCATATATAAATCTTTACCTCCGGACCATTCCGGAACTCCTCGTGACATCCGGGATGTCATCCGGGACTCCGAACAACATTCGGTAACCACGTATATCTATTCCCTATAACCCTAGCGTCATCGAACCTTAAGTGTGTAGACCCTACGGGTTCGGGAACCATGCAGACATGACCGAGACGTTCTTCGGCCAATAACCAACAGCGGGATCTGGATACCCATGTTGGCTCCCACATGTTCCACGATGATCTCATCGGATGAACCACGATGTCGGGGATTCAATCAATCCCGTATACAATTCCCTTTGTCAATCGGTATAGTACTTGCCCGAGATTCGATCGTCGGTATCCCGATACCTTGTTCAATCTCGTTACCGGCAAGTCTCTTTACTCGTTCCGTAACACATCATCCCATGATCAACTCCTTGGTCACATTGTGCACATTATGATGATGTCCTACCGAGTGGGCCCAGAGATACCTCTCCGTTTACACGGAGTGACAAATCCCAGTCTCGGTTCGTGCCAACCCAACAGACACTTTCGGAGATACCTGTAGTGCACCTTTATAGCCACCCAGTTACGTTGTGACGTTTGGTACACCCAAAGCATTCCTACGGTATCCGAGAGTTGCACAATCTCATGGTCTAAGGAAATGATACTTGACATTAGAAAAGCTCTTAGCAAATGAACTACACGATCTTGTGCTAGGCTTAGGATTGGGTCTTGTCCATCACATCATTCTCCTAATGATGTGATCCCGTTATCAACGACATCCAATGTCCATGGTCAGGAAACCGTAACCATCTATTGATCAACGAGCTAGTCAACTAGAGGCTTACTAGGGACATGGTGTTGTCTATGTATCCACACATGTATCTGAGTTTCCTATCAATACAATTTTAGCATGGATAATAAACGATTATCATGAACAAGGAAATATAATAATAACAAATTTATTATTGCCTCTAGGGCATATTTCAACTGCGGGAACCAATATGAGCATCCAGGTTCCGCTATTGGTTATTGACCGGAGAGGTGTCTCGGTCATGTCTACATAGTTCTCGAATCCGTAGGGTCCGCACGCTTAATGTTATGATGACAGTTATATTTTGAGTTTATATGTTTTGATGTACCGAAGGTTGTTCGGAGTCCCGGATATGATCACGGACGTGACAAGGAGTCTCGAAATGGTCGAGACATAAAGATTGATATATTGGAAGCCTATGTTTGGACATCGGAAGTGTTCCGGGTGAAATCGGGATTTTTCCGGAGTACCGGGAGGTTACCGGAACACCCCGGTAACTTAATGGGCCTTAGTGGGCCTAGGTGGAAGAGAGGAGAGGAGGCCAGGGCAGGGCCGTGCGCCCCTCCCCCCCCCCAGACCGAATAGGACAAGGAGAGGGGGGCGGCGCCCCCCCTTCCTTCCCCCTCCACCTCTTCCCCCTTTCTCTCCTAGTCCAACATGGAAAAGGGGGGAGTCCTACTCCCGGTAGGAGCAGGACTCCTCCTGGCGCGCCTCCCTCTAGGCCGGCCGAACCCCCCCCCCCCCCTTGCTCCTTTATATACGGGGGCAGAGGGGCACCTCTAGACACACAATTGATCATTGATCTCTTAGCCGTGTGCGGTGCCCCCTCCACCATATTACACCTCGATAATATCGTAGCGGTGCTTAAGCGAAGCCCTGCGTCGGTAGAACATCATCATTGTCACCACGCCGTCATGCTGACGAAACTCTCCCTCAACACTCGGCTGGATCAGAGTTCGAGGGACGTCATCGAGCTGAACGTGTGCTGAACTCGGAGGTGCCGTGCGTTCGGTACTTGATCGGTCGGATCGTGAAGACGTACGACTACATCAACCGCGTTGTGTTAAACGCTTCCGCTTTCGGTCTACGAGGGTACGTGGACAACACTCTCCCCTCTCGTTGCTATGCATCACCATGATCTTGCGTGTTCGTAGGAAATTTTTTGAAATTACTACGTTCCCCAACAACCAATAGTATAGCAATTATCATCATCACAATGAGTAATAGGAGCAACATCATTTGGGAGGGATACCTTTCTACCTTTGCTTCTCCGTCTTTTCTTTTTCTTCTTCACATCATGTGTGGGTTTAACCCTCTCTTTTGAGCTCCTTATTAATGAGATTGGTTGAATAGAAAGCACCACCTCGTTACCTGATTCATCATAAGAAATAATAGGAGGATATTGGGAAGTATCTTCCCTTTCATTAGTATTCTCTTCATCTTCTATTTCTTTTCTTTTCTTTATGTAATTGGCAATATAAGGATTTTCAATGCAATTCACCGCACAATACATATAAATTTCCTCTAGATCAAAATCAAGAACTTTATCAAGGAAAAATTCTGGAGGATCCTTAGTTATACGTTTCATTTCTTCATAACCCACAAGCAAACTATGTTCATTATGATGTGCAAGGGAAATCAAGTCATCACAATTTTTGGACACGATTTGATCATGAAACAATTTGCATTGGTGATTTAAGTGATCACGTTCATTGCAAAGTTCACAAGGATGGCAAAGAAATTTTAAATTTTCAGCACAAGCATCTAGCCTCTCTTGCAACCATTTAGTTTCTAAATATTTATGCCTCTTGCAAAATCTATCTTCCCTATTTGGTGTGTACTTGCAAACTCTTCACTCCACAAAAATTGACATGCTTATAAGAGGCATTTTCATCATGACTAGTGCAATCATCATTAGTACTATGGATATTCAAAGAATTCATACTAACAACATTGCAATCATGCCCATCATTCAAAGATTTAGTGCCAAACATTCTAATGAATTTTTCTTCTAACACTTTGGCACAATTATCGGAATCCTTATTTTCATAAAAGACATTAAAAACATGAAGCATATGAGGCACCCTCAATTCCATTTTTTTTGTAGTTTTCTTTTATAGACTACACTAGTGATAAAACAAGAAACAAAAAGATTCGATTGCAAGATCTAAAGATATACCTTCAAGCACTCACCTCCCCAGCAACGGCGCCAGAAACTGCTTGATGTCTACTACACAACCTTCTTCTTGTAGACGTTGTTGGGCCTCCAAGTGCAGAGGTTTGTAGGACAGTAGAAAATTTCCCTCAAGTGGATGACCTAAGGTTTATCAATCCGTGGGAGGCGTAGGATGAAGATGGTCTCTCTCAAGCAACCCTGCAACCAAATAACAAAGAGTCTCTTGTGTCCCCAACACACCCTATACAATGGTAAATTGTATAGGTGCACTAGTTCGGCGAAGAGATGGTGATACAAGTGCAATATGGATGGTAGATATAGGTTTTTATAATCTGAAAATATAAAAACAGCAAGATAAATAATGATAAAAGTGAGCACAAACGGTATTGCAATGCTTTGAAACAAGGCCTAGGGTTCATACTTTCACTAGTGCAACAATAATAACATAATTGGATCATATAACTATCCCTCAGCATGCAACAAAGAGTCACTCCAAAGTCACTAATAGCGGAGAACAAACGAAGAGATTATTGTAGGGTACGAAACACCCTCAAAGTTATCCTTTCTGATCAATCTATTCAAGAGTCCGTAGTAAAATAACACGAAGCTATTCTTTCCGTTCGATCTATCATAGAGTTCGTACTAGAATAACACCTTAAGACACAAATCAACCAAAACCCTAATGTCACCTAGATACTCCAATGTCACCTCAAGTATCTGTGGGTATGATTATACGATATGCATCACACAATCTCAGATTCATCTATTCAACCAACACATAGAACCTCAAAGAGTGCCCCAAAGTTTGTACTGGAGAGTCAAGACGAAAACGTGTGCCAACCCCTATGCATAGATTCCCAAGGTCACGGAACCCACAAGTTGATCACCAAAACATACATCAAGTGGATCAATAGAATACCCCATTGTCACCACGGGTATCCCACGCAAGACATACATCAAGTGTTCTCAAATCCTTAAAGACTCAATCCGATAAGATAACTTTGAAGGGAAAACTCAATCCATTACAAGAGAGTAGAGGGAGAGAAACATCATAAGATCCAACTAAAATAGCAAAGCTCGCGATACATCAAGATCGTGCCGAATCAAGAACACGAGAGAGAGAGAGAGAGAGGGAGAGAGCAAGAGAGAGAGAGATCAAACACATAGCTACTGGTACATACCCTCAGCCCTGAGGGTGAACTACTCCCTCCATGTCATGGAGAGCGCCGGGATGATGAAGATGGCCACCGGTGAGGGTTCGCCCCTCCGGCAGGGTGCCGGAACGGGTCTAGATGGGTTTTCGGTGGCTACAGAGGCTTGCGGTAGCGGAACTCCTGATCTAGGTTATGTTCTGGTGGTTTCTGTATATATAAGTGGTTTTGGCGTCGGGAAAAAGTCAGGGGGGTCTCCGAGGCGGCCACGAGGTAGGGGGGCGCGCCCAGGTGGGTAGGGCGCGCCCCCCACCCTCGTGGGTGCCTCAGGACTCCTCTGGCCCATCTCCGGTGCTTCGTGGGCTTCTTCTGGTCCAAAAATAATCTCCATCAATTTTCAGGTCAATTGGACTCCGTTTGGTTTTCCTTTTCTGCGATACTCAAAAACAAGGGAAAAAACAGAAACTGGCACTGGGCTCTAGGTTAATAGGTAGTCCCAAAAATCATATAAAATGGTATATAAATGTATATAAAACATCCTAGATGGACAATATAATAGCATGGAACAATCAAAAATTATAGATATGTTGGAGACGTATCACCCGTACTTCTCTGCTTTGGTATCGCCGAGCCTGCTGTTAATAGAATGCGGAACGGGCCTTCGTGACATCGCACTCCTCCTCCAGGCCGTTCAGGTCGTCCTGTCGATCGAGCTCGGCTTCTCTCTCTTCATACATGTGTTGGGGAACGTAGTAATTTCAAAATAATTCCTACGCACACGCAAGATCATGGTGATGCATAGCAACGAGAGGGGAGAGTGTTGTCCACGTACCCTCGTAGACCGAAAGCGGAAGCGTTAGCACAACGCGGTTGATGTAGTCGTACGTCTTCACGATCCGACCGATCAAGTACCGAACGCACGGCACATCCGAGTTCAGCACACGTTCAGCCCGATGAGGTCCCTCGAACTCCGATCCAGCCGAGTGTTGAGGGAGAGTTTCGTCAGCACGACGGTGTGGTGACGATGATGATGTTCTACCGACGCAGGGCTTCGCCTAAGCACCGCTACAGTATTATCGAGGTGGACTATGGTGGAGGGGGGCACCGCACACGGCTAAAAGATCAACAGATCAATTGTTGTGTCTCTAGGGTGCCCCCTGCCCCTGTATATAAAGGAGCAAGGGGGGAGGTGCGGCCGACCAGGAGGAGGCGCGCCAGGAGGAGTCCTACTCCCACGGGGAGTAGGACTCCCTCCCTTCCTTGTTGGATTAGGAGAAGGGGGGGAAGGAGGAAGAGGAGAAGAAGGAAAGGGGGCGCCGCCCTCCCCCCCCCCCTTCCTTGTCCAATTCAGACTAGAGGGGGAGGGGGCGCGCGGCCTACCCTGGCCGCCCCTCCTCTTCTCCACTAAGGCCCACTATGGCCCATTAAACCCCCGGGGGGTCCGGTAACTCCTCCGGTATTCTGGTAAAATCCCGATTTCACCCGGAACACTTCCGATATCCAAATATAGGCTTCCAATATATCAATCTTCATGTGTGGACCATTTCGAGACTCCTCGTCTTGTCCATGATCACATCCGGGACTCCGAACAACCTTCGGTACATCAAAACTCATAAACTCATAATATAACCATCATCGAAACTTTAAGCGTGCGGACTCTACGGGTTCGAGAACTATGTAGACATGACCGAGACACGTCTCCGGTCAATAACCAATAGCGGAATCTGGATGCTCATATTGGCTCCCACATATTCTACGAAGATCTTTATCGGTCAAACCGCATAACAACATACGTTGTTCCCTTTGTCATCGGTATGTTACTTGCCCGAGATTCGATCGTTGGTATCTCAATACCTAGTTCAATCTCGTTACTGGCAAGTCTCTTTACTCGTTCTGTAATACATCATCCCGCAACTAACTCATTAGTTGCAATGCTTGCAAGGCTTAAGTGATGTGCATTACCGAGTGGGCCCAGAGATACCTCTCCGACAATCGGAGTGACAAATCCTAATCTCAATATACGCCAACCCAACAAGTACCTTCGGAGACACCTGTAGAGCACCTTTATAATCACCCAGTTACGTTGTGACGTTTGGTAGCACACAAAGTGTTCCTCCGATAAACGGAAGTTGCATAATCTCATAGTCATAGGAACAGGTATAAGTCATGAAGAAAGCAATAGCAACATACTAAACAATCGAGTGCTATGCTAACGGAATGGGTCAAGTCAATCACATCATTCTCCTAATGATGTGATCCCGTTAATCAAATGACAACTCATGTCAATGGCTAGGAAACATAACCATCTTTGATCAACGAGCTAGTCAAGTAGAGGCATACTAGTGACACTCTGTTTGTCTATGCATTCACACAAGTATTATGTTTCCGGTTAATACAATTCTAGCATGAATAATAAACATTTATCATGATATAAGGAAATAAATAATAACTTTATTATTGCCTCTAGGGCATATTTCCTTCAGTATCCCACTTGCACTAGAGTCAATAATCTAGATTACACAGTAATGATTCTAACACCCATAGAGTCTTGGTGCTGATCATGTTTTGCCCGTGGAAGAGGCTTAGTCAACGGGTCTGCAACATTCAGATCCGTATGTATCTTGCAAATTTCTATGTCTCCCACCTGGACTAGATCCCGGATGTAATTGAAGCGTCTCTTGATGTGCTTGGTTCTCTTGTGAAATCAGGATTCCTTCGCCAAGGCAATTGCACCAGTATTGTCACAAAAGATTTTCAGTGGACCCGATGCACTAGGTATGACACCTAGATCGGATATGAACTCCTTCATCCAGACTCCTTCATTTGCTGCTTCCGAAGCAGCTATGTACTCCGCTTCACACGTAGATCCCGCCACGACGCTTTGTTTAGAACTGCACCAATTGACAGCTCCACCGTTCAATGTAAACACGTATCCGGTTTGCGATTTAGAATCGTCCGGATCAGTGTCAAAGCTTGCATCAACGTAACCATTTACGATGAGCTCTTTGTCACCTCCATAAACGAGAAACATATCCTTAGTCCTTTTCAGGTATTTCAGGATGTTCTTGACCGCTGTCCAGTGATCCACTCCTGGATTACTTTGGTACCTCCCTGCTAAACTTATAGCAAGGCACACATCAGGTCTGGTACACAGCATTGCATACATGATAGAGCCTATGGCTGAAGCATAGGGAACATCTTTCATCTTCTCTCTATCTTTTGCAGTGGTCGGGCATTGAGTCTTACTCAACTTCACACCTTGTAACACAGGCAAGAACCCTTTCTTTGCTTGATCCATTTTGAACTTCTTCAAAACTTTGTCAAGGTATGTGCTTTGTGAATGTCCAATTAAGCGTCTTGATCTATCTCTATAGATCTTAATGCTCAATATATAAGCAGCTTCACCGAGGTCTTTCATTGAAAAACTCTTATTCAAGTATCCCTTTATGATATCCAGAAATTCTATATCATTTCCAATCAACAATATGTCATCCACATATAATATCAGAAATGCTACAGAGCTCCCACTCACTTTCTTGTAAATACAGGCTTCTCCAAAAGTCTGTATAAAACCAAATGCTTTGATCACACTATCAAAGCGTTTATTCCAACTCCGAGAGGCTTGCACCAGTCCATAAATGGATCGCTGGAGCTTGCAAACTTTGTTAGCTCCCTTTGGATCGACAAAACCTTCTACTTGCATCATATACAACTCTTCTTCCAGAAATCCATTCAGGAATGCAGTTTTTACATCCATTTGCCAAATTTCATAATCATAAAATGCGGCAATTGCTAACATGATTCGGACAGACTTAAGCATCGCTACGGGTGAGAAGGTCTCATCGTAGTCAATCCCTTGAACTTGTCGAAAACCTTTTGCAACAAGTCGAGCTTTATAGATAGTAACATTACCGTCAGCGTCAGTCTTCTTCTTGAAGATCCATTTATTCTCAATGGCTTGCCGATCAACAGGCAAGTCAACCAAAGTCCATACTGTGTTCTCATACATGGATCCCATCTCAGATATCATGGCCTGAAGCCATTTTGCGGAATTTGGGCTCACCATCGCTTCTTCATAGTTTGTAGGTTCGTCATGGTCTAGTAACATAACCTCCAGAACAGGATAATCGTACCACTCTGGTGCGGATCTTACTCTGGTTAACCTACGAGGTTCAGTAACAACTTGATCTGAAGTTTCATGATCATCATCATTAACTTCATCACTAATTGGTATAGACGTCACAGGACCTCTGTGATGAACTACTTTCCAATAAGGGAGCAGGTACGGTTACCTCATCAAGTTCTACTTTCCTCCCACTCACTTCTTTCTAGAGAAACTCCTTCTCTAGAAAGGATCCATTCTTAGCAACGAATGTCTTGCCTTCGGATCTGTGATAGAAGGTGTACCCAACAGTATCCTTTGGGTATCCTATGAAGACACATTTCTCCGATTTGGGTTCGAGCTTATCAGGTTGAATCTTTTTCACATAAGCATCGCAGCCCCAACCTTTAAGAAACGACAACTTTGGTTTCATGCCAAACCACAGTTCATAAGGCGTCGTCTCAATGGATTTTGATGGTGTCCTATTTAACGTGAATGCGACCGTCTCTAAAGCATAACCCCAAAACGATAGCGGTAAATCAGTAAGAGACATCATAGATCGCACCATATCTAGTAAAGTATGATTACGACGTTCGGACACACCATTACGCTGTGGTGTTCCGGGTGGCGTGAGTTGCAAAAGTATTCCGCATTGTTTCAAATGTAGACCAAACTCGTAACTCAAATATTCTCCTCCACGATCAGATCGTAGAAACTTTATTTTGTTGTTACGATGATTTTCAACTTCACTCTGAAATTCTTTGAACTTTTCAAATGTTTCAGACTTATGTTTCATTAAGTAGATATACCCATATCTGCTTAAATCATCTGTGAAGGTGAGAAAATAACGATACCCGCCGCGAGCCTCAATATCATTGGTCCGCATACATCAGTATGTATGATCTCCAATAAATCGGTTGCTCGCTCCATAGTTCTGGAGAACGGCGTTTTAGTCATCTTGCCCATGAGGCATGGTTCGCAAGTACCAAGTGATTCATAATCAAGTGATTCCAAAAGTCCATCAGTATGGAGTTTCTTCATGCGCTTTACACCAATATGACCCAAACGGCAGTGCCACAAATAAGTTGCACTATCATTATCAACTCTGCATCTTTTGGCTTCAACATTATGAATATGTGTATCACTACTATCGAGATTCATCAAAAATAGACCACTCTTCAAGGGTGCATGACCATAAAAGATATTACTCATATAAATAGAACAACCATTATTCTCTGATTTAAATGAATAACTGTCTCGCATCAAACAAGATCTAGATATAATTTTCATGCTCAACGCTGGCACCAAATAACAATTATTTAGGTCTAATACTAATCCCGAAGGTAGATGTAGAGGTAGCGTGCTGACGGCGATCACATCGACTTTGGAACCGTTTCCCATGCGCATCGTCACCTCGTCCTAGGCCAGTGTTCGCTTAATCCGTAGTCCCTGTTTTGAGTTGCAAATATTAGCAACAGAACTAGTATCAAATACCCAGGTGCTACAGCGAGCTCTGGTAAGGTACACATCAATAACATGTATATCACATATACCTTTGTTCACCTTGCCATCCTTCTTATCCGCCAAATACTTGGGGCAGTTCCGCTTCCAGTGACCAGTCTGCTTGAAGTAGAAGCACTCAGTCTCAGGCTTAGGTCTAGACTTGGGTTTCTTCTCTTGAGCAGCAACTTGCTTGCTGTTCTTTTTGAAGTTCCCCTTCTTCTTCCCTTGCCCTTTTTCTTGAAACTGGTGGTCTTATTAACCATCAACACTTGATGCTCCTTCTTGATTTCTAGCTCCGCAGCCTTTAGCATTGCGAAGAGCTCGGGAATCGTCTTATCCATCCCTTGCATGTTATAGTTCATCACGAAGCTCTTGTAGCTTGGTGGCAGTGATTGAAGAATTCTGTCAATGACGCTATCATCCGGAAGATTAACTCCCAGTTGAATCAAGTGATTGTTATACCCAGACATTCTGAGTATATGCTCACTGACAGAACTATTCTCCTCCATCTTGCAGCTGTAGAACTTATTGGAGACTTCATATCTCTCAATCCGGGCATTTGCTTGAAATATTAACTTCAACTCCTAGAACATCTCATATGCTCCATGACGTTCAAAATGTCGTTGAAGTCCCGGTTCTAAGCCGTAAAGCATGGCACACTGAACTATCGAGTAGTCGTCAGCTTTGCTCTGCCAGACGTTCATAACATCTGGTGTTGCTCCTGCAGCAGGTTTGGCACCTAGCGGTGCTTCCAGGACGTAATTCTTCTGTGCAGCAATGAGGATAATCCTCAAGTTACGGACCCAGTCCGTGTAATTGCTACCATCAACTTTCAACTTTGCTTTCTCAAGGAACGACTTAAAATTCAACGGAACAACAGCACGGGCCATCTATCTACAATCAACATAGACAAGCAAGATACTATCAGGTACTAAGTTCATGATAAATTTAAGTTCAATTAATCATATTACTTAAGAACTCCCACTTAGATAGACATCCCTCTAATCCTCTAAGTGATCACGTGATCCATATCAACTAAACCATAACCGATCATCACGTGAAATGGAGTAGCTTTCAATGGTGAACATCACTATGTTGATCATATCTACTATATGATTCACGCTCGACCTTTCCGTCTCAGTGTTCCGAGGCCATATCTGCATACGCTAGGCTCGTCAAGTTTAACATGAGTATTCTGCGTGTGCAAAACTGGCTTGCACCAATTGTAGATGGACGTAGAGCTTATCACACTCGATCATCACGTGGTGTCTGGGCACGACAAACTTTGGCAACGGTGCATACTCAGGGAGAACACTTTTATCTTGAAATTTAGTGAGAGATCATCTTATAATGCTACCGTCAATCAAAGCAAGATAAGATGCATAAAAGATAAACATCACATGCAATCAATATAAGTGATAGGATATGGCCATCATCATCTTGTGCTTGTGATCTCCATCTCTGAAGCACCGCCATGATCACCATCGTCAACGGCACGACACCTTGATCTCCATCGTAGCATCGTTGTCTTCTCACCAATCTTATGCTTCTACGACTATCGCTACCGCTTAGTGATAAAGTAAAGCATTACAGGGCGATTGCATTGCATACAATAAAGCGACAACCATATGGCTCCTGCCAGTTGCCGATAACTCGGTTACAAAACATGATCATCTCATACAATAAAATTTAGCATCATGTCTTGACCATATCACATCACAACATGCCCTGCAAAAACAAGTTAGACGTCCTCTACTTTGTTGTTGCAAGTTTTACGTGGCTGCTACGGGCTTAGCAAGAACCGTTCTTACCTACGCATCAAAACCACAACGATAGTTTGTCAGGTTAGTGTTGTTTTAACCTTCGCAAGGACCGGGCATAGCCACACTCGGTTCAACTAAAGTTGGAGAAACTGACACCCGCCAGCCACCTGTGTGCAAAGCACGTCGGTAGAACCAGTCTCGCGTAAGCGTACGCGTATTGTCGGTCCGGGCCGCTTCATCCAACAATACCGCCGAACCAAAGTATGACATGCTGGTAAGCAGTATGACCTATATCGCCCACAACTCACTTGTGTTCTACTCGTGCATATGACATCTACGCATAAAACCAGGCTCGGATGCCACTGTTGGGGAACGTAGTAATTTCAAAAAAAATCCTACGCACACGCAAGATCATGGTGATGCATAGCAACGAGAGCGGAGAGTGCTGTCCACGTACCCTTGTAGACCGAAAGTGGAAGCTTAGCACAACGCGGTTGATGTAGTCGTACGTCTTCACGATCCGACCGATCAAGTACCGAACGCACGGCACCTCCGAGTTCAGCACACGTTCAGCCCGATGACGTCCCTCGAACTCTGATCCAGCCGAGTGTTGAGGGAGAGTTTCGTCAGCACGACGGCGTGGTGACGATGATGATATTCTACCGACGCAGGGCTTCGCCTAAGCACCGCTACAGTATTATCGAGGTGGGCTATGGTGGAGGGGGCACCGCACACGGCTAAAAGATCAACAGATCAATTGTTGTGTCTCTAGGGCGCCCCCCTGCCCTGTATATAAAGGAGCAAGGGGGGAGGTGCGGCTGGCCAGGAGGAGTCCTACTCCCATCGGGAGTAGGACTTCCTCCCTTCCTTGTTGTATTAGGAGAAGGGGGGAAGGAGGAAGAGGAGAAGAAGGAAAGGGGGGCGCCGCCCCCCCCCCCCCTTCCTTGTCCAATTCGGACTAGAGGGGGAGGGGGTGTGCGGCCTGCCCTGGTCGCCCCTCCTCTTCTCCACTAAGGCCCACTATGGCCCATTAAACCCCCGGGGGGTTTCGGTAACCCCTCCGGTACTCCGGTAAAATCCCGATTTCACCCGGAACACTTCCGATATCCAAATATAGGCTTCCAATATATCAATGTTCATGTCTCGACCATTTCGAGACTCCTCGTCTTGTCCGTGATCAATCCGGGACTCCGAACAACCTTCGGTACATCAAAACTCATAAACTCATAATATAACCGTCATCGAAACTTTAAGCGTGCGGACCCTACGAGTTCGAGAACTATGTAGACATGACCGAGACACGTCTCCGGTCAATAACCAATAGCAGAACCTGGATGCTCATATTGGCTCCCACATATTCTACGAAGATCTTTATCGGTCAAACCGCATAACAACATACATTGTTCCCTTTGTCATCAGTATGTTACTTGCCTGAGATTCGATCGTTGGTATCTCAATACTTAGTTCAATATCGTTACCGGCAAGTCTCTTTACTCGTTCCGTAATACATCATCCCGCAACTAACTCATTAGTTGCAATGCTTGCAAGGCTTAAGTGATGTGCATTACCGAGTGGGCCCAGAGATACCTCTCCGACAATCGGAGTGATAAATCCTAATCTCAAAATACGCCAACCCAACAAGTACCTTCGGAGACACCTGTAGAGCACCTTTATAATCACCCACTTACATTGTGACGTTTGGTAGCACACAAAGTGTTCCTCCGGTAAACGGGAGTTGCATAATCTCATAGTCATAGGAACATGTATAAGTCATGAAGAAAGCAATAGCAACATACTAAACGATCGAGTGCTAAGCTAACGGAATGGGTCAAGTAAATCACATCATTCTCCTAATGATGTGATCCCGTTAATCAAATGACAACTCATGTCAATGGCTAGGAAACATAACCATCTTTGATCAACGAGCTGGTCAAGTAGAGGCAAACTAGTGACACTCTGTTTGTCTATGTATTCACACAAGTATTATGTTTCCGGTTAATACAATTCTAGCATGAATAATAAGCATTTATCATGATATAAGGAAATAAATAATAACTTTATTATTGCCTCTAGGGCATATTTCCTTCAACATGCTCACTCGAGGTGAGTCATGAAGAATGTCGCAAGGAAAGACTGCCTCCGCACCATACACCATGAAAAAGGGGTATATCCGGTCGTGCGATTGGGCGTGGTCTGCAGCCCCCAGAGTACGGAATCGAGTTCCTCGACCCAGTGTTTGTCTGATTCTTGCAGAGATCGCACTAGTCTGGGTTTGATGCCGCTCATTATCATGCCGTTAGCCTTTTCGACCTGATTGTTTGTCTGAGGATGGTATACGGAGGCGTAATCAAGCTTGATGCCCAAGTTGGCGCACCAAGTTCTCACCTCGTCGGCTGTAAAGTTAGAGCCGTTGTCAGTAATAATACTGTGCGGGACACCGTAACGGTGTACGACGCCGGATATGAAGTCTATCACCGGTCCGGCTTCAGCCGTTTTAACTGGTTTGGCTTCTATCCACTTAGTGAACTTGTCGACCATTACCAACAAGTATTTCTTCTTATGGCTTCCCCTTTAAGAGGCCCGACCATATCGAGCCCCCAGACCACAAAGGGCCAAGTAATGGGGATTGTTCGGAGGGTAATAGGCGGCATATGGCTTTGGTTAGCGAAAAGCTGGCATCCCACGCAGCGTTGCACGAGGTCTTGTGCATCAGCCCGGGCTGTGGGCCAAAAGAAACATGTGCGAAAGGCTTTACTTACAAGGGCCCGGGCTGCGGCATGATGCCGCCAAGACCAGCGCGTATTTCAGCCAAGAGCTGCCGTCCCTCGTCTTCGGAGATACATCGTTGAAGGACCCCGGTAGTACTTTTCTTGTATACTTCTCCTTCATGAACTTTGTAGGATTTTGAACGTCGAACGTTGTGACTGGCCTCAGTCTGATCCTCAGGGAGCTCATTCCTAGTGAGGTAGGCAAGGAAAGGCTCGGTCCATGGGCAATTACATCCATAATTTCATGGGCCGATGGTGTTATTTTGGTGCCTGAGCCCCCGATGATATCGGGACTGTGTTCGGAATCGGGGGTATGATCGGCTCCGGGTCGGTGCTCCCATTCTTGTCCTGCCACACCACGGATGGCTTGAAGAGCCTTTCCACAAAGGTGTTAGGTGGGGCGGGGTCGCGTTTAGCGCCCATGCGAGCAAGAATGTCCACGGCTTGATTACTCTCTCGAGCTATGTGATGAAACTCGAGACCCTCGAACCGAGCTGATATTTGGAGTACGGCGTTGCGGTAAGCCGCCATCTTCGGATATTTTGCATCGAAGTCTCTATTTATTTGGGATATTTCGAGGTTGGAATCCCCACGCACCTCAAGGCATTGTATTCCCATAGAGATAGCCATCCGGAGACCATGCAATAGGGCCTCGTATTCGGCTGCATTGTTAGAGTCTGTATACAGTATTTGGAGCACGTGACGAACTGTGTCTCCTGTGGGGGATGTCAAGACGACACCAGCCCCCAGTCCGGCTAACATTTTAGAGCCGTCAAAGTGCATCACCCAGTTGGAATACGTGCCATACTCTTGAGGGAGTTTGGCCTCTGTCCATTCGGCGACGAAGTCAGCCAACACCTGAGATTTAATGGCTCGGCGTGGTTTGTACGTTATTTCAAATGGTAGGAGCTCAATGGCCCATTTGGCAATCCTGCCGGTGGCATCCCGGTTGTTTATAATATCATTGAGTGGTACTTCGTAAGCCACCGTGATTGAGCACTCTTGGAAGTAGTGTCGTAGCTTGCGGGATGCCATAAAGACCGCATATGCTATCTTCTAATAATGCGGGTATCGGGATTTGCATGGTGTAAGGACCGTCGATACGTAACATACTGGTTTTTGGAGTGGGAATTTGTCCCTCCTCTTCTCGTTCGACGACGAGCACCGCACTCACCACCTGGTGAGTTGCCGATATGTAAAGCAGCATTGGTTCGTCGACATTTGATGCGGCCAGGATGGGGTTGCTTGCTAGCAAAGTTTTTATTTCCTCCAGTCCGGCTGTTGCCGCATCGGTCCATGCAAAGTGGTCGGTGCATCGAAGCAGGCGATACAGTGGCAGTGCCTTTTCTCCTAGTCTGGAGATAAAGCGGCTCAAGGTTGCCACGGACCCGGCTAATTTTTGGACCTGTTTGAGGTCAGTTGGTGTTGCCAATTGTGACAGGGCTCGGATTTTGGCTAGGTTTGCTTCGATTCCTCTATTTGAGACAATAAACCCGAGCAATTTGCCGGCAGGAACGCTGAAAATGCACTTTTACGGATTGAGCCTTATGTCATATGTTCAGAAGTTGTTGAATGTGAGGTGTAATTCGTCCACCAATGATTCAACGTGCTTGGTCTTGATGACTACGTCATCTACATATGCCTCCACAGTCTTGCCGATTTGCTTTTCCACGCACGTTTGAATCATGCGCTGGTAAGTGGCGCCGGCGTTCTTGAGCCCGAAAGGCATAGTGTTGAAGCAGAAAGGCCCATACGGGGTGATGAATGCCGTTGCGGCTTGGTCGGATTCCTTCATCTTGATTTGATGGTATCCGGAGTATGCGTCGAGGAAACACAGCGAATAGTGTCCCGCGGTCGCATCGATAATCTGGTCGATGCAAGGTAGTGGGAAGGGGTCTTTAGGGCAGGCCTTGTTAAGGTCTTTAAAATCGACACACAGGCGCCAGGATTTATCCTTCTTTGGTACCATGACCAGGTTCGCTAGCCAGTCCGGATGTTTGATCTCTCTGATAAACCCGGCTTCGAGTAGCTTGGCTAGCTCCTCCCCCATAGCCTGTCGTTTGGGTTCGAAAAATCCCGGAGCATTTGCTTGACCAGCTTGTATCCCTTTAGTATGTTCAGACTATGTTCGGCCAGCGCGCGTGGGATTTCTGGCATATCTAAGGGGTGCCAGGCGAAGATGCCCCAGTTTCCGCGCAAGAACGCGCGTAATGCGGCATCGGTCGTCGGGTCCAGCTGTGCCCCAATGGAAGTTGTTTTCTTGGGGTCCGTCGGGTGGACTTGGAATTTGACTATTTCGTCCGCTGGCTTGAAAGAGGCGGATTTGGACCTTTTATCAAGAATTACGTCGTCCCTATCCACTGTGGAACACAGTGCGGTGAGTTCCACGGCCGCTAGGGCTTCGGATAGTGCCTCAAGGGCCAGGGATGCGGTTTTATTTTCAGCGCGGAGTGCTATGTCCAGATCACTGGAAATAGTGATAACACCATTGGGCCCGGGTATTTTGAGCTTCATATACCCGTAATGAGGTATAGCTTGAAAGCGTGTGAATGCGTCTCGCCCTAACAGGGCATGATATCCGCTGTTGAAAGGAGTCACCTGGAAGATTATCTCTTCGGACCTATAGTTTTCTAGTGTGCTGAATACCACATCAAGCTTAATTTTCCCCGAGCATCTTGCTTCCCTGCTGGGAATGATTCCCATAAAGGATGTTGAAAGGATCAATATAGTTGACTAGAGGGGGGTGAATAGGCAACTAACAATTTTTAGCTTTTCTTTACCAATTTAAACTTTGCATCAAAGTAGGTTGTCTAGATATGCAACTAGGTGAGCAACCTATATGATGCAACAACAACAAGCACACAAGCAAGCAAGGGATATAACACAAATAAGCTTGCACAAGTAAAGGCACGAGATAACCAAGAGTGGGGCCGGTGAAGACGAGGATGTGTTACCGAAGTTCCTTCCCTTTGAGAGGAAGTACGTCTCTATTGGAGCGGTGTGGAGGCACAATGCTCCCCAAGAAGCCACTAGGGCCACTGTATTCTCCTCACGCCCTCACACAATGCGAGATGCCGTGATTCCACTATTGGTGCCCTTGGAGGCGGCGACCGAACCTTTACAAACAAGGTTGGGGCAATCTCCACAACTTAATTGGAGGCTCCCAACGACACCACGAAGCTTCACCACAATGGACTATGGCTCCGCGGTGACCTCAACCGTCTAGGGTGCTCAAACACCCAAGAGTAACAAGATCCGCAAGGGATTAGTGGGGGGAATCAAATTTCTCTTGGTGGAAGTGTAGATCGGAGCCTTCTCAACCAATCCCGAGCAAATCAACAAGTTTGATTGGCTAGGGAGAGAGATCGGGTGAAAATGGAGCTTGGAGCAACAATGGAGCTTAGGGTTGGAAGAGGTGGTCAACTAGAGGAAAAAGACACCCCTTATATAGTGGAGAACCAAATCCAATCATTATCCACTTAACCAGCCCTCGACCTGCGGTACTACCGCCCCAGGCAAGTGGTACTACCGCAAGGCCTCATGGTACTACCACGACTGACCGCGGTACTATCGCTGCTACGACAGGAGCTAGGACAGGCCTGAAGCGCAAAGGCTGACGGCGGTACTGCCACTTGTGCGGTACTACCGCTCCCCTTGCGGTACTACCGCAAGGCAGGTTTGGACTAGCCTGGGAAGGGCGCGGATGAATAAAAATACATCTGTGCCAACTTCCGCTGAAAAACAATCGATGCAAAAATCCGACACGGTACTACCGCATATGGCATGCGGTACTACCGCGCAGGGAGCGGATGTAAAAAATTACATCCGCTCCTACTTCCGCTCATGCAGCTGTGCCAGACCAGGACTCATGGTCCAACCGCGCGCATGGGGCGGTACTACCGCGTAGGGCACGGACGTAAAAAATTACGTCCGCCCCTACAGCCGCACGGGCAGTTGAGTCTAGTCTGAGGCCACGGTAGTACAGCTCCGTAGGAGCGGTACTACCGTGGGCGCCTACGGTACTACCGCAAGGCTTGCGGTACTACCGCAGGGGCCTGCGGTACTACCACTCCGTAGAGCAGTACTACCGCATGCCCCAGAACAGCAACACTTAGGAATCCTTCTTTTTGCATAGAAATGAGGAAAACGGAGGATGCTCCAAAGTGCACGGGGGAAGGTGGTGCAGAGGAAGAAAACGTGTACGTGATGATTCCACCCGAACCTTTCCGAAGCGGACCCCCTCTTAATAGTACGGCTTTCCTACGACTCAAATCCACCGAAAAGAAACGTAGGAAAACGCTGTCTTCAATAGTCTTCGAGGGGCACCAAACTGTCTTGTGCCTAGCGATGAAATGTCTGAGAAACTCAAGGCACACGATTAGTCCGCAAAAGCATTGTCATCAATCACCAAAACACCTTAGGGATAAATATGCCCTTACAATCTCCCCCTTTTTGGTGGATTGATGACAATACGGGATTTGCACAAAGGGAAATGATAAAGAGCATAAGCAAACCCCCCATCTCTAAAATATAGACGAGCTCCCCCTAGATGTGTGCAATTTAGATAGGTGCTGTGGACTGCACGGCACACATACTAGGATCAACACTCCCCCTATATTTCATAGACAAGGCATATCTTGCAATAATAAGGCTAACACTAAGCAAGATAGCAAACAAGAGCATAATATAAATAGCACAATATATCATAAGCTCACTAAGATACGATAGAGTGCATATGTCTTACACCATATGAAGGATAAGTCTCACAAGCGCAAACCAAACCAAAGCAAACGAGGTTCAACTAAACAAACGCAAACGAAACAACACGATAAAATGACTCGCAAATCCTACACTCTCTCCCCCTTTGGCATCGAGATGCCAAAAAGGCAGAGAGGAGACCTACACACAAGGGGTGGCTCAAGCAGGGTAATCACTCCAACGCTCCTTGTCAGACTCGGCAGCGGGGATAGTCTCCTTGATGTCCTCCTCAGAATCAGTCCACTTGAAGCCTTGCTTAGCCATCCACTTAGCCTCTGGAGTGATGACCTCCTCAGAACCGCCAGAGACTTCCTCTCCAAAGACCCTCATAATCTTCTTGTCGCGGCAGCGACTCTCCTTGGAGGCAACGTGAGTCCTGTACTGCCCCTTTGCCTGCATGCAGAACAGAGTCTTCATCTTGTCATTCAGCTTCTTGGCCCACGAGGGCTCAGAAGAGCGAGAGGCATATCCCGCAGCGCGGTTCTCATCGGCATCCTCCGCCTCACTCTCCTCCCCATGAATAGCCCTCTTAGCAGCCGTCGCCTCGGCACGAGTAGTAGTGTTGGCCCACTGGGGCTTGACACGGAGCCTGATGGACTCATGACGAATCCAGTCCGGAGCAAGGAACTCATCACCGGAAAACAGCTTCTCCCAAGTCTTGGAGATCAACAGAAATAGGTACGGCCCATAGATGGGTACCTTGCGGTTGAACACCGCGAACCAGAGCTCACACCACATGATATGTGAGACATCAAGTGGTTGAGACTGAGACACACGCGCCTCCTCACACAGGAGCATCATATCCACCAGATAGGCATGCACCTTGTCCTTGTCACCAATGCGAGGAAAGAGAGAGTTGCGGAAGATGTGATACATGATGTCCAGAAATGGGTTCAGCACCCACGTCGTCTTGCCACTGGGAAGCGTCTTCTCAACATAATACTGCTGGAGCCTGTTCTTGCTGGCTGACTCAGGGTTGGCATGAGGGCGAACACCAACGGGCGTGGTGATACCCTCATCAGGTACGTGAAGCAGATCCATGAAGTCCTTCCAGGTAGCAGTCAACTGACATCCATTGGTCATCCAAGTCATCCTTCGATCCTCCCCAGAGTGAAAGTGAACTGAGGCAAAGAACTGGGCAATAATCTCAGGGTCATAGTCGAGGTGGAAAGAGATCACATGTTCAATACCAAACTGCTCCACCAGGTCCAGAGCCTCCCCAAAGTAAGAACGGTGCTTGTCCTGCCTCATATGATTCATGTCAATCCATTTCACATCCACATAAATGTTTTACTTGGCCTTGATCACATCCAGATAAATGAGAGTCTGCTGCTTGGTCCAAAACAAGTCATTTCCTCTGAAGGTAGCACGGGCATTCACATACGGGTTGATCTGCCTTCGAGTGATAAACTCAGTAAGGGGCATCTCGTCCATGCCCTTTGCGGGTTCCTTGTACTTGCTAGCGGTGGACTTGACATTTCGCTTGGGGGCATTGGAGCCCTCTGGAGCTTCATCTTGATTGCGCAGATGCTTGGAACTAGTGTCACGACTGGGATTGGAACGGCGAGTAGGAGCACCGGAGCCACCACCTAAGACACAAAGCACAAAGCACACACGACAAGCGAGAAGAATCAATGCAAAGACCTCAGGAAAACAAGGGAAACATGTAGAAAGCCTACGTGGTAATTGCCAAGAAGAAGATTGGACAACAACGGTAGTACTGCCAGTTCGCGCGGTACTAAAATTTTAGTACCGCTCCTAGTCGCGGTAGTACCGCATGAAGTCACGGTAGTACCGGGGCTCGGAGCGGTAGTAGGACCTTAGTACCACAGCTCGTGTGGTAGTACCACACCTGACGGGCGGTAGTACCGCACCAGCGGTAGTACCGCACCAGAGATGCGGTAGTACCGCACGGCGTCAGATCCGAACCACTTTGAATCTGAGAACAACCGCGAAAACGAGGCGGTACTACGGTTGATCAAATCTACCACGGGACAACATATCAAGTATGATTTCTACGCAACACTACTCTCCTACATCCTACTCTTGCATAGATTTGGCCTAAAATCTCAAGAACACATGCATCTCCCCAAAAACCTAGAGGCAAAAGAACAAACAGGAGAGGGAGGGATTTGGGGAGAAACCTTGTTCCATGGCAAGAGGAAGTGGTGGGGAATGATCCCACCGGTCGGAATCCGAGGAGAGTGGCCGGAGACGGAGATCCGGCGAGGGTCTCCGGCGCCGTTCTTAAGCAGGAGAGAGAGAGGCGGCGGGAAGAGAGACAGACTAATGGGTATGGGGGAGTTGGAACTCCCCCTGCCCGGGTCTTAACCCCCACGCGCCCTCGGCAGCGCGGTAGTACCGCACCTCATCGCGGTAGTACCGCTTGGGCGGAAGTACCGCTCCGAAGCGGTAGTAATGCTCCCCCAGGCGGCAGTAAAAAATTACTGCCGCGCTGGGTGCGGAAGTACCGTGCGCTCCACATGCGGTAGTACCGTGGCAGGCCGCGGTAGTACCGTGATCTCAAGAAGATGCAAGTTTCGAACAAAAGAAAAAGGGTCTTCGCAAGGAAACTACAAGCGAACGAGACACCACAAGAACACGCTCAACACGAAGAAAGAAATGCAAGAGACAACAAGGACCAACCACGAGACACAACCTCTCCAAGGAGAGGGCGGTGGCCGGAGCCACCTATGTTTGAGTCAATTGGTATGGCACCGCGAAGAATTATCCTTGGGCCCATGACCAAAACTCGTCTTTGAAGCACAAGTACCATCAAAAATGGCTAATGTGAAAGAGTTGATCAATTTATGCATAATGGGGGAGGGAGAGTTCATTGAGAGAACAACACTCCCCCTATGTCCATGCCTACATCTAAACAAGACAACAAGTTGAGTATGGTGGGGTGTGCAAGGGTTCAGGCAACATTGCTTGAATCAATGATATTTAGCTCATGCCTTAACTTGCGAAATCTTGCTTCATCCAAAGGATTCGTGAAAATATCTGCAAGGTTATCATGAGTGTTGACATAGTTGATCTCGATCTCCCCTCGCCTAATGTGATCCCGGATGAAGTGATACCGAATCTCAATATGCTTCGTCTTGAAGTGTTGCACCGGGTTGAGAGAAATCTTGATGGCACTTTCATTGTCACACCAAAGAGGCACTTTGTCACAAGTGACACCGTGATCCTTTAAAGTTTGCCTCATCCAAAGAAGTTGTGCACAACAACTGTCGGCGGCCACATACTCCGCTTCGGTGGACAAGAGAGACACACAACTTTGCTTCTTGGAAGACCAACTCACCAAAGAGCAACCAAGAAATTGGCACCCTCCAGAAGTGGACTTCCTATCCACTTTGTCTCCCGCCCAAACGGAGTCCGAATACCCTACAAGCTTGAAGTTTGCTCCTCTTGGGTACCATAAGCCAAAGTTTGGGGTATGAGCCAAATATCGAAAGATTCGCTTGACCGCCACAAAGTGGCTTTCCTTAGGTGCGGATTGAAACCGTGCACAAATTCCCAAACTCAACATGATATCCGGTCTATATGCACAAAGGTAAAGCAAGGATCCAATCATGGAACGATATACCTTTTGATCCACTGCTTTACCATTGGGATCAATGTCAAGTTGGCACTTGGTGGGCATTGGACTGGAAGCTTGTTGGAAATATGCCCAAGAGGCAAGAATAAAATGGTTATTATTGTATTTCCTTGTTCATGATAATTTTCTATTGTTCATGCTATAATTGTATTAACTGGAAACCGTAATACATGTGTGAATACATAGACCACAACATGTCCCTAGTAAGCCTCTAGTTGACTAGCTCGTTGATCAATAGATGGTTATGGTTTCCTGACCATGGACATAGGATGTCATTGATAACGGGGTCACATCATTAGGAGAATGATGTGATGGACAACACCCAATCCTAAGCATAGCACAAGATCGTGTAGTTCGTTTGCTAAGAGCTTTTCTAATGTCAAGTATCATTTCCTTAGACCATGAGATTGTGCAACTCCCGGATACAGTAGGAATGCTTTGGGTGTACCAAACGTCACAACGTAACTGGGTGGCTATAAAGGTGCACTACAGGTATCTCCGAAAGTGTCTGTTGGGTTGGCACGAATCGAGACTGGGATTTGTCACTCCGTATGACGGAGAGGTATCTCTGGGCCCACTCGGTAATGCATCATCATAATGAGCTCAATGTGACTAAGGAGTTAGCCACGGGATCATGCGTTACGGAACGAGTAAAGAGACTTGTCGGTAACGAGATTGAACAAGGTATAGGGATACCGACGATCGAATCTCGGGCAAGTAACATACCGATAGACAAAGGGAATTGTATACGGGATTGATTGAATCCCCGACATAGTGGTTCATCCGATGAGATCATCGTGGAACATGTGGGAGCCAATATGGGTATCCAGACCCCGCTGGTTATTGGCCGGAGAACGTCTCGGTCATGTCTGCATGGTTCCCGAACCCGTAGGGTCTACACACTTAAGGTTCGGTGACGCTAGAGTTGTTATGGGAAATAGTATGTGGTTACCGAAGGTTGTTCAGAGTCCCGGATGAGATCTCGGACGTCACGAGGAGTTCCAGAATGGTCCGGAGACGAAGATTTATATATGGGAAGTCCTTATTCGGTCACCGGAAGTGTTCGGGGGTATATCGGTATTGTACTGGGACCACCGAAAGGGTTCCGGGGGTCCACCGGGAGGGTCCACCTGCCCCGGAGGGCCCTATGGGCTGAATATAGAGGGGAACCAGCCCCTAGGTGGGCTGGGCGCCAAACCCCCCTAGGGCCCATGCGCCTAGGGTTTGGGGGAAACCCTAAAGGGGGCGCCCCCCTTGGCTTGGGGGGCAAGCCTTTCCCCCTTGGCCGCCGCCCCCCCTCTAGATCCATCTGGAGGGGGCCAGCCCCCCTCTCCCTTGCCCCTATAAATAGAAGGGGGTGGGAGGGCAGCCGCACCCCATCCCTGGCACAGCCCTCTCCTCCTCCAACTCCTCCTCCGTACTGCTTAGCGAAGCTCTGCCGGAGAACCACGAGCTCCATTGCCACCATGCCGTCGTGCTGCTGGAGTTCTCCCTCAACTTCTCCTCTCCCCTTGCTAGATCAAGAAGGAGGAGACGTCCCCGGGATGTACGTGTGTTGAACGCGGAGGCGCCGTCCGTTCGGCGCTAGGTCGGATCTTCCGCGATTTGAATCGCCGCGAGTACGACTCCATCAACCGCGTTCTTGTAACGCTTCCGCTTAGCGATCTTCAAGGGTATGAAGATGCACTCCCTCTCTCTCATTGCTAGCATCTCCTAGATTGATCTTGGTGACACGTAGGAAAATTTTGAATTATTGCTACGTTACCCAACAGTGGCATCATGAGCTAGGTCTATGC